>NW_026871233.1:300000-600000 GCF_028564815.1 Eubalaena glacialis | reverse complement strand
CGAGCACAAGGAGAGGAGAAATGAGGTGCGTTTTAGAAACCTTTCTCGATCTCACGGCATACCATCTTCTGGCTTTCCCATGCATGTTTTGATGTAGGAAGATTCCCTTGTACCTGGAGATTTGAGACCCACGGGGTGTGTTCCCCGCAGTGTTACTTTAAATTATCTGCGTTTGCTCACCCAACCTCACCAATCCTCTCAGCCCCAAGAGTGTCCAGCCTTATGACTCATCCAGCTGTGGGTCTAGATATGGTGAATCCAGGTTGCATCATAGACCCTGAACGGATTTTGTAAGAATTTCTCTCTCTTTCACTGTCTTTGTTTTGTGGGGTTTTTAAAGTAATTTATGTTTAGAATCGGGCTTGGCTGCTTTTCCCTGCTGTGTTGATGCCGCTTTACACCCTCTTGATTCACTTGCAGAGAGATATCGATACATAGGTTTTCAGATTCTTACTAGTCAGATATATTCTTGTGTGGTGTCTAGGGTGTGTTGAGTCCAGTTCACTGAGCAGGGAGTAGGCCTTGTCTATTACATATTTGGCTTATGGAGCGGTCTCTGAGCTAATTTCAAACCCTTGTTTTATGCATCACCCCACCTCACCTTTCCCGTTAAGCAGCCATAGTGTGTCTTCTAAAGGTGTGACTCTGTTCTGTTTTGTAATTCAGTTCAAGTGTAGCGATTTTGACATTCCCTCTATAAGCGATATCTTAGGATAAGTGTCTTTTTCTGTGTGACTTATTTCACTTAGAATCATCGTACCTAAATCCACACATCATGCTGCTAACTAGCCTTATGACATTGATTTCATGGCTGAGTGATATTCCATTGTGCCAAGTACCACCATTTCTTTATCCATTTTTCTCTTTCCTGGGATATTGAAGGTGTACCGAAGCGGAGGTTCTTGTAAACCGAGCAGCCGTAAACTTTAGGGTGCCTGTGTCTTGTTGATTTTTAGTTTTCCCAATTTATACGCCCATGAGTGGAAGTGCCCTATGCTCTCTACGCTGTGTTTATTACTTGTTTCAGGACACACCGTACTCTTCTCCAGAGTGCCTGTTGGCAATTTACATCCCGCCCATCAGCGTAGCAAGGCTCCCATGTCTCCATGGCCTGTCCTGCTTTTCTGGTTTTTACACTTTGTTCAGCATGGCCCTTTTGACCGAGGGCAAGCGAGACTTCTTTGTAGCGCTGATTTGCCCTTCCGGCTTGCTTGGTTGGCCAAAAAGGGCGTATGCGTTTTTTCCTGAATATATTCAGGAAAAAACGCATACGCCCTTTTTGGCCAAGGGCATCATTGTCAACGTTTTGCCGCTTTTCATGTGCTTTAAAGGCGAGTTGAATCTACCTCCTGAAATCTGTTTCCTGCAAATCTGCCTTGCTTTCAAATCCTCTTCGTTGCCTTCCCTCAATATATTTGTGGACGAGAGTTCTCATTTATAACTCTGCACGTTTGTGAATTGCAGTGCCCCTGAGCTCCATTTGTCTCCTCGCTTTTTTGGGAGCTGGCCGCAAAAGCGCAGGATTGCTTCAGGCCCTATTTTGGTTCTGGGGGGCAGGCTGAGCCTGTGGTTCATTCTTCTTCCTGATGGGAAAATGGAGTGACCTATGCCTGTCCCAACACCTAGGGCTCGTCTCTCGTTGGTTCCGCGTCTTCCCGTTCATCCTCAGGACAAATTGCAACCTGTACAATCAGGAGGTTAAAGGTGCTGATTCTCCAAGTAGGGAGATGGTTAGTCAAGCGGCTGGAATGGCGAACCCGAGCACAAGGAGAGGAGAAATGAGGTGCGTTTTAGAAACCTTTCCCGATCTCATGGCATACCATCTTCTGGGTTTCCCATGCATGTTTTGATGTAGGAAGATGCCCTTGTACCTGGAGATTTGAGACCCATGGGGTGTGTTCCCCGCAGTGTTACTTTAAAGTATCTGCGTTTGCTCACCCAACCTCACCAAACCTCTCAGCCCCAAGAGTGTCCAGCCTTATGTCTCATCCAGCTGTGGGTCTAGATATGGTCAATCCAGGTTGCATCAGAGACCCTGAACGGATTTTGTAAGAATTTCTCTCTCTTTCACTGTCTTTGTTTTGTGGGTTTTTTAAAGTAATTTATGTTTAGAATCGGGCTTGGCTGCTTTTCCCTGCTGTGTTGATGCCGCTTTACACCCTCTTGATTCACTTGCAGAGAGATATCGATACATAGGTTTTCAGATTCTTACTAGTCAGATATATTCTTGTGTGGTGACTAGGGTGTGCTGAGTCCAGTTCACTGAGCAGGGAGTAGGCCTTGTCTATTACATATTTGGCTTATGGAGCGGTCTCTGAGCTAATTTCAAACCCTTGTTTTATGCATCACCCCACCTCACCTTTCCCTTTAAGCAGCCATAGTGTGTCTTCTAAAGGTGTGACTCTGTTCTGTTTTGTAATTCAGTTCAAGTGTAGCGATTTTGACATTCCCTCTATAAGCGATATCTTAGGATAAGTGTCTTTTTCTGTGTGACTTATTTCACTTAGAATCATCGTATCTAAATCCACTCATCATGCTGCTAACTAGCCTTATGACATTGATTTCATGGTTGAGTGATATTCCATTGTGCCAAGTACCACCATTTCTTTATCCATTTTTCTCTCTCCTGGGATATTGAAGGTGTACCGAAGTGGAGGTTCTTGGAAACAGAGCAGCCGTAAACTTTAGGGTGCCTGTGTCTTGTTGATTTTTAGTTTTCCCAATTTATACGCCCTTGAGTGGAAGTGCCCTATGCTCTCTACGCTGTGTTTATTACTTGTTTCAGGACACACCGTACTCTTCTCCAGAGTGCCTGTTGGCAATTTCCATCCCGCCCATCAACGTAGCAAGGCTCCCATGTCTCCATGGCCTGTCCTGCTTTTCTGGTTTTTACACTTTGTTCAGCATGGCCCTTTTGACCGAGGGCAAGCGAGACTTCTTTGTAGCGCTGATTTGCCCTTCCGGCTTGCTTGGTTGGCCAAAAAGGGCGTATGCGTTTTTTCCTGAATATATTCAGGAAAAAACGCATACGCCCTTTTTGGCCAAGGGCATCATTGTCAACATTTTGCCGCTTTTCATGTGCTTTAAAGGCGAGTCGAATCTACCTCCTGAAATCTGTTTCCTGCAAATCTGCCTTGCTTTCAAATCCTCTTCGTTGCCTTCCCTCAATATATTTGTGGACGAGAGTTCTCATTTATAACTCTGCACGTTTGTGAATTGCAGTGCCCCTGAGCTCCATTTGTCTCCTCGCTTTTTTGGGAGCTGGCCGCAAAAGCGCAGGATTGCTTCAGGCCCTATTTTGGTTCTGGGGGGCAGGCTGAGCCTGTGGTTCATTCTTCTTCCTGATGGGAAAATGGAGTGACCTGTGCCTGTCCCAACACCTAGGGCTAGTCTTTCGTTGGTTCCCCGTCTTCCCGTTCATCCTCAGGACAAATTGCAACCTGGACGAAACAGTAGGTTAAAGGTGCTGATTCTCCAAGTAGGGAGATGGTTAGTCAAGCGGCTGGAATGGCGAACCCGAGCACAAGGAGAGGAGAAATGAGGTGCGTTTTAGAAACCTTTCCCGATCTCACGGCATACCATCTTCTGGGTTTCCCATGCATGTTTTGATGTAGGAAGATGCCCTTGTACCTGGAGATTTGAGACCCATGGGGTGTGTTCCCCGCAGTGTTACTTTAAAGTATCTGCGTTTGCTCACCCAACCTCACCAAACCTCTCAGCCCCAAGAGTGTCCAGCCTTATGTCTCATCCAGCTGTGGGTCTAGATATGGTCAATCCAGGTTGCATCAGAGACCCTGAACAGATTTTGTAAGAATTTCTCTCTCTTTCACTGTCTTTGTTTTGTGGGTTTTTTAAAGTAATTTATGTTTAGAATGGGTCTTGGCTGCTTTTCCCTGCTGTGTTTATGCCGCTTTACACCCTCTTGATTCACTTGCAGAGAGATATCGATACATAGGTTTTCAGATTCTTACTAGTCAGATATATTCTTGTGCGGTGACTAGGGGGTGTTGAGTCCAGTTCACTGAGCAGGGAGTAGGCCTTGTCTATTACATATTTGGCTTATGGAGCGGTCTCTGAGCTAATTTCAAACCCTTGTTTTATGCATCACCCCACCTCACCATTCCCGTTCAGCAGCCATAGTGTGTCTTCTAAAGGTGTGACTCTGTTCTGTTTTGTAATTCAGTTCAAGTGTAGCGATTTTGACATTCCCTCTATAAGCGATATCTTAGGATAAGTGTCTTTTTCTGTGTGACTTATTTCACTTAGAATCATCGTATCTAAATCCACTCATCATGCTGCTAACTAGCCTTATGACATTGATTTCATGGTTGAGTGATATTCCATTGTGCCAAGTACCACCATTTCTTTATCCATTTTTCTCTCTCCTGGGATATTGAAGGTGTACCGAAGTGGAGGTTCTTGGAAACAGAGCAGCCGTAAACTTTAGGGTGCCTGTGTCTTGTTGATTTTTAGTTTTCCCAATTTATACGCCCTTGAGTGGAAGTGCCCTATGCTCTCTACGCTGTGTTTATTACTTGTTTCAGGACACACCGTACTCTTCTCCAGAGTGCCTGTTGGCAATTTACATCCCGCCCATCAACGTAGCAAGGCTCCCATGTCTCCATGGCCTGTCCTGCTTTTCTGGTTTTTACACTTTGTTCAGCATGGCCCTTTTGACCGAGGGCAAGCGAGACTTCTTTGTAGCGCTGATTTGCCCTTCCGGCTTGCTTGGTTGGCCAAAAAGGGCGTATGCGTTTTTTCCTGAATATATTCAGGAAAAAACGCATACGCCCTTTTTGGCCAAGGGCATCATTGTCAACGTTTTGCCGCTTTTCATGTGCTTTAAAGGCGAGTCGAATCTACCTCCTGAAATCTGTTTCCTGCAAATCTGCCTTGCTTTCAAATCCTCTTCGTTGCCTTCCCTCAATATATTTGTGGACGAGAGTTCTCATTTATAACTCTGCACGTTTGTGAATTGCAGTGCCCCTGAGCTCCATTTGTCTCCTCGCATTTTTGGGAGCTGGCCGCAAAAGCGCAGGATTGCTTCAGGCCCTATTTTGGTTCTGGGGGGCAGGCTGAGCCTGTGGTTCATTCTTCTTCCTGATGGGAAAATGGAGTGACCTGTGCCTGTCCCAACACCTAGGGCTAGTCTCTCGTTGGTTCCGCGTCTTCCCGTTCATCCTCAGGACAAATTGCAACCTGTACAATCAGGAGGTTAAAGGTGCTGATTCTCCAAGTAGGGAGATGGTTAGTCAAGCGGCTGGAATGGCGAACCCGAGCACAAGGAGAGGATAAATGAGGTGCGTTTTAGAAACATTTCCCGATCTCACGGCATACCATCTTCTGGGTTTCCCATGCATGTTTTGATGTAGGAAGATGCCCTTGAACCTGGAGATTTGAGACCCATGGGGTGTGTTCCCCGCAGTGTTACTTTAAAGTATCTGCGTTTGCTCACCCAACCTCACCAAACCTCTCAGCCCCAAGAGTGTCCAGCCTTATGTCTCATCCAGCTGTGGGTCTAGATATGGTCAATCCAGGTTGCATCAGAGACCCTGAACGGATTTTGTAAGAATTTCTCTCTCTTTCACTGTCTTTGTTTTGTGGGTTTTTTAAAGGAATTTATGTTTAGAATCGGGCTTGGCTGCTTTTCCCTGCTGTGTTGATGCCGCTTTACACCCTCTTGATTCACTTGCAGAGAGATATCGATACATAGGTTTTCAGATTCTTACTAGTCAGATATATTCTTGTGTGGTGACTAGGGTGTGCTGAGTCCAGTTCACTGAGCAGGGAGTAGGCCTTGTCTATTACATATTTGGCTTATGGAGCGGTCTCTGAGCTAATTTCAAACCCTTGTTTTATGCATCACCCCACCTCACCTTTCCCGTTAAGCAGCCATAGTGTGTCTTCTACAGGTGTGACTCTGTTCTGTTTTGTAATTCAGTTCAAGTGTAGCGATTTTGACATTCCCTCTATAAGCGATATCTTAGGATAAGTGTCTTTTTCTGTGTGACTTATTTCACTTAGAATCATCGTACCTAAATCCACACATCATGCTGCTAACTAGCCTTATGACATTGATTTCATGGCTGAGTGATATTCCATTGTGCCAAGTACCACCATTTCTTTATCCATTTTTCTCTTTCCTGGGATATTGAAGGTGTACCGAAGCGGAGGTTCTTGGAAACAGAGCAGCCGTAAACTTTAGGGTGCCTGTGTCTTGTTGATTTTTAGTTTTCCCAATTTATACGCCCATGAGTGGAAGTGCCCTATGCTCTCTACGCTGTGTTTATTACTTGTTTCAGGACACACCGTACTCTTCTCCAGAGTGCCTGTTGGCAATTTACATCCCGCCCATCAGAGTAGCAAGGCTCCCATGTCTCCATGGCCTGTCCTGCTTTTCTGGTTTTTACTGTTTGTTCAGCATGGCCCTTTTGACCGAGGGCAAGCGAGACTTCTTTGTAGCGCTGATTTGCCCTTCCGGCTTGCTTGGTTGGCCAAAAAGGGCGTATGCGTTTTTTCCTGAATATATTCAGGAAAAAACGCATACGCCCTTTTTGGCCAAGGGCATCATTGTCAACGTTTTGCCGCTTTTCATGTGCTTTAAAGGCGAGTCGAATCTACCTCCTGAAATCTGTTTCCTGCAAATCTGCCTTGCTTTCAAATCCTCTTCGTTGCCTTCCCTCAATATATTTGTGGACGAGAGTTCTCATTTATAACTCTGCACGTTTGTGAATTGCAGTGCCCCTGAGCTCCATTTGTCTCCTCGCTTTTTTGGGAGCTGGCCGCAAAAGCGCAGGATTGCTTCAGGCCCTATTTTGGTTCTGGGGGGCAGGCTGAGCCTGTGGTTCATTCTTCTTCCTGATGGGAAAATGGAGTGACCTGTGCCTGTCCCAACACCTAGGGCTAGTCTTTCGTTGGTTCCCCGTCTTCCCGTTCATCCTCAGGACAAATTGCAACCTGGACGAAACATTAGGTTAAAGGTGCTGATTCTCCAAGTACGGAGATGGTTAGTCAAGCGGCTGGAATGGCGAACCCGAGCACAAGGAGAGGAGAAATGAGGTGCGTTTTAGAACCCTTTCCCGATCTCACGGCATACCATCTTCTGGGTTTCCCATGCATGTTTTGATGTAGGAAGATTCCCTTGTACATTGAGATTTGAGACCCATCGGGTGGGTACCCCGCGGTATTACTTTAAAGTATCTGCATTTGCTCACCCAACCTCACCAATCCTCTCAGCCCCAAGAGTGTCCAGCCTTATGTCTCATCCAGCTGTGGGTCTAGATATGGTCAATCCAGGTTGCATCAGAGACCCTGAACGGATTTTGTAAGAATTTCTCTCTCTTTCACTGTCTTTGTTTTGTGGGTTTTTTAAAGTAATTTATGTTTAGAATCGGGCTTGGCTGCTTTTCCCTGCTGTGTTGATGCCGCTTTACACCCTCTTGATTCACTTGCAGAGAGATATCGATACATAGGTTTTCAGATTCATACTAGTCAGATATATTCTTGTGCGGTGACTAGGGGGTGTTGAGTCCAGTTCACTGAGCAGGGAGTAGGCCTTGTCTATTACATATTTGGCTTATGGAGCGGTGTCTGAGCTAATTTCAAACCCTTGTTTTATGCATCACCCCACCTCACCTTTCCGGTTAAGCAGCCATAGTGTGTCTTCTAAATGTTTGACTCTGTTCTGTTTTGTAATTCAGTTCAAGTGTAGCGATTTTGACATTCCCTCTATAAGCGATATCTTAGGATAAGTGTCTTTTTCTGTGTGACTTATTTCACTTAGAATCATCGTACCTAAATCCACACATCATGCTGCTAACTAGCCTTATGACATTGATTTCATGGCTGAGTGATATTCCATTCTGCCAAGTACCACCATTTCTTTATCCATTTTTCTCTTTCCTGGGATATTGAAAGTGTACCGAAGCGGAGGTTCTTGGAAACAGAGCAGCCGTAAATTTAGGGTGCCTGTGTCTTGTTGATTTTTAGTTTTCCCAATTTATACGCCCATTAGTGGAAGTGCCCTATGCTCTCTACGCTGTGTTTATTACTTGTTGCAGGACACACCGTACTCTTCTCCAGAGTGCCTGTTGGCAATTTACATCCCGCCCATCAGCGTAGCAAGGCTCCCATGTCTCCATGGCCTGTCCTGCTTTTCTGGTTTTTACTGTTTGTTCAGCATGGCCCTTTTGACCGAGGGCAAGCGAGACTTCTTTGTAGCGCTGATTTGCCCTTCCGGCTTGCTTGGTTGGCCAAAAAGGGCGTATGCGTTTTTTCCTGAATATATTCAGGAAAAAACGCATACGCCCTTTTTGGCCAAGGGCATCATTGTCAACGTTTTGCCGCTTTTCATGTGCTTTAAAGGCGAGTCGAATCTACCTCCTGAAATCTGTTTCCTGCAAATCTGCCTTGCTTTCAAATCCTCTTCGTTGCCTTCCCTCAATATATTTGTGGACGAGAGTTCTCATTTATAACTCTGCACGTTTGTGAATTGCAGTGCCCCTGAGCTCCATTTGTCTCCTCGCTTTTCTGGGAGCTGGCCGCAAAAGCGCAGGATTGCTTCAGGCCCTATTTTGGTTCTGGGGGGCAGGCTGAGCCTGTGGTTCATTCTTCTTCCTGATGGGAAAATGGAGTGACCTATGCCTGTCCCAACACCTAGGGCTCGTCTCTCGTTGGTTCCGCGTCTTCCCGTTCATCCTCAGGACAAATTGCAACCTGTACAATCAGGAGGTTAAAGCTGCTGATTCTCCAAGTAGGGAGATGGTTAGTCAAGCGGCTGGAATGGCGAACCCGAGCACAAGGAGAGGAGAAATGAGGTGCGTTTTAGAAACCTTTCCCGATCTCATGGCATACCATCTTCTGGGTTTCCCATGCATGTTTTGATGTAGGAAGATGCCCTTGTACCTGGAGATTTGAGACCCATGGGGTGTGTTCCCCGCAGTGTTACTTTAAAGTATCTGCGTTTGCTCACCCAACCTCACCAATCCTCTCAGCCCCAAGAGTGTCCAGCCTTATGTCTCATCCAGCTGTGGGTCTAGATATGGTCAATCCAGGTTGCATCATAGACCCTGAACGGATTTTGTAAGAATTTCTCTCTCTTTCACTGTCTTTGTTTTGTGGGTTTTTTAAAGTAAGTTAAGTTTAGAATCGGGCTTGGCTGCTTTTCCCTGCTGTGTTGATGCCGCTTTACACCCTCTTGATTCACTTGCAGAGAGATATCGATACATAGGTTTTCAGATTCTTACTAGTCAGATATATTCTTGTGTGGTGACTAGGGTGTGTTGAGTCCAGTTCACTGAGCAGGGAGTAGGCCTTGTCTATTACATATTTGGCTTATGGAGCGGTGTCTGAGCTAATTTCAAACCCTTGTTTTATGCATCACCCCACCTCACCTTTCCGGTTAAGCAGCCATAGTGTGTCTTCTAAAGGTGTGACTCTGTTCTGTTTTGTAATTCAGTTCAAGTGTAGCGATTTTGACATTCCCTCTATAAGCGATATCTTAGGATAAGTGTCTTTTTCTGTGTGACTTATTTCACTTAGAATCATCGTATCTAAATCCACACATCATGCTTCTAAGTAGCCTTATGACATTGATTTCATGGCTGAGTGATATTCCATTGTGCCAAGTACCACCATTTCTTTATCCGTTTTTCTCTTTCCTGGGATATTGAAAGTGTACCGAAGCGGAGGTTCTTGGAAACAGAGCAGCCGTAAATTTAGGGTGCCTGTGTCTTGTTGATTTTTAGTTTTCCCAATTTATACGCCCATGAGTGGAAGTGCCCTATGCTCTCTACGCTGTGTTTATTACTTGTTCCAGGACACACCGTACTCTTCTCCAGAGTGCCTGTTGGCAATTTACATCCCGCCCATCAGCGTAGCAAGGCTCCCATGTCTCCATGGCCTGTCCTGCTTTTCTGGTTTTTACTGTTTGTTCAGCATGGCCCTTTTGACCGAGGGCAAGCGAGACTTCTTTGTAGCGCTGATTTGCCCTTCCGGCTTGCTTGGTTGGCCAAAAAGGGCGTATGCGTTTTTTCCTGAATATATTCAGGAAAAAACGCATACGCCCTTTTTGGCCAAGGGCATCATTGTCAACCTTTTGCCGCTTTTCATGTGCTTTAAAGGCGAGTCGAATCTACCTCCTGAAATCTGTTTCCTGCAAATCTGCCTTGCTTTCAAATCCTCTTCGTTGCCTTCCCTCAATATATTTGTGGACGAGAGTTCTCATTTATAACTCTGCACGTTTGTGAATTGCAGTGCCCCTGAGCTCCATTTGTCTCCTCGCTTTTTTGGGAGCTGGCCGCAAAAGCGCAGGATTGCTTCAGGCCCTATTTTGGTTCTGGGGGGCAGGCTGAGCCTGTGGTTCATTCTTCTTCCTGATGGGAAAATGGAGTGACCTATGCCTGTTCCAACACCTAGGGCTCGTCTCTCGTTGGTTCCGCGTCTTCCCGTTCATCCTCAGGACAAATTGCAACCTGTACAATCAGGAGGTTAAAGCTGCTGATTCTCCAAGTAGGGAGATGGTTAGTCAAGCGGCTGGAATGGCGAACCCGAGCACAAGGAGAGGAGAAATGAGGTGCGTTTTAGAAACCTTTCCCGATCTCATGGCATACCATCTTCTGGGTTTCCCATGCATGTTTTGATGTAGGAAGATGCCCTTGTACCTGGAGATTTGAGACCCATGGGGTGTGTTCCCCGCAGTGTTACTTTAAAGTATCTGCGTTTGCTCACCCAACCTCACCAATCCTCTCAGCCCCAAGAGTGTCCAGCCTTATGTCTCATCCAGCTGTGGGTCTAGATATGGTCAATCCAGGTTGCATCATAGACCCTGAACGGATTTTGTAAGAATTTCTCTCTCTTTCACTGTCTTTGTTTTGTGGGTTTTTTAAAGTAAGTTATGTTTAGAATCGGGCTTGGCTGCTTTTCCCTGCTGTGTTGATGCCGCTTTACACCCTCTTGATTCACTTGCAGAGAGATATCGATACATAGGTTTTCAGATTCTTACTAGTCAGATATATTCTTGTGTGGTGACTAGGGTGTGTTGAGTCCAGTTCACTGAGCAGGGAGTAGGCCTTGTCTATTACATATTTGGCTTATGGAGCGGTGTCTGAGCTAATTTCAAACCCTTGTTTTATGCATCACCCCACCTCACCTTTCCGGTTAAGCAGCCATAGTGTGTCTTCTAAAGGTGTGCCTCTGTTCTGTTTTGTAATTCAGTTCAAGTGTAGCGATTTTGACATTCCCTCTATAAGCGATATCTTAGGATAAGTGTCTTTTTCTGTGTGACTTATTTCACTTAGAATCATCGTATCTAAATCCACTCATCATGCTGCTAACTAGCCTTATGACATTGATTTCATGGCTGAGTGATATTCCATTGTGCCAAGTACCACCATTTCTTTATCCATTTTTCTCTTTCCTGGGATATTGAAGGTGTACCGAAGCGGAGGTTCTTGGAAACAGAGCAACCGTAAACTTTAGGGTGCCTGTGTCTTGTTGATTTTTAGTTTTCCCAATTTATACGCCCATGAGTGGAAGTGCCCTATGCTCTCTACGCTGTGTTTATTACTTGTTTCAGGACACACCATACTCTTCTCCAGAGTGCCTGTTGGCAATTTACGTCCCGCCCATCAGCGTAGCAAGGCTCCCATGTCTCCATGGCCTGTCCTGCTTTTCTGGTGTTTACACTTTGTTCAGCATGGCCCTTTTCACCGAGGGCAAGCGAGACTTCTTTGTAGCGCTGATTTGCCCTTCCGGCTTGCTTGGTTGGCCAAAAAGGGCGTATGCGTTTTTTCCTGAATATATTCAGGAAAAAACGCATACGCCCTTTTTGGCCAAGGGCATCATTGTCAACGTTTTGCCGCTTTTCATGTGCTTTAAAGGCGAGTCGAATCTACCTCCTGAAATCTGTTTCCTGCCAATCTGCCTTGCTTTGAAATCCTCTTCGTTGCCTTCCCTCAATATATTTGTGGACGAGAGTTCTCATTTATAACTCTGCACGTTTGTGAATTGCAGTGCCCCTGACCTCCATTTGTCTCCTCGCTTTTTTGGGAGATGGCCGCAAAAGCGCAGGATTGCTTTAGGCCCTATTTTGGTTCTGGGGGGCAGGCTGAGCCTGTGGTTCATTCTTCTTCCTGATGGGAAAATGGAGTGACCTATGCCTGTCCCAACACCTAGGGCTCGTCTCTCGTTGGTTCCGCGTCTTCCCGTTCATCCTCAGGACAAATTGCAACCTGTACAATCAGGAGGTTAAAGGTGCTGATTCTCCAAGTAGGGAGATGGTTAGTCAAGCGGCTGGAATGGCGAACCCGAGAACAAGGAGAGGAGAAATGAGGTGCGTTTTAGAAACCTTTCCCGATCTCATGGCATACCATCTTCTGGCTTTCCCATGCATGTTTTGATGTAGGAAGATGCCCTTGTAACTGGAGATTTGAGACCCATGGGGTGTGTTCCCCGCAGTGTTACTTTAAAGTATCTGCGTTTGCTCACCCAACCTCACCAATCCTCTCAGCCCCAAGAGTGTCCAGCCTTATGTCTCATCCAGCTGTGGGTCTAGATATGGTCAATCCAGGTTGCATCAGAGACCCTGAACGGATTTTCTAAGAATTTCTCTCTCTTTCACTGTCTTTGCTTTGTGGCTTTTTTAAAGTAATGTATGTTTAGAATGGGGTTTGGCTGCTTTTCCCTGCTGTGTTGATGCCGCTTTACACCCTCTTGATTCACTTGCAGAGAGATATCGATACATAGGTTTTCAGATTCATACTAGTCAGATATATTCTTGTGCGGTGACTAGGGGGTGTTGAGTCCAGTTCACTGAGCAGGGAGTAGGCCTTGTCTATTACATATTTGGCTTATGGAGCGGTGTCTGAGCTAATTTCAAACCCTTGTTTTATGCATCAACCCACCTCACCTTTCCCGTTAAGCAGCCATAGTGTGTCTTCTAAAGGTGTGACTCTGTTCTGTTTTGTAATTCAGTTCAAGTGTAGCGATTTTGACATTCCCTCTATAAGCGATATCTTAGGATAAGTGTCTTTTTCTGTGTGACTTATTTCACTTAGAATCATCGTACCTAAATCCACACATCATGCTGCTAACTAGCCTTTTGACATTGATTTCATGGCTGAGTGATATTCCATTGTGCCAAGTACCACCATTTCTTTATCCATTTTTCTCTTTCCTGGGATATTGAAGGTGTACCGAAGCGGAGGTTCTTGGAAACAGAGCAACCGTAAACTTTAGGGTGCCTGTGTCTTGTTGATTTTTAGTTTACCAATTTATACGCCCATGAGTGGAAGTGCCCTATGCTCTCTACGCTGTGTTTATTACTTGTTTCAGGACACACCGTACTCTTCTCCAGAGTGCCTGTTGGCAATTTATATCCCACCCATCAGCGTAGCAAGGCTCCCATGTCTCCATTGCCTGTCCTGCTTTTCTGGTTTTTACTGTTTGTTCAGAATGGCCCTTTTGACCGAGGGCAAGCGAGACTTCTTTGTAGCGCTGATTTGCCCTTCCGGCTTGCTTGGTTGGCCAAAAAGGGCGTATGCGTTTTTTCCTGAATATATTCAGGAAAAAACGCATACGCCCTTTTTGGCCAAGGGCATCATTGTCAACGTTTTGCCGCTTTTCATGTGCTTTAAAGGCGAGTCGAATCTACCTCCTGAAATCTGTTTCCTGCAAATCTGCCTTGCTTTCAAATCCTCTTCGTTGCCTTCCCTCAATATATTTGTGGACGAGAGTTCTCATTTATAACTCTGCACGTTTGTGAATTGCAGTGCCCCTGAGCTCCATTTGTCTACTCACTTTTTTGGGAGCTGGCCGCAAAAGCGCAGGATTGCTTCAGGCCCTATTTTGGTTCTGGGGGGCAGGCTGAGCCTGTGGTTCATTCTTCTTCCTGATGGGAAAATGGAGTGACCTATGCCTGTCCCAACACCTAGGGCTCGTCTCTCGTTGGTTCCGCGTCTTCCCGTTCATCCTCAGGACAAATTGCAACCTGTACAATCAGGAGGTTAAAGGTGCTGATTCTCCAAGTAGGGAGATGGTTAGTCAAGCGGCTGGAATGGCGAACCCGAGCACAAGGAGAGGAGAAATGAGGTGTGTTTTAGAAACTTTTCCCGATCTCACGGCATACCATCTTCTGGCTTTCCCATGCATGTTTTGATGTAGGAAGATGCCCTTGTACCTGGAGATTTGAGACCCATGGGGTGTGTTCCCCGCAGTGTTACTTTAAAGTATCTGCGTTTGCTCACCCAACCTCACCAATCCTCTCAGCCCCAAGTGTGTCCAGCCTTATGTCTCATCCAGCTGTGGGTCTAGATATGGTCAATCCAGGTTGCATCATAGACCCTGAACGGATTTTGTAAGAATTTCTCTCTCTTTCACTGTCTTTGCTTTGTGGGTTTTTTAAAGTAATGTATGTTTAGAATGGGGTTTGGCTGCTTTTCCCTGCTGTGTTTATGCCGCTTTACACCCTCTTGATTCACTTGCAGAGAGATATCGATACATAGGTTTTCAGATTCATACTAGTCAGATATATTCTTGTGCGGTGACTAGGGGGTGTTGAGTCCATTTCACTGAGCAGGGAGTAGGCCTTGTCTATTACATATTTGGCTTATGGAGCGGTGTCTGAGCTAATTTCAAACCCTTGTTTTATGCATCACCCCACCTCCCCTTTCCCGTTAAGCAGCCATAGTGTGTCTTCTAAAGGTGTGACTCTGTTCTGTTTTTTAATTCAGTTCAAGTGTAGCGATTTTGACATTCCCTCTATAAGCGATATCTTAGGATAAGTGTCTTTTTCTGTGTGACTTATTTCACTTAGAATCATCGTACCTAAATCCACACATCATGCTGCTAACTAGCCTTATGACATTGATTTCATGGCTGAGTGATATTCCATTGTGCCAAGTACCACCATTTCTTTATCCATTTTTCTCTTTCCTGGGATATTGAAGGTGTACCGAAGCGGAGGTTCTTGGAAACAGAGCAGCCGTAAACTTTAGGGTGCCTGTGTCTTGTTGATTTTTAGTTTTCCCAATTTATACGCCCATGAGTGGAAGTGCCCTATGCTCTCTACGCTGTGTTTATTACTTGTTTCAGGACACACCGTACTCTTCTCCAGATTGCCTGTTGGCAATTTACATCCCGCCCATCAGCGTAGCAATGCTACCATGTCTCCATGGCCTGTCTTGCTTTTCTGGTTTTTACACATTTTTCAGCATGGCCCTTTTGACCGAGGGTAAGCGATACTTCTATGTAGCACTGATTTGCCCTTCCGGCTTGCTTGGTTGGCCAAAAAGGGCGTATGCGTTTTTTCCTGAAATATTCAGGAAAAAACGCATACGCCCTTTTTGGCCAAGGGCATCATTGTCAACGTTTTGCCGCTTTTCATGTGCTTGAAAGGCGAGTCGTATCTACCTCCTGAAATCTGTTTCCTGCAAATCTGCCTTGCTTTCAAATCCTCTTCGTTGCCTTCCCTCAATATATTTGTGGACGAGAGTTCTCATTTATAACTCTGCACGTTTGTGAATTGCAGTGCCCCTGAGCTCCATTTGTCTCCTCGCTTTTTTGGGAGCTGGCCGCAAAAGCGCAGGATTGCTTCAGGCCCTATTTTGGTTCTGGGGGGCAGGCTGAGCCTGTGGTTCATTCTTCTTCCTGATGGGAAATTGGAGTGACCTGTGCCTGTCCCAACACCTAGGGCTCGTCTCTCGTTGGTTCCGCGTCGTCCCGTTCATCCTCAGGACAAATTGCAACCTGTACAATCAGGAGGTTAAAGGTGCTGATTCTCCAAGTAGGGAGATGGTTAGTCAAGCGGCTGGAATGGCGAACCCGAGCACAAGGAGAGGAGAAATGAGGTGCGTTTTAGAAACCTTTCCCGATCTCATGGCATACCATCTTCTGGCTTTCCCATGCATGTTTTGATGTAGGAAGATTCCCTTGTACCTGGAGATTTGAGACCCATGGGGTGTGTTCCCCGCAGTGTTACTTGAAAGTATCTGCGTTTGCTCACCCAACCTCACCAATCTTCTCAGCCCCAAGAGTGTCCAGCCTTATGTCTCATCCAGCTGTGGGTCTAGATATGGTCAATCCAGGTTGCATCAGAGACCCTGAACGGATTTTGTAAGAATTTCTCTCTCTTTCACTGTCTTTGTTTTGTGGGTTTTTTAAAGTAATTTATGTTTAGAATCGGGCTTGGCTGCTTTTCCCTGCTGTGTTGATGCCGCTTTACACCCTCTTGATTCACTTGCAGAGAGATATCGATACATAGGTTTTCAGATTCTTACTAGTCAGATATATTCTTGTGTGGTGACTAGGGTGTGTTGAGTCCAGTTCACTGAGCAGGGAGTAGGCCTTGTCTATTACATATTTGGCTTATGGAGCGGTGTCTGAGCTAATTTCAAACCCTTGTTTTATGCATCACCCCACCTCACCTTTCCGGTGAAGCAGCCATAGTGTGTCTTCTAAAGGTGTGACTCTGTTCTGTTTTGTAATTCAGTTCAAGTGTAGCGATTTTGACATTCCCTCTATAAGCGATATCTTAGGATAAGTGTCTTTTTCTGTGTGACTTATTTCACTTAGAATCATCGTATCTAAATCCACTCATCATGCTGCTAACTAGCCTTATGACATTGATTTCATGGCTGAGTGATATTCCATTGTGCCAAGTACCACCATTTCTTTATCCATTTTTCTCTTTCCTGGGATATTGAAGGTGTACCGAAGTGGAGGTTCTTGGAAACAGAGCAGCCGTAAACTTTAGGGTGCCTGTGTCTTGTTGATTTTTAGTTTTCCCAATTTATACGCCCATGAGTGGAAGTGCCCTATGCTCTCTACGCTGTGTTTATTACTTGTTTCAGGACACACCGTACTCTTCTCCAGAGTGCCTGTTGGCAATTTACATCCCGCCCATCAGCGTAGCAAGGCTCCCATGTCTCCATGGCCTGTACTGCTTTTCTGGTTTTTACACTTTGTTCAGCATGGCCCTTTTGACCGAGGGCAAGCGAGACTTCTTTGTAGCGCTGATTTGCCCTTCCGGCTTGCTTGGTTGGCCAAAAAGGGCGTATGCGTTTTTTCCTGAATATATTCAGGAAAAAACGCATACGCCCTTTTTGGCCAAGGGCATCATTGTCAACGTTTTGCCGCTTTTCATGTGCTTTAAAGGCGAGTCGAATCTACCTCCTGAAATCTGTTTCCTGCAAATCTGCCTTGCTTTCAAATCCTCTTCGTTGCCTTCCCTCAATATATTTGTGGACGAGAGTTCTCATTTATAACTCTGCACGTTTGTGAATTGCAGTGCCCCTGAGCTCCATTTGTCTCCTCGCTTTTTTGGGAGCTGGCCGCAAAAGCGCAGGATTGCTTCAGGCCCTATTTTGGTTCTGGGGGGCAGGCTGAGCCTGTGGTTCATTCTTCTTCCGGATGGGAAAATGGAGTGACCTGTGCCTGTCCCAACACCTAGGGCTAGTCTTTCGTTGGTTCCCCGTCTTCCCGTTCATCCTCAGGACAAATTGCAACCTGGACGAAACAGTAGGTTAAAGGTGCTGATTCTCCAAGTAGGGAGATGGTTAGTCAAGCGGCTGGAATGGCGAACCCGAGCACAAGGAGAGGAGAAATGAGGTGCGTTTTAGAAACCTTTCCCGATCTCACGGCATACCATCTTCTGGGTTTCCCATGCATGTTTTGATGTAGGAAGATTCCCTTGTACCTGGAGATTTGAGACCCATGGGGTGGGTACCCCGTGGTATTACTTTAAAGTATCTGCATTTGCTCACCCAACCTCACCAATCCTCTCAGCCCCAAGAGTGTCCAGCCTTATGTCTCATCCAGCTGTGGGTCTAGATATGGTCAATCCAGGTTGCATCAGAGACCCTGAACGGATTTTGTAAGAATTTCTCTCTCTTTCACTGTCTTTGCTTTGTGGGTTTTTTAAAGTAATGTATGTTTAGAATGGGGTTTGGCTGCTTTTCCCTGCTGTGTTGATGCTGCTTTACACCCTCTTGATTCACTTGCAGAGAGATATCGATACATAGGTTTTCAGATTCTTACTAGTCAGATATATTCTTGTGTGGTGACTAGGGTGTGTTGAGTCCAGTTCACTGAGCAGGGAGTAGGCCTTGTCTATTACATATTTGGCTTATGGAGCGGTGTCTGAGCTAATTTCAAACCCTTGTTTTATGCATCACCCCACCTCACCTTTCCGGTAAAGCAGCCATAGTGTGTCTTCTAAAGGTGTGACTCTGTTCTGTTTTGTAATTCAGTTCAAGTGTAGCGATTTTGACATTCCCTCTATAAGCGATATCTTAGGATAAGTGTCTTTTTCTGTGTGACTTATTTCACTTAGAATCATCGTATCTAAATCCACTCATCATGCTGCTAACTAGCCTTATGACATTGATTTCATGGCTGAGTGATATTCCATTGTGCCAAGTACCACCATTTCTTTATCCATTTTTCTCTTTCCTGGGATACTGAAGGTGTACCGAAGTGGAGGTTCTTGGAAACAGAGCAGCCGTAAACTTTAGGGTGCCTGTGTCTTGTTGATTTTTAGTTTTCCCAATTTATACGCCCTTGAGTGGAAGTGCCCTATGCTCTCTACGCTGTGTTTATTACTTGTTTCAGGACACACCGTACTCTTCTCCAGAGTGCCTGTTGGCAATTTACATCCCGCCCATCAGCGTAGCAAGGCTCCCATGTCTCCATGGCCTGTCCTGCTTTTCTGGTTTTTACACTTTGTTCAGCATGGCCCTTTTGACCGAGGGCAAGCGAGACTTCTTTGTAGCGCTGATTTGCCCTTCCGGCTTGCTTGGTTGGCCAAAAAGGGCGTATGCGTTTTTTCCTGAATATATTCAGGAAAAAACGCATACGCCCTTTTTGGCCAAGGGCATCATTGTCAACGTTTTGCCGCTTTTCATGTGCTTTAAAGGCGAGTCGAATCTACCTCCTGAAATCTGTTTCCTGCAAATCTGCCTTGCTTTCAAATCCTCTTCGTTGCCTTCCCTCAATATATTTGTGGACGAGAGTTCTCTTTTATAACTCTGCACGTTTGTGAATTGCAGTGCCCCTGAGCTCCATTTGTCTCCTCGCTTTTTTGGGAGCTGGCCGCAAAAGCGCAGGATTGCTTCAGGCCCTATTTTGGTTTTGGGGGGCAGGCTGAGCCTGTGGTTCATTCTTCTTCCTGATGGGAAATTGGAGTGACCTATGCCTGTCCCAACACCTAGGGCTCGTCTCTCGTTGGTTCCGCGTCGTCCCGTTCATCCTCAGGACAAATTGCAACCTGTACAATCAGGAGGTTAAAGGTGCTGATTCTCCAAGTAGGGAGATGGTTAGTCAAGCGGCTGGAATGGCGAACCCGAGCACAAGGAGAGGAGAAATGAGGTGCGTTTTAGAAACCTTTCCCGATCTCATGGCATACCATCTTCTGGGTTTCCCATGCATGTTTTGATGTAGGAAGATTCCCTTGTACCTGGAGATTTGAGACCCATGGGGTGTGTTCCCCGCAGGGTTACTTTAAAGTATCTGCGTTTCCTCACCCAACCTCATCAATCTTCTCAGCCCCAAGAGTGTCCAGCCTTATGTCTCATCCAGCTGTGGGTCTAGATATGGTCAATCCAGGTTGCATCAGAGACTCTGAACGGATTTTGTAAGAATTTCTCTCTCTTTCACTGTCTTTGTTTTGTGGGTTTTTTAAAGTAATTTATGTTTAGAATCGGGCTTGGCTGCTTTTCCCTGCTGTGTTGATGCCGCTTTACACCCTCTTGATTCACTTGCAGAGAGATATCGATACATAGGTTTTCAGATTCTTACTAGTCAGATATATTCTTGTGTGGTGACTAGGGTGTGTTGAGTCCAGTTCACTGAGCAGGGAGTAGGCCTTGTCTATTACATATTTGGCTTATGGAGCGGTGTCTGAGCTAATTTCAAACCCTTGTTTTATGCATCACCCCACCTCACCTTTCCGGTGAAGCAGCCATAGTGTGTCTTCTAAAGGTGTGACTCTGTTCTGTTTTGTAATTCAGTTCAAGTGTAGCGATTTTGACATTCCCTCTATAAGCGATATCTTAGGATAAGTGTCTTTTTCTGTGTGACTTATTTCACTTAGAATCATCGTATCTAAATCCACTCATCATGCTGCTAACTAGCCTTATGACATTGATTTCATGGCTGAGTGATATTCCATTGTGCCAAGTACCACCATTTCTTTATCCATTTTTCTCTTTCCTGGGATATTGAAGGTGTACCGAAGTGGAGGTTCTTGGAAACAGAGCAGCCGTAAACTTTAGGGTGCCTGTGTCTTGTTGATTTTTAGTTTTCCCAATTTATACGCCCTTGAGTGGAAGTGCCCTATGCTCTCTACGCTGTGTTTATTACTTGTTTCAGGACACACCGTACTCTTCTCCAGAGTGCCTGTTGGCAATTTACATCCCGCCCATCAGCGTAGCAAGGCTCCCATGTCTCCATGGCCTGTCCTGCTTTTCTGGTTTTTACACTTTGTTCAGCATGGCCCTTTTGACCGAGGGCAAGCGAGACTTCTTTGTAGCGCTGATTTGCCCTTCCGGCTTGCTTGGTTGGCCAAAAAGGGCGTATGCGTTTTTTCCTGAATATATTCAGGAAAAAACGCATACGCCCTTTTTGGCCAAGGGCATCATTGTCAACGTTTTGCCGCTTTTCATGTGCTTGAAAGGCGAGTCGAATCTACCTCCTGAAATCTGTTTCCTGCAAATCTGCCTTGCTTTCAAATCCTCTTCGTTGCCTTCCCTCAATATATTTGTGGACGAGAGTTCTCATTTATAACTCTGCACGTTTGTGAATTGCAGTGCCCCTGAGCTCCATTTGTCTCCTCGCTTTTTTGGGAGCTGGCAGCAAAAGCGCAGGATTGCTTCAGGCCCTATTTTGGTTCTGGGGGGCAGGCTGAGCCTGTGGTTCATTCTTCTTCCTGATGGGAAAATGGAGTGACCTGTGCCTGTCCCAACACCTAGGGCTAGTCTTTCGTTGGTTCCCCGTCTTCCCGTTCATCCTCAGGACAAATTGCAACCTGGACGAAACAGTAGGTTAAAGGTGCTGATTCTCCAAGTAGGGAGATGGTTAGTCAAGCGGCTGGAATGGCGAACCCGAGCACAAGGAGAGGAGAAATGAGGTGCGTTTTAGAAACCTTTCCCGATCTCACGGCATACCATCTTCTGGGTTTCCCATGCATGTTTTGATGTAGGAAGATTCCCTTGTACCTGGAGATTTGAGACCCATGGGGTGGGTACCCCGTGGTATTACTTTAAAGTATCTGCATTTGCTCACCCAACCTCACCAATCCTCTCAGCCCCAAGAGTGTCCAGCCTTATGTCTCATCCAGCTGTGGGTCTAGATATGGTCAATCCAGGTTGCATCAGAGACCCTGAACGGATTTTGTAAGAATTTCTCTCTCTTTCACTGTCTTTGTTTTGTGGGTTTTTTAAAGTAATTTATGTTTAGAATCGGGCTTGGCTGCTTTTCCCTGCTGTGTTGATGCCGCTTTACACCCTCTTGATTCACTTGCAGAGAGATATCGATACATAGGTTTTCAGATTCTTACTAGTCAGATATATTCTTGTGTGGTGACTAGGGTGTGTTGAGTCCAGTTCACTGAGCAGGGAGTAGGCCTTGTCTATTACATATTTGGCTTATGGAGCGGTGTCTGAGCTAATTTCAAACCCTTGTTTTATGCATCACCCCACCTCACCTTTCCGGTAAAGCAGCCATAGTGTGTCTTCTAAAGGTGTGACTCTGTTCTGTTTTGTAATTCAGTTCAAGTGTAGCGATTTTGACATTCCCTCTATAAGCGATATCTTAGGATAAGTGTCTTTTTCTGTGTGACTTATTTCACTTAGAATCATCGTATCTAAATCCACTCATCATGCTGCTAACTAGCCTTATGACATTGATTTCATGGCTGAGTGATATTCCATTGTGCCAAGTACCACCATTTCTTTATCCATTTTTCTCTTTCCTGGGATACTGAAGGTGTACCGAAGTGGAGGTTCTTGGAAACAGAGCAGCCGTAAACTTTAGGGTGCCTGTGTCTTGTTGATTTTTAGTTTTCCCAATTTATACGCCCTTGAGTGGAAGTGCCCTATGCTCTCTACGCTGTGTTTATTACTTGTTTCAGGACACACCGTACTCTTCTCCAGAGTGCCTGTTGGCAATTTACATCCCGCCCATCAGCGTAGCAAGGCTCCCATGTCTCCATGGCCTGTCCTGCTTTTCTGGTTTTTACACTTTGTTCAGCATGGCCCTTTTGACCGAGGGCAAGCGAGACTTCTTTGTAGCGCTGATTTGCCCTTCCGGCTTGCTTGGTTGGCCAAAAAGGGCGTATGCGTTTTTTCCTGAATATATTCAGGAAAAAACGCATACGCCCTTTTTGGCCAAGGGCATCATTGTCAACGTTTTGCCACTTTTCATGTGCTTTAAAGGCGAGTCGAATCTACCTCCTGAAATCTGTTTCCTGCAAATCTGCCTTGCTTTCAAATCCTCTTCGTTGCCTTCCCTCAATATATTTGTGGACGAGAGTTCTCTTTTATAACTCTGCACGTTTGTGAATTGCAGTGCCCCTGAGCTCCATTTGTCTCCTCGCTTTTTTGGGAGCTGGCCGCAAAAGCGCAGGATTGCTTCAGGCCCTATTTTGGTTTTGGGGGGCAGGCTGAGCCTGTGGTTCATTCTTCTTCCTGATGGGAAATTGGAGTGACCTATGCCTGTCCCAACACCTAGGGCTCGTCTCTCGTTGGTTCCGCGTCGTCCCGTTCATCCTCAGGACAAATTGCAACCTGTACAATCAGGAGGTTAAAGGTGCTGATTCTCCAAGTAGGGAGATGGTTAGTCAAGCGGCTGGAATGGCGAACCCGAGCACAAGGAGAGGAGAAATGAGGTGCGTTTTAGAAACCTTTCCCGATCTCATGGCATACCATCTTCTGGGTTTCCCATGCATGTTTTGATGTAGGAAGATTCCCTTGTACCTGGAGATTTGAGACCCATGGGGTGTGTTCCCCGCAGGGTTACTTTAAAGTATCTGCGTTTCCTCACCCAACCTCATCAATCTTCTCAGCCCCAAGAGTGTCCAGCCTTATGTCTCATCCAGCTGTGGGTCTAGATATGGTCAATCCAGGTTGCATCAGAGACTCTGAACGGATTTTGTAAGAATTTCTCTCTCTTTCACTGTCTTTGTTTTGTGGGTTTTTTAAAGTAATTTATGTTTAGAATCGGGCTTGGCTGCTTTTCCCTGCTGTGTTGATGCCGCTTTACACCCTCTTGATTCACTTGCAGAGAGATATCGATACATAGGTTTTCAGATTCTTACTAGTCAGATATATTCTTGTGTGGTGACTAGGGTGTGTTGAGTCCAGTTCACTGAGCAGGGAGTAGGCCTTGTCTATTACATATTTGGCTTATGGAGCGGTCTCTGAGCTAATTTCAAACCCTTGTTTTATGCATCACCCCACCTCACCTTTCCGGTGAAGCAGCCATAGTGTGTCTTCTAAAGGTGTGACTCTGTTCTGTTTTGTAATTCAGTTCAAGTGTAGCGATTTTGACATTCCCTCTATAAGCGATATCTTAGGATAAGTGTCTTTTTCTGTGTGACTTATTTCACTTAGAATCATCGTATCTAAATCCACTCATCATGCTGCTAACTAGCCTTATGACATTGATTTCATGGCTGAGTGATATTCCATTGTGCCAAGTACCACCATTTCTTTATCCATTTTTCTCTTTCCTGGGATATTGAAGGTGTACCGAAGTGGAGGTTCTTGGAAACAGAGCAGCCGTAAACTTTAGGGTGCCTGTGTCTTGTTGATTTTTAGTTTTCCCAATTTATACGCCCATGAGTGGAAGTGCCCTATGCTCTCTACGCTGTGTTTATTACTTGTTTCAGGACACACCGTACTCTTCTCCAGAGTGCCTGTTGGCAATTTACATCCCGCCCATCAGCGTAGCAAGGCTCCCATGTCTCCATGGCCTGTCCTGCTTTTCTGGTTTTTACACTTTGTTCAGCATGGCCCTTTTGACCGAGGGCAAGCGAGACTTCTTTGTAGCGCTGATTTGCCCTTCCGGCTTGCTTGGTTGGCCAAAAAGGGCGTATGCGTTTTTTCCTGAATATATTCAGGAAAAAACGCATACGCCCTTTTTGGCCAAGGGCATCATTGTCAACGTTTTGCCGCTTTTCATGTGCTTGAAAGGCGAGTCGAATCTACCTCCTGAAATCTGTTTCCTGCAAATCTGCCTTGCTTTCAAATCCTCTTCGTTGCCTTCCCTCAATATATTTGTGGACGAGAGTTCTCATTTATAACTCTGCACGTTTGTGAATTGCAGTGCCCCTGAGCTCCATTTGTCTCCTCGCTTTTTTGGGAGCTGGCAGCAAAAGCGCAGGATTGCTTCAGGCCCTATTTTGGTTCTGGGGGGCAGGCTGAGCCTGTGGTTCATTCTTCTTCCTGATGGGAAAATGGAGTGACCTGTGCCTGTCCCAACACCTAGGGCTAGTCTTTCGTTGGTTCCCCGTCTTCCCGTTCATCCTCAGGACAAATTGCAACCTGGACGAAACAGTAGGTTAAAGGTGCTGATTCTCCAAGTAGGGAGATGGTTAGTCAAGCGGCTGGAATGGCGAACCCGAGCACAAGGAGAGGAGAAATGAGGTGCGTTTTAGAAACCTTTCCCGATCTCACGGCATACCATCTTCTGGGTTTCCCATGCATGTTTTGATGTAGGAAGATTCCCTTGTACCTGGAGATTTGAGACCCATGGGGTGGGTACCCCGTGGTATTACTTTAAAGTATCTGCATTTGCTCACCCAACCTCACCAATCCTCTCAGCCCCAAGAGTGTCCAGCCTTATGTCTCATCCAGCTGTGGGTCTAGATATGGTCAATCCAGGTTGCATCAGAGACCCTGAACGGATTTTGTAAGAATTTCTCTCTCTTTCACTGTCTTTGCTTTGTGGGTTTTTTAAAGTAATGTATGTTTAGAATGGGGTTTGGCTGCTTTTCCCTGCTGTGTTGATGCCGCTTTACACCCTCTTGATTCACTTGCAGAGAGATATCGATACATAGGTTTTCAGATTCTTACTAGTCATATATATTCTTGTGTGGTGACTAGGGTGTGTTGAGTCCAGTTCACTGAGCAGGGAGTAGGCCTTGTCTATTACATATTTGGCTTATGGAGCGGTCTCTGAGCTAATTTCAAACCCTTGTTTTATGCATCACCCCACCTCACCTTTCCCGTTAAGCAGCCATAGTGTGTCTTCTAAAGGTGTGACTCTGTTCTGTTTTGTAATTCAGTTCAAGTGTAGCGATTTTGACATTCCCTCTATAAGCGATATCTTAGGATAAGTGTCTTTTACTGTGTGACTTATTTCACTTAGAATCATCGTACCTAAATCCACTCATCATGCTGCTAACTAGCCTTATGACATTGATTTCATGGCTGAGTGATATTCCATTGTGCCAAGTACCACCATTTCTTTATCCATTTTTCTCTTTCCTGGGATATTGAAGGTGCACCGAAGCGGAGGTTCTTGGAAACAGAGCAGCCGTAAACTTTAGGGTGCCTGTGTCTTGTTCATTTTTAGTTTTCCCAATTTATACGCCCATGAGTGGAAGTGCCCTATGCTCTCTACGCTGTGTTTATTACTTGTTTCAGGACACACCGTACTCTTCTCCAGAGTGCCTGTTGGCAATTTACATCCCGCCCATCAGCGTAGCAAGGCTCCCATGTCTCCATGGCCTGTACTGCTTTTCTGGTTTTTACACTTTGTTCAGCATGGCCCTTTTGACCGAGGGCAAGCGAGACTTCTTTGTAGCGCTGATTTGCCCTTCCGGCTTGCTTGGTTGGCCAAAAAGGGCGTATGCGTTTTTTCCTGAATATATTCAGGAAAAAACGCATACGCCCTTTTTGGCCAAGGGCATCATTGTCAACGTTTTGCCGCTTTTCATGTGCTTGAAAGGCGAGTCGAATCTACCTCCTGAAATCTGTTTCCTGCAAATCTGCCTTGCTTTCAAATCCTCTTCGTTGCCTTCCCTCAATATATTTGTGGACGAGAGTTCTCATTTATAACTCTGCACGTTTGTGAATTGCAGTGCCCCTGAGCTCCATTTGTCTCCTCGCTTTTTTGGGAGCTGGCCGCAAAAGCGCAGGATTGCTTCAGGCCCTATTTTGGTTCTGGGGGGCAGGCTGAGCCTGTGGTTCATTCTTCTTCCTGATGGGAAAATGGAGTGACCTGTGCCTGTCCCAACACCTAGGGCTAGTCTTTCGTTGGTTCCCCGTCTTCCCGTTCATTCTCAGGACAATTTGCAACCTGGACGAAACAGTAGGTTAAAGGTGCTGATTCTCCAAGTAGGGAGATGGTTAGTCAAGCGGCTGGAATGGCGAACCCGAGCACAAGGAGAGGAGAAATGAGGTGCGTTTTAGAAACCTTTCCCGATCTCACGGCATACCATCTTCTGGGTTTCCCATGCATGTTTTGATGTAGGAAGATTCCCTTGTACCTGGAGATTTGAGACCCATGGGGTGGGTACCCCGTGGTATTACTTTAAAGTATCTGCATTTGCTCACCCAACCTCACCAATCCTCTCAGCCCCAAGAGTGTCCAGCCTTATGTCTCATCCAGCTGTGGGTCTAGATATGGTCAATCCAGGTTGCATCAGAGACCCTGAACGGATTTTGTAAGAATTTCTCTCTCTTTCACTGTCTTTGCTTTGTGGGTTTTTTAAAGTAATGTATGTTTAGAATGGGGTTTGGCTGCTTTTCCCTGCTGTGTTGATGCTGCTTTACACCCTCTTGATTCACTTGCAGAGAGATATCGATACATAGGTTTTCAGATTCTTACTAGTCAGATATATTCTTGTGTGGTGACTAGGGTGTGTTGAGTCCAGTTCACTGAGCAGGGAGTAGGCCTTGTCTATTACATATTTGGCTTATGGAGCGGTCTCTGAGCTAATTTCAAACCCTTGTTTTATGCATCACCCCACCTCACCTTTCCCGTTAAGCAGCCATAGTGTGTCTTCTAAAGGTGTGACTCTGTTCTGTTTTGTAATTCAGTTCAAGTGTAGCGATTTTGACATTCCCTCTATAAGCGATATCTTAGGATAAGTGTCTTTTTCTGTGTGACTTATTTCACTTAGAATCATCGTACCTAAATCCACTCATCATGCTGCTAACTAGCCTTATGACATTGATTTCATGGCTGAGTGATATTCCATTGTGCCAAGTAAAGTACCACCATTTCTTTATCCATTTTTCTCTTTCCTTGGACATTGAAGGTGTACCGAAGCGGAGGTTCTTGGCAACAGAGCAGCCGTAAACTTTAGGGTGCCTGTGTCTTGTTGATTTTTAATTTTCCCAATTTATACGCCCATGAGTGGAAGTGCCCTATGCTCTCTAAGCTGTGTTTATTACTTGTTTCAGGACACACCGTACACTTCTCCAGAGTGCCTGTTGGCAATTTACATCCCGCCCATCAGCGTAGCAAGGCTCCCATGTCTCCATGGCCTGTCCTGCTTTTCTGGTTTTTAAACATTCTTCAGCATTGCCCTTTTGACCGAGGGCAAGCGAGACTTCTTTGTAGCGCTGATTTGCCCTTCCGGCTTGCTTGGTTGGCCAAAAAGGGCGTATGCGTTTTTTCCTGAATATATTCAGGAAAAAACGCATACGCCCTTTTTGGCCAAGGGCCTCATTGTCAACGTTTTGCCGCGTTTCATGTGCTTTACAGGCGAGTCGAATCTACATCCTGAAATCTGTTTCCTGAAAATCTGCCTTGCTTTCAAATCCTCTTCGTTGCCTTCCCTCAATATATTTGTGGACGAGAGTTCTCATTGATAACTCTGCACGTTTGTGAATTGCAGTGCCCCTGAGCTCCATTTGTCTCCTCGCTTTTTTGGGAGCTGGCCGCAAAAGCGCAGGATTGCTTCAGGCCCTATTTTGGTTCTGGGGGGCAGGCTGAGCCTGTGGTTCATTCTTCTTCCTGATGGGAAAATGGAGTGACCTGTGCCTGTCCCAACACCTAGGGCTAGTCTCTCGTTGTTTCCCCGTCTTCCCCTTCATCCTCAGGACAAATTGCAACCTGGACGAAATAGGAGGTTAAAGGTACTGATTCTCCAATTAGGGAGATGGTTAGTCAAGTGGCTGGAATGGCGAACCCGAGCACAGGGAGAGGAGAAATGAGGTGCGTTTTAGAAACCTTTCCCGATCTCATGGCATACCATCTTCTGGGTTTCCCATGCATGTTTTGATGTAGGAAGATGCCCTTGTACCTGGAGATTTGAGACCCATGGGGTGTGTTCCCCACAGTATTACTTTAAAGTATCTGCATTTGCTCACCCAACCTCACCAATCCTCTCAGCCCCAAGAGTGTCCAGCCTTATGTCTCATCCAGCTGTGGGTCTAGATATGGTGAATCCAGGTTGCATCAGAGACCCTGAACGGATTTTGTAAGAATTTCTCTCTCTTTCACTGTCTTTGCTTTGTGGCTTTTTTAAAGTAATGTATGTTTAGAATGGGGTTTGGCTGCTTTTCCCTGCTGTGTTTATGCCGCTTTACACCCTCTTGATTCACTTGCAGAGAGATATCGATACATAGGTTTTCAGATTCATACTATTCAGATATATTCTTGTGCGGTGACTAGGGGGTGTTGAGTCCAGTTCACTGAGCAGGGAGTAGGCCTTGTCTAGTACATATTTGGCTTATGGAGCGGTGTCTGAGCTAATTTCAAACCCTTGTTTTATGCATCACCCCACCTCACCTTTCCAGTTAAGCAGACATAGTGTGTCTTCTAAAGGTGTGACTCTGTTCTGTTTTGTAATTCAGTTCAAGTGTAGCGATTTTGACATTCCCTCTATAAGCGATATCTTAGGATAAGTGCCTTTTTCTGTGTGACTTATTTCACTTAGAATCATCGTACCTAAATCCACTCATCATGCTGCTAACTAGCCTTATGACATTGATTTCATGGCTGAGTGATATTGCATTGTGCCAAGTACCACCATTTCTTTATCCATTTTTCTCTTTCCTGGGATATTGAAGGTGTACCGAAGCGGAGGTTCTTGGCAACAGAGCAGCCGTAAACTTTAGGGTGCCTGTGTCTTGTTGATTTTTAGTTTTCCCAATTTATACGCCCATGAGTGGAAGTGCCCTATGCTCTCTACGCTGTGTTTATTACTTGTTTCAGGACACACCGTACACTTCTCCAGAGTGCCTGTTGGCAATTTACATCCCGCCCATCAGCGTAGCAAGGCTCCCATGTCTCCATGGCCTGTCCTGCTTTTCTGGTTTTTAAACATTCTTCAGCATTGCCCTTTTGACCGAGGGCAAGCGAGACTTCTTTGTAGCGCTGATTTGCCCTTCCGGCTTGCTTGGTTGGCCAAAAAGGGCGTATGCGTTTTTTCCTGAATATATTCAGGAAAAAACGCATACGCCCTTTTTGGCCAAGGGCCTCATTGTCAACGTTTTGCCGCGTTTCATGTGCTTTACAGGCGAGTCGAATCTACATCCTGAAATCTGTTTCCTGAAAATCTGCCTTGCTTTCAAATCCTCTTCGTTGCCTTCCCTCAATATATTTGTGGACGAGAGTTCTCATTGATAACTCTGCACGTTTGTGAATTGCAGTGCCCCTGAGCTCCATTTGTCTCCTCGCTTTTTTGGGAGCTGGCCGCAAAAGCGCAGGATTGCTTCAGGCCCTATTTTGGTTCTGGGGGGCAGGCTGAGCCTGTGGTTCATTCTTCTTCCTGATGGGAAAATGGAGTGACCTGTGCCTGTCCCAACACCTAGGGCTAGTCTCTCGTTGTTTCCCCGTCTTCCCCTTCATCCTCAGGACAAATTGCAACCTGGACGAAACTGGAGGTTAAAGGTGCTGATTCTCCAATTAGGGAGATGATTAGTCAAGTGGCTGGAATGGCGAACCCGAGCACAAGGAGAGGAGAAATGAGGTGCGTTTTAGAAACCTTTCCCAATCTCATGGCATACCATCTTCTGGGTTTCCCATGCATGTTTTGATGTAGGAAGATGCCCTTGTACCTGGAGATTTGAGACCCATGGGGTGTGTTCCCCACAGTATTACTTTAAAGTATCTGCGTTTGCTCACCCAACCTCACCAATCCTCTCAGCCCCAAGAGTGTCCAGCCTTATGTCTCATCCAGCTGTGGGTCTAGATATGGTGAATCCAGGTTGCATCAGAGACCCTGAACGGATTTTGTAAGAATTTCTCTCTCTTTCACTGTCTTTGCTTTGTGGCTTTTTTAAAGTAATGTATGTTTAGAATGGGGTTTGGCTGCTTTTCCCTGCTGTGTTTATGCCGCTTAACACCCTCTTGATTCACTTGCAGAGAGATATCGATACATAGGTTTTCAGATTCATACTAGTCAGATATATTCTTGTGCGGTGACTAGGGGGTGTTGAGTCCAGTTCACTGAGCAGGGAGTAGGCCTTGTATAGTACATATTTGGCTTATGGAGCGGTGTCTGAGCTAATTTCAAACCCTTGTTTTATGCATCACCCCACCTCACCTTTCCAGTTAAGCAGACATAGTGTGTCTTCTAAAGGTGTGACTCTGTTCTGTTTTGTAATTCAGTTCAAGTGTAGCGATTTTGACATTCCCTCTATAAGCGATATCTTAGGATAAGTGCCTTTTTCTGTGTGACTTATTTCACTTAGAATCATCGTACCTAAATCCACTCATCATGCTGCTAACTAGCCTTATGACATTGATTTCATGGCTGAGTGATATTGCATTGTGCCAAGTACCACCATTTCTTTATCCATTTTTCTCTTTCCTGGGATATTGAAGGTGTACCGAAGCGGAGGTTCTTGGCAACAGAGCAGCCGTAAACTTTAGGGTGCCTGTGTCTTGTTGATTTTTAGTTTTCCCAATTTATACGCCCATGAGTGGAAGTGCCCTATGCTCTCTAAGCTGTGTTTATTACTTCTTTCAGGACACACCGTACACTTCTCCAGAGTGCCTGTTGGCAATTTACATCCCGCCCATCAGCGTAGCAAGGCTCCCATGTCTCCATGGCCTGTCCTGCTTTTCAGGTTTTTAAACATTCTTCAGCATTGCCCTTTTGACCGAGGGCAAGCGAGACTTCTTTGTAGCGCTGATTTGCCCTTCCGGCTTGCTTGGTTGGCCAAAAACGGGGTATGCGTTTTTTCCTGAATATATTCAGGAAAAAACGCATACGCCCTTTTTGGCCAAGGGCCTCATTGTCAACGTTTTGCCGCGTTTCATGTGCTTTACAGGCGAGTCGAATCTACATCCTGAAATCTGTTTCCTGAAAATCTGCCTTGCTTTCAAATCCTCTTCGTTGCCTTCCCTCAATATATTTGTGGACGAGAGTTCTCATTGATAACTCTGCACGTTTGTGAATTGCAGTGCCCCTGAGCTCCATTTGTCTCCTCGCTTTTTTGGGAGCTGGCCGCAAAAGCGCAGGATTGCTTCAGGCCCTATTTTGGTTCTGGGGGGCAGGCTGAGCCTGTGGTTCATTCTTCTTCCTGATGGGAAAATGGAGTGACCTGTGCCTGTCCCAACACCTAGGGCTAGTCTCTCGTTGTTTCCCCGTCTTCCCCTTCATCCTCAGGACAAATTGCAACCTGGACGAAACTGGAGGTTAAAGGTGCTGATTCTCCAATTAGGGAGATGATTAGTCAAGTGGCTGGAATGGCGAACCCGAGCACAAGGAGAGGAGAAATGAGGTGCGTTTTAGAAACCTTTCCCGATCTCATGGCATACCATCTTCTGGGTTTCCCATGCATGTTTTGATGTAGGAAGATGCCCTTGTACCTGGAGATTTGAGACCCATGGGGTGTGTTCCCCACAGTATTACTTTAAAGTATCTGCGTTTGCTCACCCAACCTCACCAATCCTCTCAGCCCCAAGAGTGTCCAGCCTTATGTCTCATCCAGCTGTGGGTCTAGATATGGTGAATCCAGGTTGCATCAGAGACCCTGAACGGATTTTGTAAGAATTTCTCTCTCTTTCACTGTCTTCGCTTTGTGGGTTTTTTAAAGTAATGTATGTTTAGAATGGGGTTTGGCTGCTTTTCCCTGCTGTTTTTATGCCGCTTTACACCCTCTTGATTCACTTGCAGAGAGATATCGATACATAGGTTTTCAGATTCATACTAGTCAGATATATTCTTGTGCGGTGACTAGGGGGTGTTGAGTCCAGTTCACTGAGCAGGGAGTAGGCCTTGTCTATTACATATTTGGCTTATGGAGCGGTGTCTGAGCTAATTTCAAACCCTTGTTTTATGCATCACCCCACCTCACCTTTCCAGTTAAGCAGACATAGTGTGTCTTCTAAAGGTGTGACTCTGTTCTGTTTTGTAATTCAGTTCAAGTGTAGCGATTTTGACATTCCCTCTATAAGCGATATCTTAGGATAAGTGCCTTTTTCTGTGTGACTTATTTCACTTAGAATCATTGTACCTAAATCCACTCATCATGCTGCTAACTAGCCTTATGACATTGATTTCATGGCTGAGTGATATTGCACTGTGCCAAGTACCACCATTTCTTTATCCATTTTTCTCTTTCCTGGTATATTGAAGGTGTACCGAAACGGAGGTTCTTGGCAACAGAGCAGCCGTAAACTTTAGGGTGCCTGTGTCTTGTTGATTTTTAGTTTTCCCAATTTATACGCCCATGAGTGGAAGTGCCCTATGCTCTCTACGCTGTGTTTATTACTTGTTTCAGGACACACCGTACTCTTCTCCAGAGTGCCTGTTGGCAATTTACATCCCGCCCATCAGCGTAGCAAGGCTCCCATGTCTCCATGGCCTGTCCTGCTTTTCTGGTTTTTACACTTTGTTCAGCATGGCCCTTTTGACCGAGGGCAAGCGAGACTTCTTTGTAGCGCTGATTTGCCCTTCCGGCTTGCTTGGTTGGCCAAAAAGGGCGTATGCGTTTTTTCCTGAATATATTCAGGAAAAAACGCATACGCCCTTTTTGGCCAAGGGCATCATTGTCAACGTTTTGTCACTTTTCATGTGCTTAAAGGCGAGTCAAATCTACCTCCTGAAATCTGTTTCCTGCAAATCTGCCTTGCTTTCAAATCCTCTTCGTTGCCATCCCTCAATATATTTGTGGACGAGAGATCTCATTTATAACTCTGCACGTTTGTGAATTGCAGTGCCCCTGAGCTCCATTTGTCTCCTCGCTTTTTTGGGAGCTGGCCGCAAAAGCGCAGGATTGCTTCAGGCCCTATTTTGGTTTTGGGGGGCAGGCTGAGCCTGTGGTTCATTCTTCTTCCTGATGGGAAAATGGAGTGACCTGTGCCTGTCCCAACACCTAGGGCTAGTCTCTCGTTGGTTCCCCGTCTTCCCGTTCATCCTCAGGACAAACTGCAACCTGGACGAAACAGGAGGTTAAAGGTGCTGATTCTCCAAGTAGGGAGATGGTTAGTCAAGCGGCTGGAATGGCGAACCCGAGCACAAGGAGAGGAGAAATGATGTGCGTTTTAGAAACTTTTCCCGATCTCACGGCATACCATCTTCTGGGTTTCCCATGCATGTTTTGATGTAGGAAGATGCCCTTGTACCTGGAGATTTGAGACCCATGGGGTGGGTACCCCGCAGTATTACTTTAAAGTATCTGCATTTGCTCACCCAACCTCACCAATCCTCTCAGCCCCAAGAGTGTCCAGCCTTATGTCTCATCCAGCTGTGGGTCTAGATATGGTCAATCCAGGTTGCATCAGAGACCCTGAACGGATTTTGTAAGAATTTCTCTCTCTTTCACTGTCTTTGCTTTGTGGGTTTTTTAAAGTAATGTATGTTTAGAATGGGGTTTGGCTGCTTTTCCCTGCTGTGTTTATGCCGCTTTACACCCTCTTGATTCACTTGCAGAGAGATATTGATACATAGGTTTTCAGATTCATACTAGTCAGATATATTCTTGTGCGGTGACTAGGGGGTGTTGAGTCCAGTTCACTGAGCAGGGAGTAGGCCTTGTCTAGTACATATTTGGCTTATGGAGCGGTGTCTGAGCTAATTTCAAACCCTTGTTTTATGCATCACCCCACCTCACCTTTCCAGTTAAGCAGCCATAGTGTGTCTTCTAAAGGTGTGACTCTGTTCTGTTTTGTAATTCAGTTCAAGTGTAGCGATTTTGACATTCCCTCTATAAGCGATATCTTAGGATAAGTGCCTTTTTCTGTGTGACTTATTTCACTTAGAATCATCGTACCTAAATCCACTCATCATGCTGCTAACTAGCCTTATGACATTGATTTCATGGCTGAGTGATATTGCATTGAGCCAAGTACCACCATTTGTTTATCCATTTTTCTCCTTCCTGGTATATTGAAGGTGTACCGAAGCGGAGGTTCTTGGCAACAGAGCAGCCGTAAACTTTAGGGTGCCTGTGTCTTGTTGATTTTTAGTTTTCCCAATTTATACGCCCATGAGTGGAAGTGCCCTATGCTCTCTACGCTGTGTTTATTACTTGTTTCAGGACACACCGTACTCTTCTCCAGATTGCCTGTTGGCAATTTACATCCCGCCCATCAGCGTAGCAAGGCTCCCATGTCTCCATGGCCTGTCCTGCTTTTCTGGTTTTTACAGTTTGTTCAGCATGGCCCTTTTGAACGAGGGCAAGCGAGACTTCTTTGTGGCGCTGATTTGCCCTTCCGGCTTGCTTGGTTGGCCAAAAAGGGCGTATGCGTTTTTTCCTGAATATATTCAGGAAAAAACGCATACGCCCTTTTTGGCCAAGGGCATCATTGTCAACGTTTTGTCACTTTTCATGTGCTTTAAAGGCGAGTCGAATCTACCTCCTGAAATCTGTTTCCTGCAAATCTGCCTTGCTTTCAAATCCTCTTCGTTGCCTTCCCTCAAAATATTTGTGGACGAGAGATCTCATTTATAACTCTGCACGTTTGTGAATTGCAGTGCCCCTGAGCTCCATTTGTCTCCTCGCTTTTTTGGGAGCTGGCCGCAAAAGCGCAGGATTGCTTCAGGCCCTATTTTGGTTTTGGGGGGCAGGCTGAGCCTGTGGTTCATTCTTCTTCCTGATGGGAAAATGGAGTGACCTGTGCCTGTCCCAACACCTAGGGCTAGTCTCTCGTTGGTTCCCCGTCTTCCCGTTCATCCTCAGGACAAACTGCAACCTGTACGAAACAGGAGGTTAAAGGTGCTGATTCTCCAAGTAGGGAGATGGTTAGTCAAGCGGCTGGAATGGCGAACCCGAGCACAAGGAGAGGAGAAATGAGGTGCGTTTTAGAAACTTTTCCCGATCTCACGGCATACCATCCTCTGGGTTTCCCATGCATGATTTGATGTAGGAAGATGCCCTTGTACCCGGAGATTTGAGACCCATGGGGTGGGTACCCCGCAGTATTACTTTAAAGTATCTGCATTTGCTCACCCAACCTCACCAATCCTCTCAGCTGCAAGAGTGTCCAGCCTTATGTCTCATCCAGCTGTGGGTCTAGATATGGTCAATCCAGGTTGCATCAGAGACCCTGAACGGATTTTGTAAGAATTTCTCTCTCTTTCACTGTCTTTGCTTTGTGGGTTTTTTAAAGTAATGTATGTTTAGAATGGGGTTTGGCTGCTTTTCCCTGCTGTGTTTATGCCGCTTTACACCCTCTTGATTCACTTGCAGAGAGATATCGATACATAGGTTTTCAGATTCATACTAGTCAGATATATTCTTGTGCGGTGACTAGGGGGTGTTGAGTCCAGTTCACTGAGCAGGGAGTAGGCCTTGTCTATTACATATTTGGCTTATGGAGCGGTGTCTGAGCTAATTTCAAACCCTTGTTTTATGCATCACCCCACCTCACCTTTCCAGTTAAGCAGCCATAGTGTGTCTTCTAAAGGTGTGACTCTGTTCTGTTTTGTAATTCAGTTCAAGTGTAGCGATTTTGACATTCCCTCTATAAGCGATATCTTAGGATAAGTGCCTTTTTCTGTGTGACTTATTTCACTTAGAATCATCGTACCTAAATCCACTCATCATGCTGCTAACTAGCCTTATGACATTGATTTCATGGCTGAGTGATATTTCATTGTGCCAAGTACCACCATTTCTTTATCCATTTTTCTCTTTCCTGGGATATTGAAGGTGTACCGAAGCGGAGGTTCTTGGCAACAGAGCAGCCGTAAACTTTAGGGTGCCTGTGTCTTGTTGATTTTTAGTTTTCCCAATTTATACGCCCATGAGTGGAAGTGCCCTATGCTCTCTACGCTGTGTTTATTACTTGTTTCAGGACACACCGTACTCTTCTCCAGATTGCCTGTTAGCAATTTACATCCCGCCCATCAGCGTAGCAAGGCTCCCATGTCTCCATGGCCTGTCCTGCTTTTCTGGTTTTTACAGTTTGTTCAGCATGGCCCTTTTGACCGAGGGCAAGCGAGACTTCTTTGTAGCGCTGATTTGCCCTTCCGGCTTGCTTGGTTGGCCAAAAAGGGCGTATGCGTTTTTTCCTGAATATATTCAGGAAAAAACGCATACGCCCTTTTTGGCCAAGGGCATCATTGTCAACGTTTTGTCACTTTTCATGTGCTTTAAAGGCGAGTCGAATCTACCTCCTGAAATCTGTTTCCTGCAAATCTGCCTTGCTTTCAAATCCTCTTCGTTGCCTTCCCTCAAAATATTTGTGGACGAGAGATCTCATTTATAACTCTGCACGTTTGTGAATTGCAGTGCCCCTGAGCTCCATTTGTCTCCTCGCTTTTTTGGGACCTGGCCGCAAAAGCGCAGGATTGCTTCAGGCCCTATTTTGGTTTTGGGGGGCAGGCTGAGCCTGTGGTTCATTCTTCTTCCTGATGGGAAAATGGAGTGACCTGTGCCTGTCCCAACACCTAGGGCTAGTCTCTCGTTGGTTCCCCGTCTTCCCGTTCATCCTCAGGACAAACTGCAACCTGGACGAAACAGGAGGTTAAAGGTGCTGATTTTCCAAGTAGGGAGATGGTTAGTCAAGCGGCTGGAATGGCGAACCCGAGCACAAGGAGAGGAGAAATGAGGTGCGTTTTAGAAACTTTTCCCGATCTCACGGCATACCATCTTCTGGGTTTCCCATGCATGTTTTGATGTAGGAAGATGCCCTTGTACCCGGAGATTTCAGACCTATGGGGTGGGTACCCCGCAGTATTACTTTAAAGTATCTACATTTGCTCACCCAACCTCACCAATCCTCTCAGCCGCAAGAGTGTCCAGCCTTATGTCTCATCCAGCTGTGGGTCTAGATATGGTCAATCCAGGTTGCATCAGAGACCCTGAACGGATTTTGTAAGAATTTCTCTCTCTTTCACTGTCTTTGCTTTGTGGGTTTTTTAAAGTAATGTATGTTTAGAATGGGGTTTGGCTGCTTTTCCCTGCTGTGTTTATGCCGCTTTACACCCTCTTGATTCACTTGCAGAGAGATATTGATACATAGGTTTTCAGATTCATACTAGTCAGATATATTCTTGTGCGGTGACTAGGGGGTGTTGAGTCCAGTTCACTGAGCAGGGAGTAGGCCTTGTCTAGTACATATTTGGCTTATGGAGCGGTGTCTGAGCTAATTTCAAACCCTTGTTTTATGCATCACCCCACCTCACCTTTCCAGTTAAGCAGACATAGTGTGTCTTCTAAAGGTGTGACTCTGTTCTGTTTTGTAATTCAGTTCAAGTGTAGCGATTTTGACATTCCCTCTATAAGCGATATCTTAGGATAAGTGCCTTTTTCTGTGTGACTTATTTCACTTAGAATCATCGTACCTAAATCCACTCATCATGCTGCTAACTAGCCTTATGACATTGATTTCATGGCTGAGTGATATTGCATTGTGCCAAGTACCACCATTTGTTTATCCATTTTTCTCTTTCCTGGGATATTGAAGGTGTACCGAAGCGGAGGTTCTTGGCAACAGAGCAGCCGTAAACTTTAGGGTGCCTGTGTCTTGTTGATTTTTAGTTTTCCCAATTTATACGCCCATGAGTGGAAGTGCCCTATGCTCTCAACGCTGTGTTTATTACTTGTTTCAGGACACACCGTACTCTTCTCCAGAGTGCCTGTTGGCAATTTACATCCCACCCATCAGCGTAGCAAGGCTCCCATGTCTCCATGGCCTGTCCTGCTTTTCTGGTTTTTACAGTTTGTTCAGCATGGCCCTTTTGACCGAGGGCAAGCGAGACTTCTTTGTAGCGCTGATTTGCCCTTCCGGCTTGCTTGGTTGGCCAAAAAGGGCGTATGCGTTTTTTCCTGAATATATTCAGGAAAAGGCGCATACGCCCTTTTTGGCCAAGGGCATCATTGTCAACCTTTTGCCGCTTTTCATGTGCTTTAAAGGCGAGTCGAATCTACCTCCTGAAATCTGTTTCCTGCAAATCTGCCTTGCTTTCAACTCCTCTTCGTTGCCTTCCCTCAATATATTTGTGGACGAGAGTTCTCATTTATAACTCTGCACGTTTGTGAATTGCAGTGCCCCTGAGCTCCATTTGTCTCCTCGCTTTTTTTGGGGCTGGCCGCAAAAGCGCAGGATTGCTTCAGGCCCTATTTTGGTTCTGGGGGGCAGGCTGAGCCTGTGGTTCATTCTTCTTCCTGATGGGAAAATGGAGTGACCTGTGCCTGTCCCATCACCTAGGGCTAGTCTCTCGTTGGTTCCCCGTCTTCCCGTACATCCTCAGGACAAATTGCAACCTGGAAGAAACAGGAGGTTAAAGGTGCTGATTCTCCAAGTAGAGAGATGGTTAGTCAAGCGGCTGGAATGGCGAACCCGAGCACAAGGAGAGGAGAAATGAGGTGCGTTTTAGAAACATTTCCCGATCTCACGGCATACCATCTTCTGGGTTTCCCATGCATGTTTTGATGTAGGAAGATTCCCTTGTACCTGGAGATTTGAGAACCATGGGGTGGGTACCCCGCGGTATTACTTTAAAGTATCTGCATTTGCTCACCCAACCTCACCAATCCTCTCAGCCCCAAGAGTGTCCAGCCTTATGTCTCATCCAGCTGTGGGTCTAGATATGGTCAATCCAGGTTGCATCAGAGACCCTGAACGGATTTGTAAGAATTTCTCTCTCTTTCACTGTCTTTGCTTTGTGGGTTTTTTAAAGTAATGTATGTTTAGAATGGGGTTTGGCTGCTTTTCCCTGCTGTGTTTATGCCGCTTTACACCCTCTTGATTCACTTGCAGAGAGATATCAATACATAGGTTTTCAGATTCATACTAGTCAGATATATTCTTGTGTGGTGACTAGGGGGTGTTGAGTCCAGTACACTGAGCAGGGAGTAGGCCTTGTCTATTACATATTTGGCTTATGGAGCGGTGTCTGAGCTAATTTCAAACCCTTGTTTTATGCATCACCCCACCTCACCTTTCCCGTTAAGCAGCCATAGTGTGTCTTCTAAAGGTGTGCCTCTGTTCTGTTTTGTAATTCAGTTCAAGTGTAGCGATTTTGACATTCCCTCTAGAAGCGATATCTTAGTATAAGGGCCTTTTTCTGTGTGACTTATTTCACTTAGAATCATCGTACCTAAATCCACTCATCATGCTGCTAACTAGCCTTATGTCATTGATTTCATGGCTGAGTGATATTCCATTGTGCCAAGTACCACCATTTCTTTATCCATTTTTCTCTTTCCTGGGATATTGAAGGTGTACCGAAGCGCAGGTTCTTGGCAACGGAGCAGCCGTAAAGTTTGGGGTGCCTGTGTCTTTTTGACTTTTAGTTTTCACAATTTATACGCCCATGAGTGGAAGTGCCCTATGCTCTCTACGCTGTGTTTATTACTTGTTTCAGGACACACCGTACTCTTCTCCAGAGTGCCTGTTGGCAATTTACATCCCGCCCATCAGCGTAGCAAGGCTCCCATGTCTCCATGGCCTGTCCTGCTTTTCTGTTTTTTACATTTTGTTCAGCATGGCCCTTTTGACCGAGGGCAAGCGAGACTTCTTTGTAGCGCTGATTTGCACTTCCGGCTTGCTTGGTTGGCCAAAAAGGGCGTATGCGTTTTTTCCTGAATATATTCAGGAAAAAACGCATACGCCCTTTTTGGCCAAGGGCATCATTGTCAACGTTTTGCCGCTTTTCATGTGCTTTAAAGGCGAGTCGAATCTACCTCCTGAAATCTGTTTCCTGCAAATCTGCCTTGCTTTCAAATCCTCTTCGTTGCCTTCCCTCAATATATTTGTGGACGAGAGTTCTCATTTATAACTCTGCACGTTTGTGAATTGCAGTGCCCCTGAGCTCCATTTGTCTCCTCGCTTTCTTGGGAGCTGGCCGCAAAAGCGCAGGATTGCTTCAGGCCCTATTTTGGTTCTGGGGGGCAGGCTGAGCCTGTGGTTCATTCTTCTTCCTGATGGGAAAATGGAGTGACCTGTGCCTGTCCCAACACCTAGGGCTAGTCTCTCGTTGGTTCCCCGTCTTCCCGTTCATCCTCAGGACAAATTGCAACCTGGACGAAACAGGAGGTTAAAGGTGCTGATTCTCCAAGTAGGGAGATGGTTAGTCAAGCGGCTGGAATGGCGAAGTCGAGCACAAGGAGAGGAGAAATGAGGTGCGTTTTAGAAACCTTTCCCGATCTCATGGCATACCATCTTCTGGGTTTCCCATGCATGTTTTGATGTAGGAAGATTCCCTTGTACCTGGAGATTTGAGACCCATGGGGTGGGTACCCAGCGGTATTACTTTAAAGTATCTGCATTTCCTCACCCAGCCTCACCAATCCTCTCAGCCCCAAGAGTGTCCAGCCTTATGTCTCATCCAGCTGTGGGTCTAGATATGGTCAATCCAGGTTGCATCATAGACCCTGAATGGATTTTGTAAGAATTTCTCTCTCTTTAACTGTTTTGTTTTGTGGGTTTTTTAAAGTAATTTATGTTTAGAATCGGGCTTGGCTGATTTTCCCTGCTGTGTTGATGCCGCTTTACACCCTCTTGATTCACTTGCAGAGAGATATCGATACATAGGTTTTCAGATTCTTACTAGTCAAATATATTCTTGTGTGGTGACTAGGGTGTGTTGACTCCAGTTCACTGAGCAGGGAGTAGGCCTTGTCTATTACATATTTGGCTTATGGAGCGGTCTCTGAGCTAATTTCAAACCCTTGTTTTATGCATCACCCCACCTCACCTTTCCCGTTAAGCAGCCATAGTGTGTCTTCTAAAGGTGTGACTGTGTTCTCTTTTGTAATTCAGTTCAAGTGTAGCGATTTTGACATTCCCTCTATAAGCGATATCTTAGGATAAGTGTCTTTTTCTGTGTGACTTATTTCACTTAGAATCACCGTACCTAAATCCACTCATCATGCTGCTAACTAGCCTTATGACATTGATTTCATGGCTGAGTGATATTCCATTGTGCCAAGTACCACCATTTCTTTATCCATTTTTCTCTTTCCTGGGATATTGAAGGTGTACCGAAGCGGAGGTTCTTGGAAACAGAGCAGCCGTAAACTTTAGGGTGCCTGTGTCTTGTTGATTTTTAGTTTTCCCAATTTATATGCCCATGAGTGGAAGTGCCCTATGCTCTCAACGCTGTGTTTATTACTTGTTTCAGGACACACCGTACTCTTCTCCAGAGTGCCTGTTGGCAATTTACATCCCGCCCATCAGCGTAGCAAGGCTCCCATGTCTCCATGGCCTGTCCTGCTTTTCTGGTTTTTACACTTTGTTCAGCATGGCCCTTTTGACCGAGGGCAAGCGAGACTTCTTTGTAGCGCTGATTTGCCCTTCCGGCTTGCTTGGTTGGCCAAAAAGGGCGTATGCGTTTTTTCCTGAATATATTCAGGAAAAAACGCATACGCCCTTTTTGGCCAAGGGCATCATTGTCACCGTTTTGCCGCTTTTCATGTGCTTTAAACGCGAGTCGAATCTACCTCCTGAAATCTGTTTCCTGCAAATCTGCCTTGCTTTCAAATCCTCTTCGTTGCCTTCCCTCAATATATTTGTGCACGAGAGTTCTCATTTATAACACTGCACGTTTGTAAATTGCAGTGCCCCTGAGCTCCATTTGTCTCCTCGCTTTTTAGGGAGCTGGCCGCAAAAGCGCAGGATTGCTTCAGGCCCTATTTTAGTTCTGGGGGGCAGGCTGAGCCTGTGGTTCATTCTTCGTCCTGATGGGAAAATGGAGTGACCTATGCCTGTCACAACACCTAGGGCTCGTCTCTCGTTGGTTCTGCGTCTTCCCATTCATCCTCAGGACAAATTGCAACCTGTAAAATCAGGAGGTTAAAGGTGCTGATTCTCCAAGTAGAGAGATGGTTAGTCAAGCGGTTGGAATGGCGAACCCGAGCACAAGGAGAGGAGAAATGAGGTGCGTTTTAGAAACCTTTCCCGATCTCACGGCATACCATCTTCTGGGTTTCCCATGCATGTTTTGATGTAGGAAGATGCCCTTGTACCTGGAGATTTGAGACCCATGGGGTGGGTACCCCGCGGTATTACTTTAAAGTATCTGCATTTGCTCACCCAACCTCACCAATCCTCTCAGCCCCAAGAGTGTCCAGCCTTATGTCTCATCCAGCTGTGGGTCTAGATATGGTCAATCCAGGTTGCATCAGAGACCCTGAACGGATTTTGTAAGAATTTCTCTCTCTTTCACTGTCTTTGCTTTGTGGGTTTTTTAAAGTAATGTATGTTTAGAATGGAGTTTGGCTGCTTTTCCCTGCTGTGTTTATGCCGCTTTACACCCTCTTGATTCACTTGCAGAGAGATATCAATACATAGGTTTTCAGATTCATACTAGTCAGATATATTCTTGTGCGGTGACTAGGGGGTGTTGAGTCCAGTACACTGAGCAGGGAGTAGGCCTTGTCTATTACATATTTGGCTTATGGAGCGGTGTCTGAGCTAATTTCAAACCCTTGTTTTATGCATCACCCCACCTCACCTTTCCCGTTAAGCAGCCATAGTGTGTCTTCTAAAGGTGTGCCTCTGTTCTTTTTGTAATTCAGTTCAAGTGTAACGATTTTGACATTCCCTCAGTAAGCGATATCTTAGGAGAAGGGCCTTTTACTGTGTGACTTATTTCACTTAGAATCATCGTACCTAAATTCACTCATCATGCTGCTAACTAGCCTTATGACATTGATTTCATGGCTGAGTGATATTCCATTGTGTCAAGTACCACCATTTCTTTATCCATTTTTCTCTTTCCTGGGATATTGAAGGTGTACCGAAGCGGAGGTTCTTGGCAACAGAGCAGCCATAAACTTTAGGGTGCCTGTGTCTTCTTGATTTTTAGTTTTCCCAATTTATACGCCCATGAGTGGAAGTGCCCTATGCTCTCTACGCTGTGTTTATTACTTGTTTCAGGACACACCGTACTCTTCTCCAGAGTGCCTGTTGGCAATTTACATCCCGCCCATCAGCGTAGCAAGGCTCCCCTGTCTCCATGGCCTGTCCTGCTTTTCTGGTTTTTACAGTTTGTTCAGCATGGCCCTTTTGACCGAGGGCAAGCGAGACTTCTTTGTAGCGCTGATTTGCCCTTCTGGCTTGCTTGGTTGGCCAAAAAGGGCGTATGCGTTTTTTCCTGAATATATTCAGGAAAAAACGCATACGCCCTTTTTGGCCAAGGGCATCATTGTCAACGTTTTGCCGCTTTTCATGTGCTTTAAAGGCGAGTCGAATCTACCTCCTGAAATCTGTTTCCTGCAAATCTGCCTTGCTTTCAAATCCTCTTCGTTGCCTTCCCTCAATATATTTGTGGACGAGAGTTCTCATTTATAACTCTGCACGTTTGTGAATTGCAGTGCCCCTGAGCTCTATTTGTCTCCTCGCTTTTTTGGGAGCTGGCCGCAAAAGCGCAGGATTGCTTCAGGCCCTATTTCAGTTCTGGGGGGCAGGCTGAGCCTGTGGTTCATTCTTCTTCCTGATGGGAAAATGGAGTGACCTATGCCTGTCCCAACACCTAGGGCTCGTCTCTCATTGGTTCCACGTTTTCCCGTTCATCCTAAGGACAGATTGCAACCTGTACAATCAGGAGGTTAAAGGTGCTCATTCTCCAAATAGGGAGATGGTTAGTCAAGCAGCTGGAATGGTGAACCCGAGCACAAGGAGAGGAGAAATGAGGTGCGTTTTAGAAACCTTTCCCGATCTCATGGCATACCATCTTCTGGGTTTCCCATGCATATTTTGATGTAGGAAGATGCCCTTGTACCTGGAGATTTGAGACCCATGGGGTGTGTTCCCCGCAGTGTTACTTTAAAGTATCTGCGTTTGCTCACCCAACCTCACCAATCCTCTCAGCCCCAAGCGTGTCCAGCCTTATGTCTCATCCAGCTGTGGGTCTAGATATGGTCAATCCAGGTTGCATCAGAGACCCTGAACGGATTTTGTAAGAATTTCTCTCTCTTTCACTGTCTTTGTTTTGTGGGTTTTTTAAGTAATTTATGTTTAGAATCGGGCTTGGCTGCTTTTCCCTGCTGTGTTGATGCCGCTTTACACCCTCTTGATTCACTTGCAGAGAGATATCCATACCTAGGTTTTCAGATTCTTACTAGTCAGATATATTCTTGTGTGGTGACTAGGGTGTGTTGAGTCCAGTTCACTGAGCAGGGAGTAGGCCTTGTCTATTACATATTAGGCTTATGGAGCGGTCTCTGAGCTAATTTCAAACCCTTGTTTTATGCATCACCCCACCTCACCTTTCCTGTTAAGCAGCCATAGTGTGTCTTCTAAAGGTGTGACTCTGTTCTGTTTTGTAATTCAGTTCAAGTGTAGCGATTTTGACATTCCCTCTATAAGCGGTATCTTAGGATAAGTGTCTTTTTCTGTGTGACTTATTTCACTTAGAATCATCGTACCTAAATCCACTCATCATGCTGCTAACTAGCCTTATGACATTGATTTCATGGCTGAGTGATATTCCATTGTGCCAAGTACCACCATTTCTTTATCCATTTTTCTCTTTCCTGGGATATTGAAGGTGTACCGAAGCGGAGATTCTTGGAAACAGAGCAGCCGTAAACTTTAGGGTGCCTGTGTCTTGTTGATTTTTAGTTTTCCCAATTTATACGCCCATGAGTGGAAGTGCCCTATGCTCTCAACGCTGTGTTTATTACTTGTTTCAGGACACACCGTACTCTTCTCCAGAGTGCCTGTTGGCAATTTATATCCCACCCATCAGCGTAGCAAGGCTCCCATGTCTCCATGGCCTGTCCTGCTTTTCTGGTTTTTACTGTTTGTTCAGCATGGCCCTTTTGACCGAGGGCAAGTGAGACTTCTTTGTAGCGCTGATTTGCCCTTCCGGCTTGCTTGGTTGGCCAAAAAGGGCGTATGCGTTTTTTCCTGAATATATTCAGGAAAAAACGCATACGCCCTTTTTGGCCAAGGGCATCATTGTCAACGTTTTGCCGCTTTTCATGTGCTTTAAAGGCGAGTCGAATCTACCTCCTGAAATCTGTTTCCTGCAAATCTGCCTTGCTTTCAAATCCTCTTCGTTGCCTTCCCTCAATATATTTGTGGACGAGAGTTCTCATTTATAACTCTGCACGTTTGTGAATTGCAGTGCCCCTGAGCTCCATTTGTCTCCTCGCTTTTTTGGGAGCTGGCCGCAAAAGCGCAGGATTGCTTCAGGCCCTATATTGGTTCTGGGGGGCAGGCTGAGCCTGTGGTTCTTTCTTCTTCCTGATGGGAAAATGGAGTGACCTATGCCTGTCCCAAAACCTCGGGCTCGTCGCTCGTTGGTTCCGCGTCTTCGCGTTCATCCTCAGGACAAATTGCAACCTGTACAATTCGGAGGTTAAAGGTGCTGATTCTCCAAGTAGGGAGATGGTTAGTCAAGCGGCTGGAATGGCGAACCCGAGCACAAGGAGAGGAGAAATGAGGTGCGTTTTAGAAACCTTTCCCGATCTCATGGCATACCATCTTCTGCGTTTCCCATGCATGTTTTGATGTAGGAAGATGCCCTTGTACCTGGAGATTTGAGACCCATGGGGTGTGTTCCCAGCAGTGTTACTTTAAAGTATCTGCGTTTGCTCACCCAACCTCACCAATCCTCTCAGCCCCAAGAGTGTCCAGCCTTATGTCTCATCCAGCTGTGGGTCTAGATATGGTCAATCCAGGTTGCATCATAGACACTGAACGGATTTTGTAAGAATTTCTCTCTCTTTCACTGTCTTTGTTTTGTGGGTTTTTTAAAGTAATTTATGTTTAGAATCGGGCTTGGCTGCTTTTCCCTGCTGTGTTGATGCCGCTTTACACCCTCTTGATTCACTTGCAGAGAGATATCGATACATAGGTTTTCAGATTCTTACTAGTCAGATATATTCTTGTGTGGTGACTAGGGTGTGTTGAGTCCAGTTCACTGAGCAGGGAGTAGGCCTTGTCTATTACATATTTGGCTTATGGAGCGGTCTCTGAGCTAATTTCAAACCCTTGTTTTATGCATCACCCCACCTCACCTTTCCCGTTAAGCAGCCATAGTGTGTCTTCTAAAGGTGTGACTCTGTTCTCTTTTGTAATTCAGTTCAAGTGTAGCGATTTTGACATTCCCTCTATAAGCAATATCTTAGGTTAAGTGTCTTTTTCTGTGTGACTTATTTCACTTAGAAGCATCGTAACTAAATCCACTCATCATGCTGCTAACTAGCCTTATGACATTGATTTCATGGCTGAGTGATATTCCATTGTGCCAAGTACCACCATTTCTTTATCCATTTTTCTCTTTCCTGGGATATTGAAGGTGTACCGAAGCGGAGGTTCTTGGAAACAGAGCAGCCGTAATCTTTAGGGTGCCTGTGTCTTGTTGATTTTTAGTTTTCCCAATTTATACGCCCATGAGTGGAAGTGCCCTATGCTCTCTACGCTGTGTTTATTACTTGTTTCAGGACACACTGTACCCTTCTCCAGAGTGCCTGTTGGCAATTTACATCCCGCCCATCAGCGTAGCAAGGCTCCCATGTCTCCATGGCCTGTCCTGCTTTTCTGGTTTTTACACTTTGTTCAGCATGGCCCTTTTGACCGAGGGCAAGCGAGACTTCTTTGTAGCGCTGATTTGCCCTTCCGGCTTGCTTGGTTGGCCAAAAAGGGCGTATGCGTTTTTTCCTGAATATATTCAGGAAAAAACGCATACGCCCTTTTTGGCCAAGGGCATCATTGTCAACGTTTTGCCGCTTTTCATGTGCTTTAAAGGCGAGTCGAATCTACCTCCTGAAATCTGTTTCCTGCATATCTGCCTTGCTTTCAAATCCTCTTCGTTGCCTCCCCTCAATATATTTGTGGACGAGAGTTTTCATTTATAACTCTGCACGTTTGTGAATTGCAGTGCCCGAGAGATCCATTTGTCTCCTCGCTTTTTTGGGAGCTGACCGCAAAAGCGCAGGATTGCTTCAGGCCCTATTTTGGTTCTGGGGGGCAGGCTGAGCCTGTGGTTCATTCTTCTTCCTGATGGGAAAATGGAGTGACCTGTGCCTGTCCCAAAACCTAGGGCCCGTCTCTCGTTGGTTCCCCGTCTTCCCGTTCATCCTCAGGACAAATTGCAACCTGGACGAAACAGGAGGTTAAAGGTGCTGATTCTCCAAGTAGGGAGATGGTTAGTCAAGCGGCTGGAATGGCGAACCCGAGCACAAGGAGAGGAGAAATGAGGTGCGTTTTAGAAACCTTTCCCGATCTCACGGCATACCATCTTCTGGGTTTCCCATGCATGTTTTGATGTAGGAAGATTCCCTTGTACCTGGAGATTTGAGACCCATGGGGTGGGTACCCCGCGGTATTACTTTAAAGTATCTGCATTTGCTCACCCAACCTCACCAATCCTCTCAGCCCCAAGAGTGTCCAGCCTTATGTCTCATCCAGCTGTGGGTCTAGATATGGTCAATCCAGGTTGCATCAGAGACCCTGAACGGATTTTGTAAGAATTTCTCTCTCTTTCACTGTCTTTGTTTTGTGGGTTTTTTAAAGTAATGTATGTTTAGAATGGGGTTTGGCTGCTTTTCCCTGCTGTTTTTATGCCGCTTTACACCCTCTTGATTCACTTGCAGAGAGATATCGATACATAGGTTTTTGAGATTCATACTAGTCAGATATATTCTTGTGCGGTGACTAGGGGGTGTTGAGTCCAGTTCACTGAGCAGGGAGTAGGCCTTGTCTAGTACATATTTGGCTTATGGAGCGGTGTCTGAGCTAATTTCAAACCCTTGTTTTATGCATCACCCCACCTCACCTTTCCGGTTAAGTAGCCATAGTGTGTCTTCTAAAGGTGTGACTCTGTTCTGTTTTGTAATTCAGTTCAAGTGTAGCGATTTTGACATTCCCCCTAAAAGCGATATCTTAGGATAAGTGTCTTTTTCTGTGTGACTTATTTCACTTAGAATCATCGTACCTAAATCCACTCATCATGCTGCTAACTAGCCTTATGAGATTGATTTCATGGTTGAGTGATATTCCATTGTGCCAAGTACCACCATTTCTTTATCCATTTTTCTCTTTCTTGGGATATTGAAGGTGTACCGAAGCGGAGGTTCTTGGAAACAGAGCAGCCGTAAACTTTAGGGTGCCTGTGTCTTGTTGATTTTTAGTTTTCCCAATTTATATGCCCATGAGTGGAAGTGCCCTATGCTCTCAACGCTGTGTTTATTACTTGTTTCAGGACACACCGTACTCTTCTCCAGAGTGCCTGTTGGCAATTTACATCCCGCCCATCAGCGTAGCAAGGCTCCCATGTCTCCATGGCCTGTCCTGCTTTTCTGGTTTTTACACTTTGTTCAGCATGGCCCTTTTGACCGAGGGCAAGCGAGACTTCTTTGTAGCGCTGATTTGCCCTTCCGGCTTGCTTGGTTGGCCAAAAAGGGCGTATGCGTTTTTTCCTGAATATATTCAGGAAAAAACGCATACGCCCTTTTTGGCCAAGGGCATCATTGTCACCGTTTTGCCGCTTTTCATGTGCTTTAAACGCGAGTCGAATCTACCTCCTGAAATCTGTTTCCTGCAAATCTGCCTTGCTTTCAAATCCTCTTCGTTGCCTTCCCTTAATATATTTGTGCACGAGAGTTCTCATTTATAACACTGCACGTTTGTGAATTGCAGTGCCCCTGAGCTCCATTTGTCTCCTCGCTTTTTAGGGAGCTGGCCGCAAAAGCGCAGGATTGCTTCAGGCCCTATTTTAGTTCTGGGGGGCAGGCTGAGCCTGTGGTTCATTCTTCGTCCTGATGGGAAAATGGAGTGACCTATGCCTGTCACAACACCTAGGGCTCGTCTCTCGTTGGTTCTGCGTCTTCCCATTCATCCTCAGGACAAATTGCAACCTGTAAAATCAGGAGGTTAAAGGTGCTGATTCTCCAAGTAGAGAGATGGTTAGTCAAGCGGCTGGAATGGCGAACCCGAGCACAAGGAGAGGAGAAATGAGGTGCGTTTTAGAAACCTTTCCCGATCTCACGGCATACCATCTTCTGGGTTTCCCATGCATGTTTTGATGTAGGAAGATGCCCTTGTACCTGGAGATTTGAGACCCATGGGGTGGGTACCCCGCGGTATTACTTTAAAGTATCTGCATTTGCTCACCCAACCTCACCAATCCTCTCAGCCCCAAGAGTGTCCAGCCTTATGTCTCATCCAGCTGTGGGTCTAGATATGGTCAATCCAGGTTGCATCAGAGACCCTGAACGGATTTTGTAAGAATTTCTCTCTCTTTCACTGTCTTTGCTTTGTGGGTTTTTTAAAGTAATGTATGTTTAGAATGGAGTTTGGCTGCTTTTCCCTGCTGTGTTTATGCCGCTTTACACCCTCTTGATTCACTTGCAGAGAGATATCAATACATAGGTTTTCAGATTCATACTAGTCAGATATATTCTTGTGCGGTGACTAGGGGGTGTTGAGTCCAGTACACTGAGCAGGGAGTAGGCCTTGTCTATTACATATTTGGCTTATGGAGCGGTGTCTGAGCTAATTTCAAACCCTTCTTTTATGCATCACCCCACCTCACCTTTCCCGTTAAGCAGCCATAGTGTGTCTTCTAAAGGTGTGCCTCTGTTCTTTTTGTAATTCAGTTCAAGTGTAACGATTTTGACATTCCCTCAATAAGCGATATCTTAGGAGAAGGGCCTTTTACTGTGTGACTTATTTCACTTAGAATCATCGTACCTAAATTCACTCATCATGCTGCTAACTAGCCTTATGACATTGATTTCATGGCTGAGTGATATTCCATTGTGTCAAGTACCACCATTTCTTTATCCATTTTTCTCTTTCCTGGGATATTGAAGGTGTACCGAAGCGGAGGTTCTTGGCAACAGAGCAGCCATAAACTTTAGGGTGCCTGTGTCTTCTTGATTTTTAGTTTTCCCAATTTATATGCCCATGAGTGGAAGTGCCCTATGCTCTCTACGCTGTGTTTATTACTTGTTTCAGGACACACCGTACTCTTCTCCAGAGTGCCTGTTGGCAATTTACATCCCGCCCATCAGCGTAGCAAGGCTCCCCTGTCTCCATGGCCTGTCCTGCTTTTCTGGTTTTTACAGTTTGTTCAGCATGGCCCTTTTGACCGAGGGCAAGCGAGACTTCTTTGTAGCGCTGATTTGCCCTTCTGGCTTGCTTGGTTGGCCAAAAAGGGCGTATGCGTTTTTTCCTGAATATATTCAGGAAAAAACGCATACGCCCTTTTTGGCCAAGGGCATCATTGTCAACGTTTTGCCGCTTTTCATGTGCTTTAAAGGCGAGTCGAATCTACCTCCTGAAATCTGTTTCCTGCAAATCTGCCTTGCTTTCAAATCCTCTTCGTTGCCTTCCCTCAATATATTTGTGGACGAGAGTTCTCATTTATAACTCTGCACGTTTGTGAATTGCAGTGCCCCTGAGCTCCATTTGTCTCCTCGCTTTTTTGGGAGCTGGCCGCAAAAGCGCAGGATTGCTTCAGGCCCTATATTGGTTCTGGGGGGCAGGCTGAGCCTGTGGTTCATTCTTCTTCCTGATGGGAAAATGGAGTGACCTATGCCTGTCCCAAAACCTAGGGCTCGTCGCTCGTTGGTTCCGCGTCTTCGCGTTCATCCTCAGGACAAATTGCAACCTGTACAATCAGGAGGTTAAAGGTGCTGATTCTCCAAGTAGGGAGATGGTTAGTCAAGCGGCTGGAATGGCGAACCCGAGCACAAGGAGAGGAGAAATGAGGTGCGTTTTAGAAACCTTTCCCGATCTCATGGCATACCATCTTCTGGGTTTCCCATGCATGTTTTGATGTAGGAAGATGCCCTTGTACCTGGAGATTTGAGACCCATGGGGTGTGTTCCCAGCAGTGTTACTTTAAAGTATCTGCGTTTGCTCACCCAACCTCACCAATCCTCTCAGCCCCAAGAGTGTCCAGCCTTATGTCTCATCCAGCTGTGGGTCTAGATATGGTCAATCCAGGTTGCATCATAGACACTGAACGGATTTTGTAAGAATTTCTCTCTCTTTCACTGTCTTTGTTTTGTGGGTTTTTTAAAGTAATTTATGTTTAGAATCAGGCTTGGCTGCTTTTCCCTGCTGTGTTGATGCCGCTTTACACCCTCTTGATTCACTTGCAGAGAGATATCGATACATAGGTTTTCAGATTCTTACTAGTCAGATATATTCTTGTGTGGTGACTAGGGTGTGTTGAGTCCAGTTCACTGAGCAGGGAGTAGGCCTTGTCTATTACATATTTGGCTTATGGAGCGGTCTCTGAGCTAATTTCAAACCCTTGTTTTATGCATCACCCCACCTCACCTTTCCCCTTAAGCAGCCATAGTGTGTCTTCTAAAGGTGTGACTCTGTTCTGTTTTGTAATTCAGTTCAAGTGTAGCGATTTTGACATTCCCTCTATAAGCAATATCTTAGGTTAAGTGTCTTTTTCTGTGTGACTTATTTCACTTAGAATCATCGTAACTAAATCCACTCATCATGCTGCTAACTAGCCTTATGACATTGATTTCATGGCTGAGTGATATTCCATTGTGCCAAGTACCACCATTTCTTTATCCATTTTTCTCTTTCCTGGGATATTGAAGGTGTACCGAAGCGGAGGTTCTTGGAAACAGAGCAGCCGTAATCTTTAGGGTGCCTGTGTCTTGTTGATTTTTAGTTTTCCCAATTTATACGCCCATGAGTGGAAGTGCCCTATGCTCTCTACGCTGTGTTTATTACTTGTTTCAGGACACACCGTACCCTTCTCCAGAGTGCCTGTTGGCAATTTACATCCCGCCCATCAGCGTAGCAAGGCTCCCATGTCTCCATGGCCTGTCCTGCTTTTCTGGTTTTTACACTTTGTTCAGCATGGCCCTTTTGACCGAGGGCAAGCGAGACTTCTTTGTAGCGCTGATTTGCCCTTCCGGCTTGCTTGGTTGGCCAAAAAGGGCGTATGCGTTTTTTCCTGAATATATTCAGGAAAAAACGCATACGCCCTTTTTGGCCAAGGGCATCATTGTCAACGTTTTGCCGCTTTTCATGTGCTTTAAAGGCGAGTCGAATCTACCTCCTGAAATCTGTTTCCTGCATATCTGCCTTGCTTTCAAATCCTCTTCGTTGCCTCCCCTCAATATATTTGTGGACGAGAGTTTTCATTTATAACTCTGCACGTTTGTGAATTGCAGTGCTCGTGAGATCCATTTGTCTCCTCGCTTTTTTGGGAGCTGACCGCAAAAGCGCAGGATTGCTTCAGGCCCTATTTTGGTTCTGGGGGGCAGGCTGAGCCTGTGGTTCATTCTTCTTCCTGATGGGAAAATGGAGTGACCTGTGCCTGTCCCAAAACCTAAGGCCCGTCTCTCGTTGGTTCCCCGTCTTGCCGTTCATCCTCAGGACAAATTGCAACCTGGACGAAACAGGAGGTTAAAGGTGCTGATTCTCCAAGTAGGGAGATGGTTAGTCAAGCGGTTGGAATGGCGAACCCGAGCACAAGGAGAGGAGAAATGAGGTGCGTTTTAGAAACCTTTCCCGATCTCACGGCATACCATCTTCTGGGTTTCCCATGCATGTTTTGATGTAGGAAGATTCCCTTGTACCTGGAGATTTGAGACCCATGGGGTGGGTACCCCGCGGTATTACTTTAAAGTATCTGCATTTGCTCACCCAACCTCACCAATCCTCTCAGCCCCAAGAGTGTCCAGCCTTATGTCTCATCCAGCTGTGGGTCTAGATATGGTCAATCCAGGTTGCATCAGAGACCCTGAACGGATTTTGTAAGAATTTCTCTCTCTTTCACTGTCTTTGTTTTGTGGGTTTTTTAAAGTAATGTATGTTTAGAATGGGGTTTGGCTGCTTTTCCCTGCTGTTTTTATGCCGCTTTACACCCTCTTGATTCACTTGCAGAGAGATATCGATACATAGGTTTTTCAGATTCATACTAGTCAGATATATTCTTGTGCGGTGACTAGGGGGTGTTGAGTCCAGTTCACTGAGCAGGGAGTAGGCCTTGTCTAGTACATATTTGGCTTATGGAGCGGTGTCTGAGCTAATTTCAAACCCTTGTTTTATGCATCACCCCACCTCACCTTTCCCGTTAAGCAGCCATAGTGTGTCTTCTAAAGGTGTGACTCTGTTCTGTTTTGTAATTCAGTCCAAGTGTAGCGATTTTGACATTCCCCCTAAAAGCGATATCTTAGGATAAGTGTCTTTTTCTGTGTGACTTATTTCACTTAGAATCATCGTACCTAAATCCACTCATCATGCTGCTAACTAGCCTTATGAGATTGATTTCATGGTTGAGTGATATTCCATTGTGCCAAGTACCACCATTTCTTTATCCATTTTTCTCTTTCTTGGGATATTGAAGGTGTACCGAAGCGGAGGTTCTTGGAAACAGAGCAGCCGTAAACTTTAGGGTGCCTGTGTCTTGTTGATTTTTAGTTTTCCCAATTTATATGCCCATGAGTGGAAGTGCCCTATGCTCTCAACGCTGTGTTTATTACTTGTTTCAGGACACACCGTACTCTTCTCCAGAGTGCCTGTTGGCAATTTACATCCCGCCCATCAGCGTAGCAAGGCTCCCATGTCTCCATGGCCTGTCCTGCTTTTCTGGTTTTTACACTTTGTTCAGCATGGCCCTTTTGACCGAGGGCAAGCGAGACTTCTTTGTAGCGCTGATTTGCCCTTCCGGCTTGCTTGGTTGGCCAAAAAGGGCGTATGCGTTTTTTCCTGAATATATTCAGGAAAAAACGCATACGCCCTTTTTGGCCAAGGGCATCATTGTCACCGTTTTGCCGCTTTTCATGTGCTTTAAACGCGAGTCGAATCTACCTCCTGAAATCTGTTTCCTGCAAATCTGCCTTGCTTTCAAATCCTCTTCGTTGCCTTCCCTTAATATATTTGTGCACGAGAGTTCTCATTTATAACACTGCACGTTTGTGAATTGCAGTGCCCCTGAGCTCCATTTGTCTCCTCGCTTTTTAGGGAGCTGGCCGCAAAAGCGCAGGATTGCTTCAGGCCCTATTTTAGTTCTGGGGGGCAGGCTGAGCCTGTGGTTCATTCTTCGTCCTGATGGGAAAATGGAGTGACCTATGCCTGTCACAACACCTAGGGCTCGTCTCTCGTTGGTTCTGCGTCTTCCCATTCATCCTCAGGACAAATTGCAACCTGTAAAATCAGGAGGTTAAAGGTGCTGATTCTCCAAGTAGAGAGATGGTTAGTCAAGCGGCTGGAATGGCGAACCCGAGCACAAGGAGAGGAGAAATGAGGTGCGTTTTAGAAACCTTTCCCGATCTCACGGCATACCATCTTCTGGGTTTCCCATGCATGTTTTGATGTAGGAAGATGCCCTTGTACCTGGAGATTTGAGACCCATGGGGTGGGTACCCCGCGGTATTACTTTAAAGTATCTGCATTTGCTCACCCAACCTCACCAATCCTCTCAGCCCCAAGAGTGTCCAGCCTTATGTCTCATCCAGCTGTGGGTCTAGATATGGTCAATCCAGGTTGCATCAGAGACCCTGAACGGATTTTGTAAGAATTTCTCTCTCTTTCACTGTCTTTGCTTTGTGGGTTTTTTAAAGTAATGTATGTTTAGAATGGAGTTTGGCTGCTTTTCCCTGCTGTGTTTATGCCGCTTTACACCCTCTTGATTCACTTGCAGAGAGATATCAATACATAGGTTTTCAGATTCATACTAGTCAGATATATTCTTGTGCGGTGACTAGGGGGTGTTGAGTCCAGTACACTGAGCAGGGAGTAGGCCTTGTCTATTACATATTTGGCTTATGGAGCGGTGTCTGAGCTAATTTCAAACCCTTCTTTTATGCATCACCCCACCTCACCTTTCCCGTTAAGCAGCCATAGTGTGTCTTCTAAAGGTGTGCCTCTGTTCTTTTTGTAATTCAGTTCAAGTGTAACGATTTTGACATTCCCTCAATAAGCGATATCTTAGGAGAAGGGCCTTTTACTGTGTGACTTATTTCACTTAGAATCATCGTACCTAAATTCACTCATCATGCTGCTAACTAGCCTTATGACATTGATTTCATGGCTGAGTGATATTCCATTGTGTCAAGTACCACCATTTCTTTATCCATTTTTCTCTTTCCTGGGATATTGAAGGTGTACCGAAGCGGAGGTTCTTGGCAACAGAGCAGCCATAAACTTTAGGGTGCCTGTGTCTTCTTGATTTTTAGTTTTCCCAATTTATACGCCCATGAGTGGAAGTGCCCTATGCTCTCTACGCTGTGTTTATTACTTGTTTCAGGACACACCGTACTCTTCTCCAGAGTGCCTGTTGGCAATTTACATCCCGCCCATCAGCGTAGCAAGGCTCCCCTGTCTCCATGGCCTGTCCTGCTTTTCTGGTTTTTACAGTTTGTTCAGCATGGCCCTTTTGACCGAGGGCAAGCGAGACTTCTTTGTAGCGCTGATTTGCCCTTCTGGCTTGCTTGGTTGGCCAAAAAGGGCGTATGCGTTTTTTCCTGAATATATTCAGGAAAAAACGCATACGCCCTTTTTGGCCAAGGGCATCATTGTCAACGTTTTGCCGCTTTTCATGTGCTTTAAAGGCGAGTCGAATCTACCTCCTGAAATCTGTTTCCTGCAAATCTGCCTTGCTTTCAAATCCTCTTCGTTGCCTTCCCTCAATATATTTGTGGACGAGAGTTCTCATTTATAACTCTGCACGTTTGTGAATTGCAGTGCCCCTGAGCTCCATTTGTCTCCTCGCTTTTTTGGGAGCTGGCCGCAAAAGCGCAGGATTGCTTCAGGCCCTATATTGGTTCTGGGGGGCAGGCTGAGCCTGTGGTTCATTCTTCTTCCTGATGGGAAAATGGAGTGACCTATGCCTGTCCCAAAACCTAGGGCTCGTCGCTCGTTGGTTCCGCGTCTTCGCGTTCATCCTCAGGACAAATTGCAACCTGTACAATCAGGAGGTTAAAGGTGCTGATTCTCCAAGTAGGGAGATGGTTAGTCAAGCGGCTGGAATGGCGAACCCGAGCACAAGGAGAGGAGAAATGAGGTGCGTTTTAGAAACCTTTCCCGATCTCATGGCATACCATCTTCTGGGTTTCCCATGCATGTTTTGATGTAGGAAGATGCCCTTGTACCTGGAGATTTGAGACCCATGGGGTGTGTTCCCAGCAGTGTTACTTTAAAGTATCTGCGTTTGCTCACCCAACCTCACCAATCCTCTCAGCCCCAAGAGTGTCCAGCCTTATGTCTCATCCAGCTGTGGGTCTAGATATGGTCAATCCAGGTTGCATCATAGACACTGAACGGATTTTGTAAGAATTTCTCTCTCTTTCACTGTCTTTGTTTTGTGGGTTTTTTAAAGTAATTTATGTTTAGAATCAGGCTTGGCTGCTTTTCCCTGCTGTGTTGATGCCGCTTTACACCCTCTTGATTCACTTGCAGAGAGATATCGATACATAGGTTTTCAGATTCTTACTAGTCAGATATATTCTTGTGTGGTGACTAGGGTGTGTTGAGTCCAGTTCACTGAGCAGGGAGTAGGCCTTGTCTATTACATATTTGGCTTATGGAGCGGTCTCTGAGCTAATTTCAAACCCTTGTTTTATGCATCACCCCACCTCACCTTTCCCCTTAAGCAGCCATAGTGTGTCTTCTAAAGGTGTGACTCTGTTCTGTTTTGTAATTCAGTTCAAGTGTAGCGATTTTGACATTCCCTCTATAAGCAATATCTTAGGTTAAGTGTCTTTTTCTGTGTGACTTATTTCACTTAGAATCATCGTAACTAAATCCACTCATCATGCTGCTAACTAGCCTTATGACATTGATTTCATGGCTGAGTGATATTCCATTGTGCCAAGTACCACCATTTCTTTATCCATTTTTCTCTTTCCTGGGATATTGAAGGTGTACCGAAGCGGAGGTTCTTGGAAACAGAGCAGCCGTAATCTTTAGGGTGCCTGTGTCTTGTTGATTTTTAGTTTTCCCAATTTATACGCCCATGAGTGGAAGTGCCCTATGCTCTCTACGCTGTGTTTATTACTTGTTTCAGGACACACCGTACCCTTCTCCAGAGTGCCTGTTGGCAATTTACATCCCGCCCATCAGCGTAGCAAGGCTCCCATGTCTCCATGGCCTGTCCTGCTTTTCTGGTTTTTACACTTTGTTCAGCATGGCCCTTTTGACCGAGGGCAAGCGAGACTTCTTTGTAGCGCTGATTTGCCCTTCCGGCTTGCTTGGTTGGCCAAAAAGGGCGTATGCGTTTTTTCCTGAATATATTCAGGAAAAAACGCATACGCCCTTTTTGGCCAAGGGCATCATTGTCAACGTTTTGCCGCTTTTCATGTGCTTTAAAGGCGAGTCGAATCTACCTCCTGAAATCTGTTTCCTGCAAATCTGCCTTGCTTTCAAATCCTCTTCGTTGCCTCCCCTCAATATATTTGTGGACGAGAGTTTTCATTTATAACTCTGCACGTTTGTGAATTGCAGTGCTCGTGAGATCCATTTGTCTCCTCGCTTTTTTGGGAGCTGACCGCAAAAGCGCAGGATTGCTTCAGGCCCTATTTTGGTTCTGGGGGGCAGGCTGAGCCTGTGGTTCATTCTTCTTCCTGATGGGAAAATGGAGTGACCTGTGCCTGTCCCAAAACCTAGGGCCCGTCTCTCGTTGGTTCCCCGTCTTGCCGTTCATCCTCAGGACAAATTGCAACCTGGACGAAACAGGAGGTTAAAGGTGCTGATTCTCCAAGTAGGGAGATGGTTAGTCAAGCGGTTGGAATGGCGAACCCGAGCACAAGGAGAGGAGAAATGAGGTGCGTTTTAGAAACCTTTCCCGATCTCACGGCATACCATCTTCTGGGTTTCCCATGCATGTTTTGATGTAGGAAGATTCCCTTGTACCTGGAGATTTGAGACCCATGGGGTGGGTACCCCGCGGTATTACTTTAAAGTATCTGCATTTGCTCACCCAACCTCACCAATCCTCTCAGCCCCAAGAGTGTCCAGCCTTATGTCTCATCCAGCTGTGGGTCTAGATATGGTCAATCCAGGTTGCATCAGAGACCCTGAACGGATTTTGTAAGAATTTCTCTCTCTTTCACTGTCTTTGTTTTGTGGGTTTTTTAAAGTAATGTATGTTTAGAATGGGGTTTGGCTGCTTTTCCCTGCTGTTTTTATGCCGCTTTACACCCTCTTGATTCACTTGCAGAGAGATATCGATACATAGGTTTTTGAGATTCATACTAGTCAGATATATTCTTGTGCGGTGACTAGGGGGTGTTGAGTCCAGTTCACTGAGCAGGGAGTAGGCCTTGTCTAGTACATATTTGGCTTATGGAGCGGTGTCTGAGCTAATTTCAAACCCTTGTTTTATGCATCACCCCACCTCACCTTTCCGGTTAAGTAGCCATAGTGTGTCTTCTAAAGGTGTGCCTCTGTTCTGTTTTGTAATTCAGTTCAAGTGTAGCGATTTTGGCATTCTCTCTATAAGCGATATCTTAGGATAAGTGCCTTTTTCTGTGTGACTTATTTCACTTAGAATCATCGTACCTAAATCCACTCATCATGCTGCTAAGTAGCCTTATGACATTGATTTCATGGCTGAGTGATATTCCATTGTGCCAAGTACCACCATTTCTTTATCCATTTTTCTCTTTCCTGGGATATTGAAGGTGTACCGAAGCGGAGATTCTTGGAAACAGAGCAGCCGTAAACTTTAGGGTGCCTGTGTCTTGTTGATTTTTAGTTTTCCCAATTTATACGCCCATGAGTGGAAGTGCCCTATGCTCTTTACGCTGTGTTTATTACTTGTTTCAGGACACACCGTACTGTTCTCCAGAGTGCCTGTTGGCAATTTACATCCCGCCCATCAGCGTAGCAAGGCTCCCATGTCTCCATGGCCTGTCCTGCTTTTCTGGTTTTTACACTTTGTTCAGCATGGCCCTTTTGACCGAGGGCAAGCGAGACTTCTTTGTAGCGCTGATTTGCCCTTCCGGCTTGCTTGCTTGGCCTAAAAGGGCGTATGCGTTTTTTCCTGAATATATTCAGGAAAAAACGCATTCGCCCTTTTTGGCCAAGGGCATCATTGTCAACGTTTTGCCGCTTTTCATGTGCTTTAAAGGCGAGTCGAATCTACCTCCTGAAATCTGTTTCCTGCAAATCTGCCTTGCTTTCAAATCCTCTTCGTTGCCTTCCCTCAATATATTTGTGGACGAGAGTTCTCATTTATAACTCTGCACGTTTGTGAATTGCAGTGCCCCTGAGCTCCATTTGTCTCCTCGCTTTTTTGGGAGCTGGCCGCAAAAGCGCAGGATTGCTTCAGGCCCTATTTTGGTTCTGGGGGGCAGGCTGAGCCTGTGGTTCATTCTTCTTCCTGATGGGAAAATTGAGTGACCTATGCCTGTCCCAACACCTAGGGCTCGTCTCTCGCTGGTTCCGCGTCATCCCGTTCATCCTCAGGACAAATTGCAACCTGTACAATAAGGAGGTTAAAGGTGCTGATTCTCCAAGTAGGGAGATGGTTAGTCAAGTGGCTGGAATGGCGAACCCGAGCACAAGGAGAGGAGAAATGAGGTGCGTTTTAGAAACCTTTCCCGATCTCACAGCATACCATCTTCTGGGTTTCCCATGCATGTTTTGATGTAGGAAGATTCCCTTGTACCTGGAGATTTGAGAACAATGGGGTGGGTACCCCGCGGTATTACTTTAAAGTATCTGCATTTCTCACCCAACCTCACCAATCCTCTGAGCCCCAAGAGTGTCCAGCCTTATGTCTCATCCAGCTGTGGGTCTAGATATGGTCAATCCAGGTTGCATCATAGACCCTGAACGGATTTTGTAAGAATTTCTCTCTCTTTCACTGTCTTTCTTTTGTGGGTTTTTTAAAGTAATGTATGTTTAGAATCGGGCTTGGCTGCTTTTCCCTGCTGTGTTGATGCCGCTTTACACCCTTTTGATTCACTTGCAGAGAGATATCGATACATAGGTTTTCAGATTCTTACTTGTCAGATATATTCTTGTGTGGTGACTAGGGTGTGTTGAGTCCAGTTCACTGAGCAGGGAGTAGGCCTTGTCTAGTACATATTTGGCTTATGGAGCGGTCTCTGAGCTAATTTCAAACCCTTGTTTTATGCATCACCCCACCTCTTCTTTCCCGTTAAGCAGCCCTAGTGTGTCTTCTAAAGGTGTGACTCTGTTCTGTTTTGTAATTCAGTTCAAGTGTAGCGATTTTTGACATTCCCCCTAAAAGCGATATCTTAGGATAAGTGTCTTTTTCTTTGTGACTTATTTCACTTAGAATCATCGTACCTAAATCCACTCATCATGCTGCTAACTAGCCTTATGACATTGATTTCATGGCTGAGTGATATTCCATTGTGCCAAGTACCACCATTTCTTTATCCATTTTTCTCTTTCTTGGGATATTGAAGGTGTACCGAAGCGGAGATTCTTGGAAACAGAGCAGCCGTAAACTTTAGGGTGCCTGTGTCTTGTTGATTTTTACTTTTCCCAATTTATACGCCCATGAGTGGAAGTGCCCTATGCTCTCTACGCTGTGTTTATTACTTGTTTCAGGACACACCGTACTCTTCTCCAGAGTGCCTGTTGGCAATTTACATCCCGCCCATCAGCGTAGCAAGGCTCCCATGTCTCCATGGCCTGTCCTGCTTTTCTGGTTTTTACACTTTGTTCAGCATGGCCCTTTTGACCGAGGGCAAGCGAGACTTCTTTGTAGCGCTGATTTGCCCTTCCGGCTTGCTTGGTTGGCCAAAAAGGGCGTATGCGTTTTTTCCTGAATATATTCAGGAAAAAACGCATACGCCCTTTTTGGCCAAGGGCATCATTGTCAACCTTTTGCCGCTTTTCATGTGCTTTAAAGGCGAGTCGAATCTACCTCCTGAAATCTGTTTCCTGCAAATCTGCCTTGCTTTCAAATCCTCTTCGTTGCCTTCCCTCAATATATTTGTGGACGAGAGTTCTCATTTATAACTCTGCACGTTTGTGAATTGCAGTGCCCCTGAGCTCCATTTGTCTCCTCGCTTTTTTGGGAGCTGGCCGCAAAAGCGCAGGATTGCTTCAGGCCCTATTTTGGTTCTGGGGGGCAGGCTGAGCCTGTGGTTCATTCTTCTTCCTGATGGGAAAATGGAGTGACCTATGCCTGTCCCAACACCTAGGGCTCGTCTCTCGTTGGTTCCGCGTCTTCCCGTTCATCCTCAGGACAAATTGCAACCTGTACAATCAGGAGGTTAAAGGTGCTGATTCTCCAAGTAGGGAGATGGTTAGTCAAGCGGCTGGAATGGCGAACCCGAGCACAAGGAGAGGAGAAATGAGGTGCGTTTTAGAAACATTTCCCGATCTCACGGCATACCATCTTCTGGGTTTCCCATGCATGTTTTGATGTAGGAAGATGCCCTTGTACCTGGAGATTTGAGACCCATGGGGTGTGTTCCCCGCAGTGTTACTTTAAAGTATCTGGGTTTGCTCACCCAACCTCACCAATACTCTCAGCCCCAAGAGTGTCCAGCCTTATGTCTCATCCAGCTGTGGGTCTAGATATGGTCAATCCAGGTTGCATCATAGACCCTGAATGGATTTTGTAAGAATTTCTCTCTCTTTCACTGTCTTTGTTTTGTGGGTTTTTTAAGTAATTTATGTTTAGAATCGGGCTTGGCTGCTTTTCCCTGCTGTGTTGATGCCGCGTTACACCCTCTTGATTCACTTGCAGAGAGATATCGATACATAGGTTTTCAGATTCTTACTAGTCAGATATATTCTTGTGTGGTGACTAGGGTGTGTTGAGTCCAGTTCACTGAGCAGGGAGTAGGCCTTGTCTATTACATATTTGCCTTATGGAGCGGTCTCTGAGCTAATTTCAAACCCTTGTTTTATGCATCACCCCACCTCACCTTTCCCGTTAAGCAGCCATAGTGTGTCTTCTAAAGGTGTGACTCTGTTCTGTTTTGTAATTCAGCTCAAGTGTAGCGATTTTGACATTCCCTCTATAAGCGATATCTTAGGATAAGTGTCTTTTTCTGTGTGACTTATTTCACTTAGAATCATCGTACCTAAATCCACTCATCATGCTGCTAAGTAGCCTTATGAGATTGATTTCATGGTTGAGTGATATTCCATTGTGCCAAGTACCACCATTTCTTTATCCATTTTTCTCTTTCCTGGGATATTGAAGGTGTACCGAAGCGGAGATTCTTGGAAACAGAGCAGCCGTAAACTTTAGGGTGCCTGTGTCTTGTTGATTTTTACTTTTCCCAATTTATACGCCCATGAGTGGAAGTGCCCTATGCTCTCTACGCTGTGTTTATTATTGTTTCAGGACACACCGTACTCTTCTCCAGAGTGCCTGTTGGCAATTTACATCCCGCCCATCAGCGTAGCAAGGCTCCCATGTCTCCATGGCCTGTCCTGCTTTTCTGGTTTTTACACTTTGTTCAGCATGGCCCTTTTGACCGAGGGCAAGCGAGACTTCTTTGTAGCGCTGATTTGCCCTTCCGGCCTGCTTGGTTGGCCAAAAAGGGCGTATGCGTTTTTTCCTGAATATATTCAGGAAAAAACGCATACGCCCTTTTTGGCCAAGGGCATCATTGTCAACGTTTTGCCGCTTTTCATGTGCTTTAAAGGCGAGTCGAATCTACCTCCTGAAATCTGTTTCCTGCAAATCTGCCTTGCTTTCAAATCCTCTTCGTTGCCTTCCCTCAATATATTTGTGGACGAGAGTTCTCATTTATAACTCTGCACGTTTGTGAATTGCAGTGCCCCTGAGCTCCATTTGTCTCCTCGCTTTTTTGGGAGCTGGCCGCAAAAGCGCAGGATTGCTTCAGGCCCTATTTTGGTTCTGGGGGGCAGGCTGAGCCTGTGGTTCATTCTTCTTCCTGATGGGAAAATGGAGTGACCTATGCCTGTCCCAGCACCTAGGGCTCGTCTCTCGTTGGTTCCGCGTCTTCCCGTTCATCCTCAGGACAAATTGCAACCTGTACAATCAGGAGGTTAAAGGTGCTGATTCTCCAAGTAGGGAGATGGTTAGTCAAGCGGCTGGAATGGCGAACCCGAGCACAAGGAGAGGAGAAATGATGTGCGTTTTAGAAACCTTTCCCGATCTCACGGCATACCATCTTCTGGGTTTCCCATGCATGTTTTGATGTAGGAAGATGCCCTTGTACCTGGAGATTTGAGACCCATGGGGTGTGTTCCCAGCAGTGTTACTTTAAAGTATCTGGGTTTGCTCACCCAACCTCACCAATACTCTCAGCCCCAAGAGTGTCCAGCCTTATGTCTCATCCAGCTGTGGGTCCAGATATGGTCAATCCAGGTTGCATCATAGACCCTGAATGGATTTTGTAAGAATTTCTCTCTCTTTAACTGTCTTTGTTTTGTGGGTTTTTTAAAGTAATTTATGTTTAGAATCGGGCTTGGCTGCTTTTCCCTGCTGTGTTGATGCTGCTTTACACCCTCTTGATTCACTTGCAGAGAGATATCGATACATAGGTTTTCAGATTCTTACTAGTCAGATATATTGTTGTGTGGTGACTAGGGTGTGTTGAGTCCAGTTCACTGAGCAGGGAGTAGGCCTTGTCTATTACATATTTGGCTTATGGAGCGGTCTCTGAGCTAATTTCAAACCCTTGTTTTATGCATCACCCCACCTCACCTTTCCCGTTAAGCAGCCATAGTGTGTCTTCTAAAGGTGTGACTCTGTTTTGTTTTGTAATTCAGCTCAAGTGTAGCGATTTTGACATTCCCTCTATAAGCGATATCTTAGGATAAGTGTCTTTTTCTGTGTGAGTTATTTCACTTAGAATCATCGTACCTAAATCCACTCATCATGCTGCTAAGTAGCCTTATGAGATTGATTTCATGGTTGAGTGATATTCCATTGTGCCAAGTACCACCATTTCTTTATCCATTTTTCTCTTTCCCGGGATATTGAAGGTGAACCGAAGCGGAGATTCTTGGAAACAGAGCAGCCGTAAACTTTAGGGTGCCTGTGTCTTGTTGATTTTTAGTTTTCCCAATTTATACGCCCATGAGTGGAAGTGCCCTATGCTCTCTACGCTGTGTTTATTACTTGTTTCAGGACACACCGTACTCTTCTCCAGAGTGCCTGTTGGCAATTTACATCCCGCCCATCAGCGTAGCAAGGCTCCCATGTCTCCATGGCCTGTCCTGCTTTTCTGGTTTTTACACTTTGTTCAGCATGGCCCTTTTGACCGAGGGCAAGCGAGACTTCTTTGTAGCGCTGATTTGCCCTTCCGGCTTGCTTGGTTGGCCAAAAAGGGCGTATGCGTTTTTTCCTGAATATATTCAGGAAAAAACGCATACGCCCTTTTTGGCCAAGGGCATCATTATCAACGTTTTGCCGCTTTTCATGTGCTTTAAAGGCGAATCGAATCTACCTCCTGAAATCTGTTTCCTGCAAATCTGCCTTGCATTCAAATCCTCTTCGTTGCCTTCCCTCAATATATTTGTGGACGAGAGTTCTCATTTATAACTCTGCACGTTTGTGAATTGCAGTGCCCCTGAGCTCCATTTGTCTCCTCGCTCTTTTGGGAGCTGGCCGCAAAAGCGCAGGATTGCTTCAGGCCCTATTTTGGTTCTGGGGGGCAGGCTGAGCCTGTGGTTCATTCTTCTTCCTGATGGGAAAATGGAGTGACCTGTGCCTGTCCCAACACCTAGGGCTAGTCTCTCGTTGGTTCCCCGTCTTCCCGTTTATCTTCAGGACAAATTGCAACCTGGACGAAACTGGAGGTTAAAGGTGCTTATTCTCCAAGTAGGGAGATGGTTAGTCAAGCGGCTGGAATGGCGAACCCGAGCACAAGGAGAGGAGAAATGAGGTGCGTTTTAGAAACCTTTCCCGATCTCACGGCATACCATCTTCTGGGTTTCCCATGCATGTTTTGATGTAGGAAGATTCCCTTGTACCTGGAGATTTGAGACCCATGGGGTGGGTACCCCGCGGTATTACTTTAAAGTATCTGCATTTGCTCACCCAACCTCACCAATCCTCTCAGCCCCAAGAGTGTCCAGCCTTATGTCTCATCCAGCTGTGGGTCTAGATATGGTCAATCCAGGTTGCATCAGAGACCCTGAACGGATTTTGTAAGAATTTCTCTCTCTTTCACTGTCTTTGCTTTGTGGGTTTTTTAAAGTAATGTATGTTTAGAATGGGGTTTGGCTGCTTTTCCCTGCTGTGTTTATGCCGCTTTACACCCTCTTGATTCACTTGCAGAGAGATATCGATACATAGGTTTTCAGATTCATACTAGTCAGATATATTCTTGTGCGGTGACTAGGGGGTGTTGAGTCCAGTTCACTGAGCAGGGAGTAGGCCTTGTCTAGTACATATTTGGCTTATGGAGCGGTGTCTGAGCTAATTTCAAACCCTTGTTTTATGCATCACCCCACCTCACCTTTCCGGTTAAGCAGCCATAGTGTGTCTTCTAAAGGTGTGCCTCTGTTCTGTTTTGTAATTCAGTTCAAGTGTAGCGATTTTGACATTCCCTCTATAAGCGATATCTTAGGATAAGTGCCTTTTTCTGTGTGACTTATTTCACTTAGAATCATCGTACCTAAATCCACTCATCATGCTGCTAAGTAGCCTTATGAGATTGATATCATGGCTGAGTGATATTCCATTGTGCCAAGTACCACCATTTCTTTATCCATTTTTCTCTTTCCTGGGATATTGAAGGTGTACCGAAGCGGAGATTCCTGGAAACAGAGCAGCCATAAACTTTAGGGTGCCTGTGTCTTGTTGATTTTTAGTTTTCCCAATTTATACGCCCATGAGTGGAAGTGCCCTATGCTCTCTACGCTGTGTTTATTACTTGTTTCAGGACACACCGTACTCTTCTCCAGAGTGCCTGTTGGCAATTTACATCCCGCCCATCAGCGTAGCAAGGCTCCCATGTCTCCATGGCCTGTCCTGCTTTTCTGGTTTTTACACTTTGTTCAGCATGGCCCTTTTGACCGAGGGCAAGCGAGACTTCTTTGTAGCGCTGATTTGCCCTTCCGGCTTGCTTGGTTGGCCAAAAAGGGCGTATGCGTTTTTTCCTGAATATATTCAGGAAAAAACGCATACGCCCTTTTTGGCCAAGGGCATCATTGTCAACGTTTTGCCGCTTTTCATGTGCTTTAAAGGCGAGTCGAATCTACCTCCTGAAATCTGTTTCCTGCACATCTGCCTTGCTTTCAAATCCTCTTCGTTGCCTTCCCTCAATATATTTGTGGACGAGAGTTCTCATTTATAACTCTGCACGTTTGTGAATTGCAGTGCCCCTGAGCTCCATTTGTCTCCTCGCTTTTTTGGGAGCTGGCCGCAAAAGCGCAGGATTGCTTCAGGCCCTATTTTGGTTCTGGGGGGCAGGCTGAGCCTGTGGTTCATTCTTCTTCCTGATGGGAAAATGGAGTGACCTATGCCTGTCCCAACACCTAGGGCTCGTCTCTCGTTGGTTCCGCGTCTTCCCGTTCATCCTCAGGACAAATTGCAACCTGTACAATCAGGAGGTTAAAGGTGCTGATTCTCCAAGTAGGGAGATGGTTAGTCAAGCGGCTGGAATGGCGAACCCGAGCACAAGGAGAGGAGAAATGAGGTGCGTTTTAGAAACCTTTCCCGATCTCATGGCATACCATCTTCTGGGTTTCCCATGCATGTTTTGATGTAGGAAGATGCCCTTGTACCTGGAGATTTGAGACCCATGGGGTGTGTTCCCAGCAGTGTTACTTTAAAGTATCTGGGTTTGCTCACCCAACCTCACCAATCCTCTCAGCCCCAAGAGTGTCCAGCCTTATGTCTCATCCAGCTGTGGGTGTAGATATGGTCAATCCAGGTTGCATCATAGACCCTGAATGGATTTTGTAAGAATTTCTCTCTCTTTAACTGTCTTTGTTTTGTGGGTTTTTTAAAGTAATTTATGTTTAGAATCGGGCTTGGCTGCTTTTTCCTGCTGCGTTGATGCTGCTTTACACCCTCTTGATTCATTTGCAGAGAGATATCGATACATAGGTTTTCAGATTCTTACTAGTCAGATATATTCTTGGGTGGTGACTAGGGTGTGTTGAGTCCAGTTCACTGAGCAGGGAGTAGGCCTTGTCTATTACATATTTGGCTTATGGAGCGGTCTCTGAGCTAATTTCAAACCCTTGTTTTATGCATCACCCCACCTCACCTTTCCCGTTAAGCAGCCATAGTGTGTTTTCTAAAGGTGTGACTCTGTTTTGTTTTGTAATTCAGCTCAAGTGTAGCGATTTTGACATTCCCTCTATAAGCGATATCTTAGGATAAGTGTCTTTTTCTGTGTGACTTATTTCACTTAGAATCATCGTACCTAAATCCACTCATCATGCTGCTAAGTAGCCTTATGAGATTGATTTCATGGTTGAGTGATATTCCATTGTGCCAAGTACCACCATTTCTTTATCCATTTTTCTCTTTCCTGGGATATTGAAGGTGTACCGAAGCGGAGATTCCTGGAAACAGAGCAGCCATAAACTTTAGGGTGCCTGTGTCTTGTTGATTTTTAGTTTTCCCAATTTATACGCCCATGAGTGGAAGTGCCCTATGCTCTCTACGCTGTGTTTATTACTTGTTTCAGGACACACCGTACTCTTCTCCAGAGTGCCTGTTGGCAATTTACATCCCGCCCATCAGCGTAGCAAGGCTCCCATGTCTCCATGGCCTGTCCTGCTTTTCTGGTTTTTACACTTTGTTCAGCATGGCCCTTTTGACCGAGGGCAAGCGAGACTTCTTTGTAGCGCTGATTTGCCCTTCCGGCTTGCTTGGTTGGCCAAAAAGGGCGTATGCGTTTTTTCCTGAATATATTCAGGAAAAAACGCATACGCCCTTTTTGGCCAAGGGCATCATTGTCAACGTTTTGCCGCTTTTCATGTGCTTTAAAGGCGAGTCGAATCTACCTCCTGAAATCTGTTTCCTGCACATCTGCCTTGCTTTCAAATCCTCTTCGTTGCCTTCCCTCAATATATTTGTGGACGAGAGTTCTCATTTATAACTCTGCACGTTTGTGAATTGCAGTGCCCCTGAGCTCCATTTGTCTCCTCGCTTTTTTGGGAGCTGGCCGCAAAAGCGCAGGATTGCTTCAGGCCCTATTTTGGTTCTGGGGGGCAGGCTGAGCCTGTGGTTCATTCTTCTTCCTGATGGGAAAATGGAGTGACCTATGCCTGTCCCAACACCTACGGCTCGTCTCTCGTTGGTTCCGCGTCTTCCCGTTCATCCTCAGGACAAATTGCAACCTGTACAATCAGGAGGTTAAAGGTGCTGATTCTCCAAGTAGGGAGATGGTTAGTCAAGCGGCTGGAATGGCGAACCCGAGCACAAGGAGAGGAGAAATGAGGTGCGTTTTAGAAACCTTTCCCGATCTCATGGCATACCATCTTCTGGGTTTCCCATGCATGTTTTGATGTAGGAAGATGCCCTTGTACCTGGAGATTTGAGACCCATGGGGTGTGTTCCCAGCAGTGTTACTTTAAAGTATCTGGGTTTGCTCACCCAACCTCACCAATCCTCTCAGCCCCAAGAGTGTCCAGCCTTATGTCTCATCCAGCTGTGGGTGTAGATATGGTCAATCCAGGTTGCATCATAGACCCTGAATGGATTTTGTAAGAATTTCTCTCTCTTTAACTGTCTTTGTTTTGTGGGTTTTTTAAAGTAATTTATGTTTAGAATCGGGCTTGGCTGCTTTTTCCTGCTGCGTTGATGCTGCTTTACACCCTCTTGATTCATTTGCAGAGAGATATCGATACATAGGTTTTCAGATTCTTACTAGTCAGATATATTCTTGGGTGGTGACTAGGGTGTGTTGAGTCCAGTTCACTGAGCAGGGAGTAGGCCTTGTCTATTACATATTTGGCTTATGGAGCGGTCTCTGAGCTAATTTCAAACCCTTGTTTTATGCATCACCCCACCTCACCTTTCCCGTTAAGCAGCCATAGTGTGTCTTCTAAAGGTGTGACTCTGTTTTGTTTTGTAATTCAGCTCAAGTGTAGCGATTTTGACATTCCCTCTATAAGCGATATCTTAGGATAAGTGTCTTTTTCTGTGTGACTTATTTCACTTAGAATCATCGTACCTAAATCCACTCATCATGCTGCTAAGTAGCCTTATGAGATTGATTTCATGGTTGAGTGATATTCCATTGTGCCAAGTACCACCATTTCTTTATCCATTTTTCTCTTTCCTGGGATATTGAAGGTGTACCGAAGCGGAGATTCCTGGAAACAGAGCAGCCATAAACTTTAGGGTGCCTGTGTCTTGTTGATTTTTAGTTTTCCCAATTTATACGCCCATGAGTGGAAGTGCCCTATGCTCTCTACGCTGTGTTTATTACTTGTTTCAGGACACACCGTACTCTTCTCCAGAGTGCCTGTTGGCAATTTACATCCCGCCCATCAGCGTAGCAAGGCTCCCATGTCTCCATGGCCTGTCCTGCTTTTCTGGTTTTTACACTTTGTTCAGCATGGCCCTTTTGACCGAGGGCAAGCGAGACTTCTTTGTAGCGCTGATTTGCCCTTCCGGCTTGCTTGGTTGGCCAAAAAGGGCGTATGCGTTTTTTCCTGAATATATTCAGGAAAAAACGCATACGCCCTTTTTGGCCAAGGGCATCATTGTCAACGTTTTGCCGCTTTTCATGTGCTTTAAAGGCGAGTCGAATCTACCTCCTGAAATCTGTTTCCTGCACATCTGCCTTGCTTTCAAATCCTCTTCGTTGCCTTCCCTCAATATATTTGTGGACGAGAGTTCTCATTTATAACTCTGCACGTTTGTGAATTGCAGTGCCCCTGAGCTCCATTTGTCTCCTCGCTTTTTTGGGAGCTGGCCGCAAAAGCGCAGGATTGCTTCAGGCCCTATTTTGGTTCTGGGGGGCAGGCTGAGCCTGTGGTTCATTCTTCTTCCTGATGGGAAAATGGAGTGACCTATGCCTGTCCCAACACCTACGGCTCGTCTCTCGTTGGTTCCGCGTCTTCCCGTTCATCCTCAGGACAAATTGCAACCTGTACAATCAGGAGGTTAAAGGTGCTGATTCTCCAAGTAGGGAGATGGTTAGTCAAGCGGCTGGAATGGCGAACCCGAGCACAAGGAGAGGAGAAATGAGGTGCGTTTTAGAAACCTTTCCCGATCTCATGGCATACCATCTTCTGGGTTTCCCATGCATGTTTTGATGTAGGAAGATGCCCTTGTACCTGGAGATTTGAGACCCATGGGGTGTGTTCCCAGCAGTGTTACTTTAAAGTATCTGGGTTTGCTCACCCAACCTCACCAATCCTCTCAGCCCCAAGAGTGTCCAGCCTTATGTCTCATCCAGCTGTGGGTGTAGATATGGTCAATCCAGGTTGCATCATAGACCCTGAATGGATTTTGTAAGAATTTCTCTCTCTTTAACTGTCTTTGTTTTGTGGGTTTTTTAAAGTAATTTATGTTTAGAATCGGGCTTGGCTGCTTTTTCCTGCTGCGTTGATGCTGCTTTACACCCTCTTGATTCATTTGCAGAGAGATATCGATACATAGGTTTTCAGATTCTTACTAGTCAGATATATTCTTGGGTGGTGACTAGGGTGTGTTGAGTCCAGTTCACTGAGCAGGGAGTAGGCCTTGTCTATTACATATTTGGCTTATGGAGCGGTCTCTGAGCTAATTTCAAACCCTTGTTTTATGCATCACCCCACCTCACCTTTCCCGTTAAGCAGCCATAGTGTGTCTTCTAAAGGTGTGACTCTGTTCTGTTTTGTAATTCAGCTCAAGTGTAGCGATTTTGACATTCCCTCTATAAGCGATATCTTAGGATAAGTGTCTTTTTCTGTGTGACTTATTTCACTTAGAATCATCGTACCTAAATCCACTCATCATGCTGCTAAGTAGCCTTATGAGATTGATTTCATGGTTGAGTGATATTCCATTGTGCCAAGTACCACCATTTCTTTATCCATTTTTCTCTTTCCTGGGATATTGAAGGTGTACCGAAGTGGAGATTCTTGGAAACAGAGCAGCCGTAAACTTTAGGGTGCCTGTGTCTTGTTGATTTTTAGTTTTCCCAATTTATATGCCCATGAGTGGAAGTGCCCTATGCTCTCTACGCTGTGTTTATTACTTGTTTCAGGACACACCGTACTCTTCTCCAGAGTGCCTGTTGGCAATTTACATCCCGCCCATCAGCGTAGCAAGGCTCCCATGTCTCCATGGCCTGTCCTGCTTTTCTGGTTTTTACACTTTGTTCAGCATGGCCCTTTTGACCGAGGGCAAGCGAGACTTCTTTGTAGCGCTGATTTGCCCTTCCAGCTTGCTTGGTTGGCCAAAAAGGGCGTATGCGTTTTTTCCTGAATATATTCAGGAAAAAACGCATACGCCCTTTTTGGACAAGGGCATCATTGTCAACGTTTTTCCGCTTTTCATGTGCTTTAAAGGCGAGTCGAATCTACATCCTGAAATCTGTTTCCTGCAAATCTGCCTTGCTTTCAAATCCTCTTCGTTGCCTTCCCTCAATATATTTGTGGACGAGAGTTCTCATTTATAACTCTGCACGTTTGTGAATTGCAGTGCCCCTGAGCTCCATTTGTCTCCTCGCTTTTTTGGGAGCTGGCCGCAAAAGCACAGGATTGCTTCAGGCCCTATTTTGGTTCTGGGGGGCAGGTTGAGCCTGTGGTTCATTCTTCTTCCTGATGGGAAAATGGAGTGACCTGTGCCTGTCCCAACACCTAGGGCTAGTCTCTCGTTGGTTCCCCGTCTTCCCGTTCATCCTCAGGACAAATTGCAACCTGGACGAAACAGGAGGTTAAAGGTGCTGATTCTCCAAGTAGGAAGATGTTTAGTCAAGCGGCTGGAATGGCGAACCCGAGCACAAGGAGAGGAGAAATGAGGTGCGTTTTAGAAACCTTTCCCGATCTCACGGCATACCATCTTTGGGTTTCCCATGCATGTTTTGATGTAGGAAGATGCCCTTTTACCTGGAGATTTGAGACCCATGGGGTGTGTACCCCGCGGTGTTACTTTAAAGTATCTGGGTTTGCTCACCCAACCTCACCAATCCTCTCAGCCCCAAGAGTGTCCAGCCTTATGTCTCATCCAGCTGTGGGTCTAGATATGGTCAATCCAGGTTGCATCATAGACCCTGAATGGATTTTTTAAGAATTTCTCTCTCCTTAACTGTCTTTGTTTTGTGGGTTTTTAAAAGTAATTTATGTTTAGAATCGGGCTTGGCTGCTTTTCCCTGCTGTGTTGATGCCGCTTTACACCCTCTTGATTCACTTGCAGAGAGATATCGATACATAGGTTTTCAGATTCTTACTAGTCAGATATATTCTTGTGTGGTGACTAGGGGGTGTTGAGTCCAGTTCACTGAGCAGGGAGTAGGCCTTGTCTATTACATATTTGCCTTATGGAGCGGTCTCTGAGCTAATTTCAAACCCTTGTTTTATGCATCACCCCACCTCACCTTTCCCATTAAGCAGCCATAGTGTGTCTTCTAAAGGTGTGACACTGTTCTGTTTTGTAATTCAGTTCAAGTGTAGCGATTTTGACATTCCCTCTATAAGCGATATCTTAGGATAAGGGCCTTTTTCTCTGTGACTTATTTCACTTAGAATCATCGTACCTAAATCCACTCATCATGCTGCTAACTAGCCTTATGACATTGATTTCATGGCTGAGTGATATTCCATTGTGCCAAGTACCACCATTTCTTTATCCATTTTTCTCTTTCCTGGGATATTGAAGGTGTACCGAAGCGGAGGTTCTTGGAAACAGAGCAGCCGTAAACTTTAGGGTGCCTGTGTCTTGTTGATTTTTAGTTTTCCCAATTTATACGCCCATGAGTGGAAGTGCCCTATGCTCTCTACGCTGTGTTTATTACTTGTTTCAGGACACACCGTACTCTTCTCCAGAGTGCCTGTTGGCAATTTACATCCCGCCCATCAGCGTAGCAAGGCTCCCATGTCTCCATGGCCTGTCCTGCTTTTCTGGTTTTTACACTTTGTTCAGCATGGCCCTTTTGACCGAGGGCAAGCGAGACTTCTTTGTAGCGCTGATTTGCCCTTCCGGCTTGCTTGGTTGGCCAAAAAGGGCGTATGCGTTTTTTCCTGAATATATTCAGGAAAAAACGCATACGCCCTTTTTGGCCAAGGGCATCATTGTCAACGTTTTGCCGCTTTTCATGTGCTTTAAAGGCGAGTCGAATCTACCTCCTGAAATCTGTTTCCTGCAAATCTGCCTTGCTTTCAAATCCTCTTCGTTGCCTTCCCTCAATATATTTGTGGACGAGAGTTCTCATTTATAACTCTGCACGTTTGTGAATTGCAGTGCCCCTGAGCTCCATTTGTCTCCTCGCTTTTTTGGGAGCTGGCAGCAAAAGCGCAGGATTGCTTCAGGCCCTATTTTGGTTCTGGGTGGCAGGCTGAGCCTGTGGTTCATTCTTCTTCCTGATGGGAAAATGGAGTGACCTATGCCTGTCCCAACACCTAGGGCTCGTCTCTCATTGGTTCCGCGTCTTCCCGTTCATCCTCAGGACAATTTGCAACCTGGACGAAACAGGAGGTTAAAGGTGCTGATTCTCCAAGTAGGGAGATGGTTAGTGAAGTGGCTGGAATGGCGAACCCGAGCACAAGGAGAGGAGAAATGAGGTGCGTTTTAGAAACCTTTCCCGATCTCACGGCATACCATCTTCTGGGTTTCCCATGCATGTTTTGATGTAGGAAAATTCCCTTGTACCTGGAGATTTGAGACCCATGGAGTGGGTACCCCGCGGTATTACTTTAAAGTATCTGCATTTGCTCACCCAACCACACCAATCCTCTCAGCCCCAAGAGTGTCCAGCCTTATGTCTCATCCAGCTGTGGGTCTACATATGGTCAATCCAGGTTGCATCAGATACCCTGAACGGATTTTGTAAGAATTTCTCTCTCTTTCACTGTCTTTGCTTTGTGGGTTTTTGAAAGTAATGTATGTTTAGAATGGGGTTTGGCTGCTTTTCCCTGCTGTGTTTATGCCGCTTTACACCCTCTTGATTCACTTGCAGAGAGATATCGATACATAGGTTTTCAGATTCATACTAGTCAGATATATTCTTGTGCGGTGACTAGGGGGTGTTGAGTCCAGTTCACTGAGCAGGGAGTAGGCCTTGTCTAGTACATATTTGGCTTATGGAGCGGTGTCTGAGCTAATTTCAAAACCTTGTTTTATGCATCACCCCACCTCACCTTTCCGGTTAAGCAGCCATAGTGTGTCTTCTAAAGGTGTGCCTCTGTTCTGTTTTGTAATTCAGTTCAAGTGTAGCGATTTTGACATTCCCTCTATAAGCGATATCTTAGGATAAGTGCCTTTTTCTGTGTGACTTATTTCACTTAGAATCATCGTACCTAAATCCACTCATCATGCTTCTAACTAGCCTTATGACATTGATTTCATGGCTGAGTGATATTCCATTGTGCCAAGTACCACCATTTCTTTATCCATTTTTCTCTTTCCTGGGATATTGAAGGTGTACCGAAGCGGAGATTCTTGGAAACAGAGCAGCCGTAAACTTTAGGGTGCCTGTGTCTTGTTGATTTTTAGTTTTCCCAATTTATACGCCCATGAGTGGAAGTGCCCTATGCTCTCTACGCTGTGTTTATTACTTGTTTCAGGACACACCGTACTCTTCTCCAGAGTGCCTGTTGGCAATTTACATCCCGCCCATCAGCGTAGCAAGGCTCCCATGTCTCCATGGCCTGTCCTGCTTTTCTGGTTTTTACACTTTGTTCAGCATGGCCCTTTTGACCGAGGGCAAGCAAGACTTCTTTGTAGCGCTGATTTGCCCTTCCAGCTTGCTTGGTTGGCCAAAAAGGGCGTATGCGTTTTTTCCTGAATATATTCAGGAAAAAACGCATACGCCCTTTTTGGCCAAGGGCATCATTGTCAACGTTTTGCCGCTTTTCATGTGCTTTAAAGGCGAGTCGAATCTACCTCCTGAAATCTGTTTCCTGCAAATCTGCCTTGCTTTCAAATCCTCTTCGTTGCCTTCCCTCAATATATTTGTGGACGAGAGTTCTCATTTATAACTCTGCACGTTTGTGAATTGCAGTGCCCCTGAGCTCCATTTGTATCCTCGCTTTTTTGGGAGCTGGCCGCAAAAGCGCAGGATTGCTTCAGGCCCTATATTGGTTCTGGGGGGCAGGCTGAGCCTGTGGTTCATTCTTCTTCCTGATGGGAAAATGGAGTGACCTGTGCCTGTCCCAACACCTAGGGCTAGTCTCTCCTTGGTTCCCCGTCTTCCCGTTTATCTTCAGGACAAATTGCAACCTGGACGAAACAGGAGGTTAAAGGTGCTGATTCTCCAAGTAGGGAGATGGTTAATCAAGCGGCTGGAATGGCGAACCCGAGCACAAGGAGAGGAGAAATGAGGTGCGTTTTAGAAACCTTTCCCGATCTCACGGCATACCATCTTCTGGGTTTCCCATGCATGTTTTGATGTAGGAAGATGCCCTTGTACCTGGAGATTTGAGACCCATGGGGTGTGTTCCCAGCAGTGTTACTTTAAAGTATCTGGGTTTGCTCACCCAACCTCACCAATCCTCTCAGCCCCAAGAGTGTCCAGCCTTATGTCTCATCCAGCTGTGGGTCTAGATATGGTCAATCCAGGTTGCATCATAGACCCTGAACGGATTTTGTAAGAATTTCTCTCTCTTTAACTGTCTTTGTTTTGTGGGTTTTTTAAAGTAATTTACGTTTAGAATGGGGCTTGGCTGCTTTTCCCTAATGTGTTGATGCCGCTTTACACCCTCTTGATTCACTTGCAGAGAGATATCGATACATAGGTTTTCAGATTCTTACTAGTCAGATATATTCTTGTGCGGTGACTAGGGGGTGTTGAGTCCAGTTCACTGAGCAGGGAGTAGGCCTTGTCTATTACATATTTGGCTTATGGAGCGGTCTCTGAGCTAATTTCAAACCCTTGTTTTATGCATCACCCCACCTCACCTTTCCGGTTAAGCAGCCATAGTGTGTCTTCTAAAGTTGTGCCTCTGTTCTGTTTTGTAATTCAGTTCAAGTGTAGCAATTTTGACATTCCCTCTATAAGCGATATCTTAGGATAAGTGCCTTTTTCTGTGTCACTTATTTCACTTAGAATCATCGTACCTAAATCCACTCATCATGCTGCTAAGTAGCCTTATGAGATTGATTTCATGGCTGAGTGATATTCCATTGTGCCAAGTACCACCATTTCTTTATCCATTTTTCTCTTTCCTGGGATATTGAAGGTGTACCGAAGCGGAGGTTCTTGGCAACAGAGCAGCCGTAAACTTTAGGGTGCCTGTGTCTTGTTGATTTTTACTTTTCCCAATTTATACGTCCATGAGTGGAAGTGCCCTATGCTCTCTACGCTGTGTTTATTACTTGTTTCAGGACACACCGTACTCTTCTCCAGAGTGCCTGTTGGCAATTTACATCCCGCCCATCAGCGTAGCAAGGCTCCCATGTCTCCATGGCCTGTCCTGCTTTTCTGGTTTTTACACTTTGTTCAGCATGGCCCTTTTGACCGAGGGCAAGCGAGACTTCTTTGTAGCGCTGATTTGCCCTTCCGGCTTGCTTGGTTGGCCAAAAAGGGCGTATGCGTTTTTTCCTGAATATATTCAGGAAAAAACGCATACGCCCTTTTTGGCCAAGGGCATCATTGTCAACGTTTTGCCGCTTTTCATGTGATTTAAAGGCGAGTCGAATCTACCTCCTGAAATCTGTTTCCTGCAAATCTGCCTTGCTTTCAAATCCTCTTCGTTGCCTTCCCTCAATATATTTGTGGACGAGAGTTCTCATTTATAACTCTGCACGTTTGTGAATTGCAGTGCCCCTGAGCTCCATTTGTCTCCTCGCTTTTTTGGGAGCTGGCCGCAAAAGCGCAGGATTGCTTCAGGCCCTATATTGGTTCTGGGGGGCAGGCTGAGCCTGTGGTTCATTCTTCTTCCTGATGGGAAAATGGAGTGACCTGTGCCTGTCCCAACACCTAGGGCTAGTCTCTCGTTGGTTCCCCGTCTTCCCGTTTATCTTCAGGACAAATTGCAACCTGGAAGAAACAGGAGGTTAAAGGTGCTGATTCTCCAAGTAGGGAGATGGTTAATCAAGCGGCTGGAATGGCGAACCCGAGCACAAGGAGAGGAGAAATGAGGTGCGTTTTAGAAACCTTTCCCGATCTCACGGCATACCATCTTCTGGGTTTCCCATGCATGTTTTGATGTAGGAAGATGCCCTTGTACCTGGAGATTTGAGACCCATGGGGTGTGTTCCCAGCAGTGTTACTTTAAAGTATCTGGGTTTGCTCACCCAACCTCACCAATCCTCTCAGCCCCAAGAGTGTCCAGCCTTATGTCTCATCCAGCTGTGGGTCTAGATATGGTCAATCCAGGTTGCATCATAGACCCTGAATGGATTTTGTAAGAATTTCTCTCTCTTTAACTGTCTTTGTTTTGTGGGTTTTTTAAAGTAATTTACGTTTAGAATGGGGCTTGGCTGCTTTTCCCTGCTGTGTTGATGCCGCTTTACACCCTCTTGATTCACTTGCAGAGAGATATCGATACATAGGTTTTCAGATTCTTACTAGTCAGATATATTCTTGTGCGGTGACTAGGGGGTGTTGAGTCCAGTTCACTGAGCAGGGAGTAGGCCTTGTCTATTACATATTTGGCTTATGGAGCGGTGTCTGATCTAATTTCAAACCCTTGTTTTATGCATCACCCCACCTCACCTTTCCGGTTAAGCAGCCATAGTGTGTCTTCTAAAGTTGTGCCTCTGTTCTATTTTGTAATTCAGTTCAAGTGTAGCGATTTTGACATTCCCTCTATAAGCGATATCTTAGGATAAGTGCCTTTTTCTGTGTCACTTATTTCACTTAGAATCATCGTACCTAAATCCACTCATCATGCTGCTAAGTAGCCTTATGAGATTGATTTCATGGCTGAGTGATATTCCATTGTGCCAAGTACCACCATTTCTTTATCCATTTTTCTCTTTCCTGGGATATTGAAGGTGTACCGAAGCGGAGATTCTTGGAAACAGAGCAGCCGTAAACTTTAGGGTGCCTGTGTCTTGTTGATTTTTAGGTTTCCCAATTTATACGCCCATGAGTGGAAGTGCCCTATGCTCTCTACGCTGTGTTTATTACTTGTTTCAGGACACACCGTACTCTTCTCCAGAGTGCCTGTTGGCAATTTACATCCCGCCCATCAGCGTAGCAAGGCTCCCATGTCTCCATGGCCTGTCCTGCTTTTCTGGTTTTTACACTTTGTTCAGCATGGCCCTTTTGACCGAGGGCAAGCGAGACTTCTTTGTAGCGCTGATTTGCCCTTCCGGCTTGCTTGGTTGGCCAAAAAGGGCGTATGCGTTTTTTCCTGAATATATTCAGGAAAAAACGCATACGCCCTTTTTGGCCAAGGGCATCATTGTCAACGTTTTGCCGCTTTTCATGTGATTTAAAGGCGAGTCGAATCTACCTCCTGAAATCTGTTTCCTGCAAATCTGCCTTGCTTTCAAATCCTCTTCGTTGCCTTCCCTCAATATATTTGTGGAACGAGAGTTCTCATTTATAACTCTGCACGTTTGTGAATTGCAGTGCCCCTGAACTCCATTTGTCTCCTCGCTTTTTTGGGAGCTGGCCGCAAAAGCGCAGGATTGCTTCAGGCCCTATTTTGGTTCTGGGTGGCAGGCTGAGCCTGTGGTTCATTCTTCTTCCTGATGGGAAAATGGAGTGACCTATGCCTGTCCCAACACCTAGGGCTCGTCTCTCGTTGGTTCCGCGTCTTCCCGTTCATCCTCAGGACAAATTGCAACCTGTACAATCAGGAGGTTAAAGGTGCTGATTCTCCAAGTAGGGAGATGGTTAGTCAAGCGGCTGGAATGGCGAACCCGAGCACAAGGAGAGGAGAAATGAGGTGCGTTTTAGAAACCTTTCCCGATCTCATGGCATACCATCTTCTGGGTTTTCCATGCATGTTTTGATGTAGGAAGATGCCCTTGTACCTGGAGATTTGAGACCCATGGGGTGTGTTCCCAGCAGTGTTACTTTAAAGTATCTGGGTTTGCTCACCCAACCTCACCAATCCTCTCAGCCCCAAGAGTGTCCAGCCTTATGTCTCATCCAGCTGTGGGTGTAGATATGGTCAATCCAGGTTGCATCATAGACCCTGAATGGATTTTGTAAGAATTTCTCTCTCTTTAACTGTCTTTGTTTTGTGGGTTTTTTAAAGTAATTTATGTTTAGAATCGGGCTTGGCTGCTTTTCCCTGCTGTGTTGATGCCGCTTTACACCCTCTTGATTCACTTGCAGAGAGATATCGATACATAGGTTTTCAGATTCTTACTAATCAGATATATTCTTGTGTGGTGACTAGGGTGTGTTGAGTCCAGTTCACTGAGCAGGGAGTAGGCCTTGCCTATTACATATTTGCCTTATGGAGCGGTCTCTGAGCTAATTTCAAACCCTTGTTTTATGCATCACCCCACCTCACCTTTCCCGTTAAGCAGCCATAGTGTGTCTTCTAAAGGTGTGACTCTGTTCTGTTTTGTAATTCAGTTCAAGTGTAGCGATTTTGACATTCCCTCTATAAGCGATATCTTAGGATAAGGGGCTTTTTCTGTGTGACTTATTTCACTTAGAATCATCGTACCTAAATCCACTCATCATGCTGCTAACAAGCCTTATGACATTGATTTCATGGCTGAGTGATATTCCATTGTGCCAAGTACCACCATTTCTTTATCCATTTTTCTCTTTCCTGGGATATTGATGGTGTACCGAAGCAGAGGTTCTTGGAAACAGAGCAGCCGTAAACTTTAGGGTGCCTGTGTCTTGTTGATTTTTAGTTTTCCCAATTTATACGCCCATGAGTGGAAGTGCCCTATGCTCTCTACGCTGTGTTTATTACTTGTTTCAGGACACACCGTACTCTCCTCCAGAGTGCCTGTTGGCAATTTACATCCCGCCCATCAGTGTAGCAAGGCTCCCATGTCTCCATGGCCTGTCCTGCTTTTCTGGTTTTTACACTTTGTTCAGCATGGCCCTTTTGACCGAGGGCAAGCGAGACTTCTTTGTAGCGCTGATTTGCCCTTCGGCTTGCTTGGTTGGCCAAAAGGGGCGTATGCGTTTTTTCCTGAATATATTCAGGAAAAAACGCATACGCCCCTTTTGGCCAAGGACATCATTGTCAACGTTTTGCCGCTTTTCATGTGCTTTAAAGGCGAGTCGAATCTACCTCCTGAAATCTGTTTCCTGCAAATCTGCCTTGCTTTCAAATCCTCTTCGTTGCCTTCCCTCAATATATTTGTGGACGAGAGTTCTCATTTATAACTCTGCACGTTTGTGAATTGCAGTGCCCCTGAGCTCCATTTGTCTCCTCGCTTTTTTGGGAGCTGGCCGCAAAAGCGCAGGATTGCTTCAGGCCCTATTTTGGTTCTGGGGGGCAGGCTGAGCCTGTGGTTCATTCTTCTTCCTGATGGGAAAATGGAGTGACCTATGCCTGTCTCAACACCTAGGGCTCGTCTCTCCTTGGTTCTGCGTCTTCCCATTCATCCTCAGGACAAATTGCAACCTGTACAATCAGGAGGTTAAAGGTGCTGATTCTCCAAGTAGGGAGATGGTTAGTCAAGCGGCTGGAATGGCGAACCCGAGCACAAGGAGAGGAGAAATGAGGTGCGTTTTAGAAACCATTCCCGATCTCATGGCATACCATCTTCTGGGTTTCCCATGCATGTTTTGATGTAGGAAGATGCCCTTGTACCTGGAGATTTGAGACCCATGGGGTGTGTTCCCAGCAGTGTTACTTTAAAGTATCTGGGTTTGCTCACCCAACCTCACCAATCCTCTCAGCCCCAAGAGTGTCCAGCCTTATGTCTCATCCAGCTGTGGGTGTAGATATGGTCAATCCAGGTTGCATCATAGACCCTGAATGGATTTTGTAAGAAGTTCTCTCTCTTTAACTGTCTTTGTTTTGTGGGTTTTTTAAAGTAATTTATGTTTAGAATCGGGCTTGGCTGCTTTTCCCTGCTGTGTTGATGCCGCTTTACACCCTCTTGATTCACTTGCAGAGAGATATCGATACATAGGTTTTCAGATTCTTACTAGTCAGATATATTCTTGTGTGGTGACTAGGGTGTGTTGAGTCCAGTTCACTGAGCAGGGAGTAGGCCTTGTCTATTACATATTTGGCTTATGGAGCGGTGTCTGAGCTAATTTCAAACCCTTGTTTTATGCATCACCCCACCTCACCTTTCCCGTTAAGCAGCCATAATGTGTCTTCTAAAGGTGTGACTCTGTTTTGTTTTGTAATTCAGCTCATGTGTAGCGATTTTGACATTCCCTCTATAAGCGATATCTTAGGATAAGTGTCTTTTTCTGTGTGACTTATTTCACTTAGAATCATCGTACCTAAATCCACTCATCATGCTGCTAAGTAGCCTTATGAGATTGATTTCATGGCTGAGTGATATTCCATTGTGCCAAGTACCACCATTTCTTTATCCATTTTTCTCTTTTCTGGGATATTGAAGGTGTACCAAAGAGGAGATTCTTGGAAACAGAGCAGCCGTAAACTTTAGGGTGCCTGTGTCTTGTTGATTTTTAGTTTTCCCAATTTATACGCCCATGAGTGGAAGTGCCCTATACTCTCTACGCTGTGTTTATTACTTGTTTCAGGACACACCGTACTCTTCTCCAGAGTGCCTGTTGGCAATTTACATCCCGCCCATCAGCGTAGCAAGGCTCCCATGTCTCCATGGCCTGTCCTGCTTTTCTGGTTTTTACACTTTGTTCAGCATGGCCCTTTTGACCAAGGGCAAGCGAGACTTCTTTGTAGCGCTGATTTGCCCTTCCGGCTTGCTTGGTTGGCCAAAAAGGGCGTATGCGTTTTTTCCTGAATATATTCAGGAAAAAACGCATACGCCCTTTTTGGCCAAGGGCATCATTGTCAACGTTTTGCCGCTTTTCATGTGCATTAAAGGCGAGTCGAATCTACCTCCTGAAATCTGTTTCCTGCAAATCTGCCTTGCTTTCAAATCCTCTTCGTTGCCTTCCCTCAATATATTTGTGGACGAGAGTTCTCATTTATAACTCTGCACGTTTGTGAATTGCAGTGCCCCTGAGCTCCATTTGACTCCTCGCTTTTTTGGGAGCTGGCCGCAAAAGCGCAGGATTGCTTCAGGCCCTATTTTGGTTCTGGGGGGCAGGCTGAGCCTGTGGTTCATTCTTCTTCCTGATGGGAAAATGGAGTGACCTGTGCCTGTCCCAACACCTAGGGCTAGTCTCTCGTTGGTTCCCCGTCTTCCCGTTCATCCTCAGGACAAATTGCAACCTGGACGAAACAGGAGGTTAAAGGTGCTGATTCTCCAAGTAGGGAGATGATTAGTTAAGCGGCTGGAATGGCGAACCCGAGCACAAGGAGAGGAGAAATGAGGTGCGTTTTAGAAACCTTTCCCGATCTCACGGCATACCATCTTCTGGGTTTCCCATGCATGTTTTGATGTAGGAAGATGCCCTTGTACCTGGAGATTTGAGACCCATGGGGTGTGTACCCCGCGGTGTTACTTTAAAGTATCTGCGTTTGCTCACCCAACCTCACCAATCCTCTCAGCCCCAAGAGTGTCCAGCCTTATGTCTCATCCAGCTGTGGGTCTAGATATGGTCAATCCAGGTTGCATCAGAGACCCTGAACGGATTTTGTAAGAATTTCTCTCTCTTTCACTGTCTTTGTTTTGTGGGTTTTTTAAAGTAATTTATGTTTAGAATCGGGCTTGGCTGCTTTTCCCTGCTGTGTTGATGCCGCTTTACACCCTCTTGATTCACTTGCAGAGAGATATCGATACATAGGTTTTCAGATTCTTACTAGTCAGATATATTCTTGTGTGGTGACTAGGGTGTGTTGAGTCCAGTTCACTGAGCAGGGAGTAGGCCTTGTCTATTACATATTTGGCTTATGGAGCGGTCTCTGAGCTAATTTCAAACCCTTGTTTTATGCATCACCCCACCTCACCTTTCCCGTTAAGCAGCCATAGTGTGTCTTCTAAAGGTGTGACTCTGTTTTGTTTTGTAATTCAGCTCATGTGTAGCGATTTTGACATTCCCTCTATAAGCGATATCTTAGGATAAGTGTCTTTTTCTGTGTGACTTATTTCACTTAGAATCTTCGTACCTAAATCCACTCATCATGCTGCTAACTAGCCTTATGACATTGATTTCATGGCTGAGTGATATTCCATTGTGCCAAGTACCACCATTACTTTATCCATTTTTCTCTTTCCTCGGACACTGAAGGTGTACCGAAGTGGAGGTTCTTGGAAACAGAGCAGCCGTAAACTTTAGGGTGCCTGTGTCTTGTTGATTTTTAGTTTTCCCAATTTATACGCCCATGAGTGGAAGTCCCCTATGCTCTCTACGCTGTGTTTATTACTTGTTTCAGGACACACCGTACACTTCTCCAGAGTGCCTGTTGGCAATTTACATCCCGCCCATCAGCGTAGCAAGGCTCCCATGTCTCCATGGCCTGTCCTGCTTTTCTGGTTTTTACACTTTTTTCAGCATGGCCCTTTTGACCGAGGGCAAGCGAGACTTCTTTGTAGCGCTGATTTTCCCTTCCGGCTTGCTTGGTTGGCCAAAAAGGGCGTATGCGTTTTTTCCTGAATATATTCAGGAAAAAACGCATACGCCCTTTTTGGCCAAGGGCATCATTGTCAACGTTTTGCCGCTTTTCATGTGCTTTAAAGGCGAGTCGAATCTACCTCCTGAAATCTGTTTCCTGCAAATCTGCCTTGCTTTCAAATCCTCTTCGTTGCCTTCCCTCAATATATTTGTGGACGAGAGTTCTCATTTATAACTCTGCACGTTTGTGAATTGCAGTGCCCCTGAGCTCCATTTGTCTCCTCGCTTTTTTGGGAGCTGGCCGCAAAAACGCAGGATTGCTTCAGGCCCTATTTTGGTTCTGGGGGGCAGGCTGAGCCTGTGGTTCATTCTTCTTCCTGATGGAAAAATGGAGTGACCTATGCCTGTCCCAACACCTAGGGCTCGTCTCTCGTTGGTTCCGCGTCTTCCCGTTCATCCTCAGGACAGATTGCAACCTGTACAATCAGGAGGTTAAAGGTGCTGATTCTCCAAGTAGGGAGATGGTTAGTCAAGCAGCTGGAATGGTGAACACGAGCACAAGGAGAGGAGAAATGAGGTGCGTTTTAGAAACCTTTCCCGATCTCATGGCATACCATCTTCTGGGTTTCCCAGGCATGTTTTGATGTAGGAAGTTGCCATTGTACCTGGAGATTTGAGACCCATGGGGTGTGTTCCCCGCAGTGTTACTTTAAAGTATCTGCGTTTGCTCACCCAACCTCACCAATCCTCTCAGCCCCAAGAGTGTCCAGCCTTATGTCTCATCCAGCTGTGGGTCTAGATATGGTCAATCCAGGTTGCATCATAGACCCTGAATGGATTTTGTAAGAATTTCTCTCTCTTTCACGGTCTTTGTTTTGTGGGTTTTTTAAAGTAATTTACGTTTAGAATCGGTCTTGGCTGCTTTTCCCTGCTGTGTTGATGCCGCTTTACACCCTCTTGATTCACTTGCAGAGAGATATCGATACATAGGTTTTCAGATTCTTACTAGTGTGGTGACTAGGGTGTGTTGAGTCCAGTTCACTGAGCAGGGAGTAGGCCTTGTCTATTACATATTTTGCTTATGGAGCGGTCTCTGAGCTAATTTGAAACCCTTGTTTTATGCATCACCCCACCTCACCTTTCCCGTTAAGCAGCCATAGTGTGTCTTCTAAAGGTGTGACTCTGTTCTGTTTTGTAATTCAGTTCAAGTGTAGCGATTTTGACATTCCCTCTATAAGCGATATCTTAGGATAAGTGTCTTTTTCTGTGTGACTTATTTCACTTAGAATCATCGTACCTAAATCCACTCATCATGCTGCTAACTAGCCTTATGACATTGATTTCATGGCTGAGTGATATTCCATTGTGCCAAGTACCACCATTTCTTTATCCATTTTTCTCTTTCCTGGGATATTGAAGGTGTACCGAAGCGGAGGTTCTTGGAAACAGAGCAGCCGTAAACTTTAGGGTGCCTGTGTCTTGTTGATTTTTAGTTTTCCCAATTTATACGCCCATGAGTGGAAGTGCCCTATGCTCTCTACGCTGTGTTTATTACTTGTTTCAGGACACACCGTACTCTTCTCCAGAGTGCCTGTTGGCAATTTACATCCCGCCCATCAGCGTAGCAAGGCTCCCATGTCTCCATGGCCTGTCCTTCTTTTCTGGTTTTTACACTTTGTTCAGCATGGCCCTTTTGACCGAGGGCAAGCGAGACTTCTTTGTAGCGCTGATTTGCCCTTACGGCTTGCTTGGTTGGCCAAAAAGGGCGTATGCGTTTTTTCCTGAATATATTCAGGAAAAAACGCATACGCCCTTTTTGGCCAAGGGCATCATTGTCAACGTTTTGCCGCTTTACATGTGCTTTAAAGGCGAGTCGAATCTACCTCCTGAAATCTGTTTCCTGCAAATCTGCCTTGCTTTCAAATCCTCTTTGTTGCCTTCCCTCAATATATTTGTGGACGAGAGTTCTCATTTATAACACTGCACGTTTGTGAATTGCAGTGCCCCTGAGCTCCATTTGTCTCCTCGCTTTTTTGTGAGCTGGCCGCAAAAGCACAGGATTGCTTCAGGCCCTATTTTTGTTCTGGGGGGCAGGCTGAGCCTGTGGTTCATTCTTCTTCCTGATGGGAAAATGGAGTGACCTATGCCTGTCCCAACACCTAGGGCTCGTCTCTCGTTGGTTCTGCGTCTTCCCATTCATCCTCAGGACAAATTGCAACCTGTACAATCAGGAGGTTAAAGGTGCTGATTCTCCAAGTAGGGAGATGGTTAGTCAAGCGGCTGGAATGGCAAACCCGAGCACAAGGAGAGGAGAAATGAGGTGCGTTTTAGAAACCTTTCCCGATCTCATGGCATACCATCTTCTGGGTTTCCCATGCATGTTTTGATGTAGGAAGATGCCCTTGTACCTGGAGATTTGAGACCCATGGGGTGTGTTCCCCGCAGTGTTACTTTAAAGTATCTGCGTTTGCTCACCCAACCTCACCAATCCTCTCAGCCCCAAGAGTGTCCAGCCTTATGTCTCATCCAGCTGTGTGTCTAGATATGGTCAATCCAGGTTGCATCATAGACCCTGAACGGATTTTGTAATAATTTCTCTCTCTTTCACGGTCTTTGTTTTGTGGGTATTTTAAAGTAATTTACGTTTAGAATCGGTCTTGGCTGCTTTTCCCTGCTGTGTTGATGCCGTTTTACACCCTCTTGATTCACTTGCAGAGAGATATCGATACATAGGTTTTCAGATTCTTACTAGTGTGGTGACTAGGGTGTGTTGAGTCCAGTTCACTGAGCAGGGAGTAGGCCTTGTCTATTACATATTTGGCTTATGGAGCAGTGTCTGAGCTAATTTCAAACCCTTGTTTTATGCATCACCCCACCTCACCTTTCCCGTTAAGCAGCCATAGTGTGTCTTCTAAAGGTGTGACTCTGTTCTGTTTTGTAATTCAGTTCAAGTGTAGCGATTTTGACATTCCCTCTATAAGCGATATCTTAGGATAAGTGTCTTTTTCTGTGTGACTTATTTCACTTAGAATCATCGTACCTAAATCCACTCATCATGCTGCTAACTAGCCTTATGACATTGATTTCATGGCTGAGTGATATTCCATTGTGCCAAGTACCACCATTTCTTTATCCATTTTTCTCTTTCCTGGGATATTGAAGGTGTACCGAAGCGGAGGTTCTTGGAAACAGAGCAGCCGTAAACTTTAGGGTGCCTGTGTCTTGTTGATTTTTAGTTTTCCCAATTTATACGCCCATGAGTGGAAGTGCCCTATGCTCTCGACGCTGTGTTTATTACTTGTTTCAGGACACACCGTACTCTTCTCCAGAGTGCCTGTTGGCAATTTACATCCCGCCCATCAGCGTAGCAAGGCTCCCATGTCTCCATGGCCTGTCCTGCTTTTCTGGTTTTTACACTTTGTTCAGCATGGCCATTTTGACCGAGGGCAAGCGAGACTTCTTTGTAGCGCTGATTTGCCCTTCCGGCTTGCTTGGTTGGCCAAAAAGGGCGTATGCGTTTTTTCCTGAATATATTCAGGAAAAAACGCATACGCCCTTTTTGGCCAAGTGCATCATTGTCAACGTTTTGCCGCTTTTCATGTGCTTTAAAGGCGAGTCGAATCTACCTCCTGAAATCTGTTTCCTGCAAATCTGCCTTGCTTTCAAATCCTCTTCGTTGCCTTCCCTCAATATATTTGTGGACGAGAGTTCTCATTTATAACTCTGCACGTTTGTGAATTGCAGTGCCCCTGAGCTCCATTTGTCTCCTCGCTTTTTTGGGAGCTGGCCGCAAAAGCGCAGGATTGCTTCAGGTCCTATTTTGGTTCTGGGGGGCAGGCTGAGCCTGTGGTTCATTCTTCTTCCTGATGGGAAAATGGAGTGACCTGTGCCTGTCCCAACACCTAGGGCTAGTCTTTCGTTGGTTCTCCGTCTTCCCGTTCATCCTCAGGACAAATTGCAACCTGGACGAAACTGTAGGTTAAAGGTGCTGATTCTCCAAGTAGGGAGATGGTTAGTCAAGCGGCTGGAATGGCGAACCCGAGCACAAGGAGAGGAGAAATGAGGTGCGTTTTAGAAACCTTTCCCGATCTCATGGCATACCATCTTCTGGGTTTCCCATGCATGTTTTGATGTAGGAAGATGCCCTTGTACCTGGAGATTTGAGACCCATGGGGTGTGTTCCCCGCAGTGTTACTTTAAATTATCTGTGTTTGCTCACCCAACCTCACCAATCCTCTCAGCCCCAAGAGTGTCCAGCCTTATGTCTCATCCAGCTGTGGGTCTAGATATGGTCAATCCAGGTTGCATCATAGACCCTGAACGGATTTTGTAAGAAATTCTCTCTCTTTCACTGTCTTTGTTTTGTGGGTTTTTTAAAGTAATTTATGTTTAGAATCATGCTTGGCTGCTTTTCCCTGCTGTGTTGATGCCGCTTTACACCCTCTTGATTCACTTGCAGAGAGATATCGATACATAGGTTTTCAGATTCTTACTAGTCAGATATATTCTTGTGTGGTGACTAGGGTGTGTTGAGTCCAGTTCACTGAGCAGGGAGTAAGCCTTGTCTATTACATATTTGGCTTATGGAGCAGTCTCTGAGCTAATTTCAAACCCTTGTTTTATGCATCACCCCACCTCACCTTTCCCGTTAAGCAGCCATAGTGTGTCTTCTAAAGGTGTGACTCTGTTCTGTTTTGTAATTCAGTTCAAGTGTAGCGATTTTGACATTCCCTCTATAAGCGATATCTTAGGATAAGTGTCTTTTTCTGTGTGACTTATTTCACTTAGAATCATCGTATCTAAATCCACTCATCATGCTGCTAACTAGCCTTATGACATTGATTTCATGGCTGAGTGATATTCCACTGTGCCAAGTACCACCATTTCTTTATCCATTTTTCTCTTTCCTGGGATATTGAAGGTGTACCGAAGCGGAGGTTCTTGGAAACAGAGCAGCCGTAAAGTTTGGGGTGCCTGTGTCTTGTTGACTTTTAGTTTTCCCAATTTATACGCCCATGAGTGGAAGTGCCCTATGCTCTCTACGCTGTGTTTATTACTTGTTTCAGGACACACCGTACTCTTCTCCAGAGTGCCTGTTGGCAATTTACATCCCGCCCATCAGCGTAGTAAGGCTCCCATGTCTCCATGGCCTGTCCTGCTTTTCTGGTTTTTACACTTTGTTCAGCATGGCCCTTTTGACCGAGGGCAAGCGAGACTTCTTTGTAGCGCTGATTTGCCCTTCCGGCTTGCTTGGTTGGCCAAAAAGGGCGTATGCGTTTTTTCCTGAATATATTCAGGAAAAAACGCATACGCCCTTTTTGGCCAAGGGCATCATTGTCAACGTTTTGCCGCTTTTCATGTGCTTTAAAGGCGAGTCGAATCTACCTCCTGAAATCTGTTTCCTGCAAATCTGCCTTGCTTTCAAATCCTCTTCGTTGCCTTCCCTCAATATATTTGTGGACGAGAGTTCTCATTTATAACTCTGCACGTTTGTGAATTGCAGTGCCCCTGAGCTCCATTTGTCTCCTCGCTTTTTTGGGAGCTGGCCGCAAAAGCGCTGGATTGCTTCAAGCCCTATTTTGGTTCTGGGGGGCAGGCTGAGCCTGTGGTTCATTCTTCTTCCTGATGGGAAAATGGAGTGACCTATGCCTGTCCCAAAACCTAGGGATTTTCTCTCGTTGGTTCCGCATCTTCCCTTTCATCCTCAGGACAAATTGCAACCTGTACAATCAGGAGGTTAAAGGTGCTGATTCTCCAAGTAGGGAGATGGTTAGTCAAGCGGCTGGAATGGCAAACCAGAGCACAAGGAGAGGAGAAATGAGGTGCGTTTTAGAAACCTTTCCCGATCTCATGGCATACCATCTTCTGGGTTTCCCATGCATGTTTTGATGTAGGAAGATGCCCTTGTACCTGGAGATTTGAGACCCATGGGGAGTGTTCCCCGCAGTGTTACTTTAAAGTATCTGCGTTTGCTCACCCAACCTCACCAATCCTCTCAGCCCCAAGAGTGTCCAGCCTTATGTCTCATCCAGCTGTGGGTCTAGATATGGTCAATCCAGGTTGCATCATAGACCCTGAACGGATTTTGTAAGAATTTCTCTCTCTTTCACGGTCTTTGTTTTGTGGGTTTTTTAAAGTAATTTACGTTTAGAATCGGTCTTGGCTGCTTTTCCCTGCTGTGTTGATGCCGCTTTACACCCTCTTGATTCACTTGCAGAGAGATATCGATACATAGGTTTTCAGATTCTTACTAGTGTGGTGACTAGGGTGTGTTGAGTCCAGTTCACTGAGCAGGGAGTAGGCCTTGTCTATTACATATTTGGCTTATGGAGCAGTGTCTGAGCTAATTTCAAACCCTTGTTTTATGCATCACCCCACCTCACCTTTCCCGTTAAGCAGCCATAGTGTGTCTTCTAAAGGTGTGACTCTGTTCTGTTTTGTAATTCAGTTCAAGTGTAGCGATTTTGACATTCCCTCTATAAGCGATATCTTAGGATAAGTGTCTTTTTCTGTGTGACTTATTTCACTTAGAATCATCGTACCTAAATCCACTCATCATGCTGCTAACTAGCCTTATGACATTGATTTCATGGCTGAGTGATATTCCATTGTGCCAAGTACCACCATTTCTTTATCCATTTTTCTCTTTCCTGGGATATTGAAGGTGTACTGAAGCGGAGGTTCTTGGAAACAGAGCAGCCGTAAACTTTAGGGTGCCTGTGTCTTGTTGATTTTTAGTTTTCCCAATTTATACGCCCATGAGTGGAAGTGCCCTATGCTCTCGACGCTGTGTTTATTACTTGTTTCAGGACACACCGTACTCTTCTCCAGAGTGCCTGTTGGCAATTTACATCCCGCCCATCAGCGTAGCAAGGCTCCCATGTCTCCATGGCCTGTCCTGCTTTTCTGGTTTTTACACTTTGTTCAGCATGGCCATTTTGACCGAGGGCAAGCGAGACTTCTTTGTAGCGCTGATTTGCCCTTCCGGCTTGCTTGGTTGGCCAAAAAGGGCGTATGCGTTTTTTCCTGAATATATTCAGGAAAAAACGCATACGCCCTTTTTGGCCAAGTGCATCATTGTCAACGTTTTGCCGCTTTTCATGTGCTTTAAAGGCGAGTCGAATCTACCTCCTGAAATCTGTTTCCTGCAAATCTGCCTTGCTTTCAAATCCTCTTCGTTGCCTTCCCTCAATATATTTGTGGACGAGAGTTCTCATTTATAACTCTGCACGTTTGTGAATTGCAGTGCCCCTGAGCTCCATTTGTCTCCTCGCTTTTTTGGGAGCTGGCCGCAAAAGCGCAGGATTGCTTCAGGTCCTATTTTGGTTCTGGGGGGCAGGCTGAGCCTGTGGTTCATTCTTCTTCCTGATGGGAAAATGGAGTGACCTGTGCCTGTCCCAACACCTAGGGCTAGTCTTTCGTTGGTTCTCCGTCTTCCCGTTCATCCTCAGGACAAATTGCAACCTGGACGAAACTGTAGGTTAAAGGTGCTGATTCTCCAAGTAGGGAGATGGTTAGTCAAGCGGCTGGAATGGCGAACCCGAGCACAAGGAGAGGAGAAATGAGGTGCGTTTTAGAAACCTTTCCCGATCTCATGGCATACCATCTTCTGGGTTTCCCATGCATGTTTTGATGTAGGAAGATGCCCTTGTACCTGGAGATTTGAGACCCATGGGGTGTGTTCCCCGCAGTGTTACTTTAAATTATCTGTGTTTGCTCACCCAACCTCACCAATCCTCTCAGCCCCAAGAGTGTCCAGCCTTATGTCTCATCCAGCTGTGGGTCTAGATATGGTCAATCCAGGTTGCATCATAGACCCTGAACGGATTTTGTAAGAAATTCTCTCTCTTTCACTGTCTTTGTTTTGTGGGTTTTTTAAAGTAATTTATGTTTAGAATCATGCTTGGCTGCTTTTCCCTGCTGTGTTGATGCCGCTTTACACCCTCTTGATTCACTTGCAGAGAGATATCGATACATAGGTTTTCAGATTCTTACTAGTCAGATATATTCTTGTGTGGTGACTAGGGTGTGTTGAGTCCAGTTCACTGAGCAGGGAGTAAGCCTTGTCTATTACATATTTGGCTTATGGAGCAGTCTCTGAGCTAATTTCAAACCCTTGTTTTATGCATCACCCCACCTCACCTTTCCCGTTAAGCAGCCATAGTGTGTCTTCTAAAGGTGTGACTCTGTTCTGTTTTGTAATTCAGTTCAAGTGTAGCGATTTTGACATTCCCTCTATAAGTGATATCTTAGGATAAGTGTCTTTTTCTGTGTGACTTATTTCACTTAGAATCATCGTATCTAAATCCACTCATCATGCTGCTAACTAGCCTTATGACATTGATTTCATGGCTGAGTGATATTCCACTGTGCCAAGTACCACCATTTCTTTATCCATTTTTCTCTTTCCTGGGATATTGAAGGTGTACCGAAGCGGAGGTTCTTGGAAACAGAGCAGCCGTAAAGTTTGGGGTGCCTGTGTCTTGTTGACTTTTAGTTTTCCCAATTTATACGCCCATGAGTGGAAGTGCCCTATGCTCTCTACGCTGTGTTTATTACTTGTTTCAGGACACACCGTACTCTTCTCCAGAGTGCCTGTTGGCAATTTACATCCCGCCCATCAGCGTAGTAAGGCTCCCATGTCTCCATGGCCTGTCCTGCTTTTCTGGTTTTTACACTTTGTTCAGCATGGCCCTTTTGACCGAGGGCAAGCGAGACTTCTTTGTAGCGCTGATTTGCCCTTCCGGCTTGCTTGGTTGGCCAAAAAGGGCGTATGCGTTTTTTCCTGAATATATTCAGGAAAAAACGCATACGCCCTTTTTGGCCAAGGGCATCATTGTCAACGTTTTGCCGCTTTTCATGTGCTTTAAAGGCGAGTCGAATCTACCTCCTGAAATCTGTTTCCTGCAAATCTGCCTTGCTTTCAAATCCTCTTCGTTGCCTTCCCTCAATATATTTGTGGACGAGAGTTCTCATTTATAACTCTGCACGTTTGTGAATTGCAGTGCCCCTGAGCTCCATTTGTCTCCTCGCTTTTTTGGGAGCTGGCCGCAAAAGCGCTGGATTGCTTCAAGCCCTATTTTGGTTCTGGGGGGCAGGCTGAGCCTGTGGTTCATTCTTCTTCCTGATGGGAAAATGGAGTGACCTATGCCTGTCCCAAAACCTAGGGATTTTCTCTCGTTGGTTCCGCATCTTCCCTTTCATCCTCAGGACAAATTGCAACCTGTACAATCAGGAGGTTAAAGGTGCTGATTCTCCAAGTAGGGAGATGGTTAGTCAAGCGGCTGGAATGGCAAACCAGAGCACAAGGAGAGGAGAAATGAGGTGCGTTTTAGAAACCTTTCCCGATCTCATGGCATACCATCTTCTGGGTTTCCCATGCATGTTTTGATGTAGGAAGATGCCCTTGTACCTGGAGATTTGAGACCCATGGGGAGTGTTCCCCGCAGTGTTACTTTAAAGTATCTGCGTTTGCTCACCCAACCTCACCAATCCTCTCAGCCCCAAGAGTGTCCAGCCTTATGTCTCATCCAGCTGTGGGTCTAGATATGGTCAATCCAGGTTGCATCATAGACCCTGAACGGATTTTGTAAGAATTTCTCTCTCTTTCACGGTCTTTGTTTTGTGGGTTTTTTAAAGTAATTTACGTTTAGAATCGGTCTTGGCTGCTTTTCCCTGCTGTGTTGATGCCGCTTTACACCCTCTTGATTCACTTGCAGAGAGATATCGATACATAGGTTTTCAGATTCTTACTAGTGTGGTGACTAGGGTGTGTTGAGTCCAGTTCACTGAGCAGGGAGTAGGCCTTGTCTATTACATATTTGGCTTATGGAGCGGTCTCTGAGCTAATTTCAAACCCTTGTTTTATGCATCACCCCACCTCACCTTTCCCGTTAAGCAGCCATAGTGTGTCTTCTAAAGGTGTGACTCTGTTCTGTTTTGTAATTCAGTTCAAGTGTAGCGATTTTGACATTCCCTCTATAAGCGATATCTTAGGATAAGTGTCTTTTTCTGTGTGACTTATTTCACTTAGAATCATCGTATCCAAACCCACTCATCATGCTGCTAACTTGCCTTATGACATTGATTTCATGGCTGAGTGATATTCCATTGTGCCAAGTACCACCATTTCTTTATCCATTTTTCTCTTTCCTGGGACATTGATGGTGTACCGAAGTGGAGGTTCTTGGAAACAGAGCAGCCGTAAACTTTAGGGTGCCTGTGTCTTGTTGATTTTAGTTTTCCCAATTTATACGCCCATGAGTGGAAGTGCCCTATGCTCTCTACGCTGTGTTTATTACTTGTTTCAGGACACACCGTACTCTTCTCCAGAGTGCCTGTTGGCAATTTACATCCCGCCCATCAGCGTAGCAAGGCTCCCATGTCTCCATGGCCTGTCCTGCTTTTCTGGTTTTTACACTTTGTTCATCCTGGCCCTTTTGACCGAGGGCAGGCGAGACTTCTTTGTAGCGCTGATTTGCCCTTCCGGCTTGCTTGGTTGGCCAAAAAGGGCGTATGCGTTTTTTCCTGAATATATTCAGGAAAAAACGCATACGCCCTTTTTGGCCAAGGGCATCATTGTCAACGTTTTGCCGCTTTTCATGTACTTTAAAGGCGAGTCGAATCTACCTCCTGAAATCTGTTTCCTGCAAATCTGCCTTGCTTTCAAATCCTCTTTGTTGCCTTCCCTCAATATATTTGTGGACGAGAGTTCTCATTTATAACTCTGCACGTTTGTGAATTGCAGTGCCCCTGAGCTCCATTTGTCTCCTCGCTTTTCTGGGAGCTGGCCGCAAAAGCGCAGGATTGCTTCAGGCCCTATTTTTGTTCTGGGGGGCAGGCTGAGCCTGTGGTTCATTCTTCTTCCTGATGGGAAAATGGAGTGACGTATGCCTGTCCCAACACCTAGGGCTCGTCTCTCGTTGGTTCTGCGTCTTCCCATTCATCCTCAGGACAAATTGCAACCTGTACAATCAGGAGGTTAAAGGTGCTGATTCTCCAAGTAGGGAGATGGTTAGTCAAGCGGCTGGAATGGCGAACCCGAGCACAAGGAGAGGAGAAATGAGGTGCGTTTTAGAAACCTTTCCCGATCTCATGGCATACCATCTTCTGGGTTTCCCATGCATGTTTTGATGTAGGAAGATGCCCTTGTACTTGGAGATTTGAGACCCATGGGGTGTGTTCCCCGCAGTGTTACTTTAAAGTATCTGGGTTTGCTCACCCAACCTCACCAATCCTCTCAGCCCCAAGAGTGTCCAGCCTTATGTCTCATCCAGCTGTGTGTCTAGATATGGTCAATCCAGGTTGCATCATAGACCCTGAACGGATTTTGTAAGAATTTCTCTCTCTTTCACGGTCTTTGTTTTGTGGGTTTTTTAAAGTAATTTACGTTTAGAATCGGTCTTGGCTGCTTTTCCCTGCTGTGTTGACGCCGCTTTACACCCTCTTGATTCACTTGCAGAGAGATATCGATACATAGGTTTTCAGATTCTTACTAGTGTGGTGACTAGGGTGTGTTGAGTCCAGTTCACTGAGCAGGGAGTAGGCCTTGTCTATTACATATTTGGCTTATGGAGCGGTCTCTGAGCTAATTTCAAACCCTTGTTTTATGCATCACCCCACCTCACCTTTCCCGTTAAGCAGCCATAGTGTGTCTTCCAAAGGTGTGACTCTGTTCTGTTTTGTAATTCAGTTCAAGTGTAGCGATTTTGACATTCCCTCTATAAGCGATATCTTAGGATAAGTGTCTTTTTCTGTGTGACTTATTTCACTTAGAATCATCGTATCTAAATCCACTCATCATGCTGCTAACTAGCCTTATGACATTGATTTCATGGCTGAGTGATATTCCACTGTGCCAAGTACCACCATTTCTTTATCCATTTTTCTCTTTCCTGGGATATTGAAGGTGTACCGAAGCGGAGGTTCTTGGAAACAGAGCAGCCGTAAAGTTTGGGGTGCCTGTGTCTTGTTGACTTTTAGTTTTCCCAATTTATACGCCCATGAGTGGAAGTGCCCTATGCTCTCTACGCTGTGTTTATTACTTGTTTCAGGACACACCGTACTCTTCTCCAGAGTGCCTGTTGGCAATTTACATCCCGCCCATCAGCGTAGTAAGGCTCCCATGTCTCCATGGCCTGTCCTGCTTTTCTGGTTTTTACACTTTGTTCAGCATGGCCCTTTTGACCGAGGGCAAGCGAGACTTCTTTGTAGCGCTGATTTGCCCTTCCGGCTTGCTTGGTTGGCCAAAAAGGGCGTATGCGTTTTTTCCTGAATATATTCAGGAAAAAACGCATACGCCCTTTTTGGCCAAGGGCATCATTGTCAACGTTTTGCCGCTTTTCATGTGCTTTAAAGGCGAGTCGAATCTACCTCCTGAAATCTGTTTCCTGCAAATCTGCCTTGCTTTCAAATCCTCTTCGTTGCCTTCCCTCAATATATTTGTGGACGAGAGTTCTCATTTATAACTCTGCACGTTTGTGAATTGCAGTGCCCCTGAGCTCCATTTGTCTCCTCGCTTTTTTGGGAGCTGGCCGCAAAAGCGCTGGATTGCTTCAAGCCCTATTTTGGTTCTGGGGGGCAGGCTGAGCCTGTGGTTCATTCTTCTTCCTGATGGGAAAATGGAGTGACCTATGCCTGTCCCAAAACCTAGGGATTTTCTCTCGTTGGTTCCGCATCTTCCCTTTCATCCTCAGGACAAATTGCAACCTGTACAATCAGGAGGTTAAAGGTGCTGATTCTCCAAGTAGGGAGATGGTTAGTCAAGCGGCTGGAATGGCAAACCAGAGCACAAGGAGAGGAGAAATGAGGTGCGTTTTAGAAACCTTTCCCGATCTCATGGCATACCATCTTCTGGGTTTCCCATGCATGTTTTGATGTAGGAAGATGCCCTTGTACCTGGAGATTTGAGACCCATGGGGAGTGTTCCCCGCAGTGTTACTTTAAAGTATCTGCGTTTGCTCACCCAACCTCACCAATCCTCTCAGCCCCAAGAGTGTCCAGCCTTATGTCTCATCCAGCTGTGGGTCTAGATATGGTCAATCCAGGTTGCATCATAGACCCTGAACGGATTTTGTAAGAATTTCTCTCTCTTTCACGGTCTTTGTTTTGTGGGTTTTTTAAAGTAATTTACGTTTAGAATCGGTCTTGGCTGCTTTTCCCTGCTGTGTTGATGCCGCTTTACACCCTCTTGATTCACTTGCAGAGAGATATCGATACATAGGTTTTCAGATTCTTACTAGTGTGGTGACTAGGGTGTGTTGAGTCCAGTTCACTGAGCAGGGAGTAGGCCTTGTCTATTACATATTTGGCTTATGGAGCGGTCTCTGAGCTAATTTCAAACCCTTGTTTTATGCATCACCCCACCTCACCTTTCCCGTTAAGCAGCCATAGTGTGTCTTCTAAAGGTGTGACTCTGTTCTGTTTTGTAATTCAGTTCAAGTGTAGCGATTTTGACATTCCCTCTATAAGCGATATCTTAGGATAAGTGTCTTTTTCTGTGTGACTTATTTCACTTAGAATCATCGTATCCAAACCCACTCATCATGCTGCTAACTTGCCTTATGACATTGATTTCATGGCTGAGTGATATTCCATTGTGCCAAGTACCACCATTTCTTTATCCATTTTTCTCTTTCCTGGGACATTGATGGTGTACCGAAGTGGAGGTTCTTGGAAACAGAGCAGCCGTAAACTTTAGGGTGCCTGTGTCTTGTTGATTTTAGTTTTCCCAATTTATACGCCCATGAGTGGAAGTGCCCTATGCTCTCTACGCTGTGTTTATTACTTGTTTCAGGACACACCGTACTCTTCTCCAGAGTGCCTGTTGGCAATTTACATCCCGCCCATCAGCGTAGCAAGGCTCCCATGTCTCCATGGCCTGTCCTGCTTTTCTGGTTTTTACACTTTGTTCATCCTGGCCCTTTTGACCGAGGGCAGGCGAGACTTCTTTGTAGCGCTGATTTGCCCTTCCGGCTTGCTTGGTTGGCCAAAAAGGGCGTATGCGTTTTTTCCTGAATATATTCAGGAAAAAACGCATACGCCCTTTTTGGCCAAGGGCATCATTGTCAACGTTTTGCCGCTTTTCATGTACTTTAAAGGCGAGTCGAATCTACCTCCTGAAATCTGTTTCCTGCAAATCTGCCTTGCTTTCAAATCCTCTTTGTTGCCTTCCCTCAATATATTTGTGGACGAGAGTTCTCATTTATAACTCTGCACGTTTGTGAATTGCAGTGCCCCTGAGCTCCATTTGTCTCCTCGCTTTTCTGGGAGCTGGCCGCAAAAGCGCAGGATTGCTTCAGGCCCTATTTTTGTTCTGGGGGGCAGGCTGAGCCTGTGGTTCATTCTTCTTCCTGATGGGAAAATGGAGTGACGTATGCCTGTCCCAACACCTAGGGCTCGTCTCTCGTTGGTTCTGCGTCTTCCCATTCATCCTCAGGACAAATTGCAACCTGTACAATCAGGAGGTTAAAGGTGCTGATTCTCCAAGTAGGGAGATGGTTAGTCAAGCGGCTGGAATGGCGAACCCGAGCACAAGGAGAGGAGAAATGAGGTGCGTTTTAGAAACCTTTCCCGATCTCATGGCATACCATCTTCTGGGTTTCCCATGCATGTTTTGATGTAGGAAGATGCCCTTGTACTTGGAGATTTGAGACCCATGGGGTGTGTTCCCCGCAGTGTTACTTTAAAGTATCTGGGTTTGCTCACCCAACCTCACCAATCCTCTCAGCCCCAAGAGTGTCCAGCCTTATGTCTCATCCAGCTGTGTGTCTAGATATGGTCAATCCAGGTTGCATCATAGACCCTGAACGGATTTTGTAAGAATTTCTCTCTCTTTCACGGTCTTTGTTTTGTGGGTTTTTTAAAGTAATTTACGTTTAGAATCGGTCTTGGCTGCTTTTCCCTGCTGTGTTGACGCCGCTTTACACCCTCTTGATTCACTTGCAGAGAGATATCGATACATAGGTTTTCAGATTCTTACTAGTGTGGTGACTAGGGTGTGTTGAGTCCAGTTCACTGAGCAGGGAGTAGGCCTTGTCTATTACATATTTGGCTTATGGAGCGGTCTCTGAGCTAATTTCAAACCCTTGTTTTATGCATCACCCCACCTCACCTTTCCCGTTAAGCAGCCATAGTGTGTCTTCCAAAGGTGTGACTCTGTTCTGTTTTGTAATTCAGTTCAAGTGTAGCGATTTTGACATTCCCTCTATAAGCGATATCTTAGGATAAGTGTCTTTTTCTGTGTGACTTATTTCACTTAGAATCATCGTATCTAAATCCACTCATCATGCTGCTAACTAGCCTTATGACATTGATTTCATGGCTGAGTGATATTCCACTGTGCCAAGTACTACCATTTCTTTATCCATTTTTCTCTTTCCTGGGATATTGAAGGTGTACCGAAGCGGAGGTTCTTGGAAACAGAGCAGCCGTAAAGTTTGGGGTGCCTGTGTCTTGTTGACTTTTAGTTTTCCCAATTTATACGCCCATGAGTGGAAGTGCCCTATGCTCTCTACGCTGTGTTTATTACTTGTTTCAGGACACACCGTACTCTTCTCCAGAGTGCCTGTTGGCAATTTACATCCCGCCCATCAGCGTAGTAAGGCTCCCATGTCTCCATGGCCTGTCCTGCTTTTCTGGTTTTTACACTTTGTTCAGCATGGCCCTTTTGACCGAGGGCAAGCGAGACTTCTTTGTAGCGCTGATTTGCCCTTCCGGCTTGCTTGGTTGGCCAAAAAGGGCGTATGCGTTTTTTCCTGAATATATTCAGGAAAAAACGCATACGCCCTTTTTGGCCAAGGGCATCATTGTCAACGTTTTGCCGCTTTTCATGTGCTTTAAAGGCGAGTCGAATCTACCTCCTGAAATCTGTTTCCTGCAAATCTGCCTTGCTTTCAAATCCTCTTCGTTGCCTTCCCTCAATATATTTGTGGACGAGAGTTCTCATTTATAACTCTGCACGTTTGTGAATTGCAGTGCCCCTGAGCTCCATTTGTCTCCTCGCTTTTTTGGGAGCTGGCCGCAAAAGCGCTGGATTGCTTCAAGCCCTATTTTGGTTCTGGGGGGCAGGCTGAGCCTGTGGTTCATTCTTCTTCCTGATGGGAAAATGGAGTGACCTATGCCTGTCCCAAAACCTAGGGATTTTCTCTCGTTGGTTCCGCATCTTCCCTTTCATCCTCAGGACAAATTGCAACCTGTACAATCAGGAGGTTAAAGGTGCTGATTCTCCAAGTAGGGAGATGGTTAGTCAAGCGGCTGGAATGGCAAACCAGAGCACAAGGAGAGGAGAAATGAGGTGCGTTTTAGAAACCTTTCCCGATCTCATGGCATACCATCTTCTGGGTTTCCCATGCATGTTTTGATGTAGGAAGATGCCCTTGTACCTGGAGATTTGAGACCCATGGGGAGTGTTCCCCGCAGTGTTACTTTAAAGTATCTGCGTTTGCTCACCCAACCTCACCAATCCTCTCAGCCCCAAGAGTGTCCAGCCTTATGTCTCATCCAGCTGTGGGTCTAGATATGGTCAATCCAGGTTGCATCATAGACCCTGAACGGATTTTGTAAGAATTTCTCTCTCTTTCACGGTCTTTGTTTTGTGGGTTTTTTAAAGTAATTTACGTTTAGAATCGGTCTTGGCTGCTTTTCCCTGCTGTGTTGATGCCGCTTTACACCCTCTTGATTCACTTGCAGAGAGATATCGATACATAGGTTTTCAGATTCTTACTAGTGTGGTGACTAGGGTGTGTTGAGTCCAGTTCACTGAGCAGGGAGTAGGCCTTGTCTATTACATATTTGGCTTATGGAGCGGTCTCTGAGCTAATTTCAAACCCTTGTTTTATGCATCACCCCACCTCACCTTTCCCGTTAAGCAGCCATAGTGTGTCTTCTAAAGGTGTGACTCTGTTCTGTTTTGTAATTCAGTTCAAGTGTAGCGATTTTGACATTCCCTCTATAAGCGATATCTTAGGATAAGTGTCTTTTTCTGTGTGACTTATTTCACTTAGAATCATCGTATCCAAACCCACTCATCATGCTGCTAACTTGCCTTATGACATTGATTTCATGGCTGAGTGATATTCCATTGTGCCAAGTACCACCATTTCTTTATCCATTTTTCTCTTTCCTGGGACATTGATGGTGTACCGAAGTGGAGGTTCTTGGAAACAGAGCAGCCGTAAACTTTAGGGTGCCTGTGTCTTGTTGATTTTAGTTTTCCCAATTTATACGCCCATGAGTGGAAGTGCCCTATGCTCTCTACGCTGTGTTTATTACTTGTTTCAGGACACACCGTACTCTTCTCCAGAGTGCCTGTTGGCAATTTACATCCCGCCCATCAGCGTAGCAAGGCTCCCATGTCTCCATGGCCTGTCCTGCTTTTCTGGTTTTTACACTTTGTTCATCCTGGCCCTTTTGACCGAGGGCAGGCGAGACTTCTTTGTAGCGCTGATTTGCCCTTCCGGCTTGCTTGGTTGGCCAAAAAGGGCGTATGCGTTTTTTCCTGAATATATTCAGGAAAAAACGCATACGCCCTTTTTGGCCAAGGGCATCATTGTCAACGTTTTGCCGCTTTTCATGTACTTTAAAGGCGAGTCGAATCTACCTCCTGAAATCTGTTTCCTGCAAATCTGCCTTGCTTTCAAATCCTCTTTGTTGCCTTCCCTCAATATATTTGTGGACGAGAGTTCTCATTTATAACTCTGCACGTTTGTGAATTGCAGTGCCCCTGAGCTCCATTTGTCTCCTCGCTTTTCTGGGAGCTGGCCGCAAAAGCGCAGGATTGCTTCAGGCCCTATTTTTGTTCTGGGGGGCAGGCTGAGCCTGTGGTTCATTCTTCTTCCTGATGGGAAAATGGAGTGACGTATGCCTGTCCCAACACCTAGGGCTCGTCTCTCGTTGGTTCTGCGTCTTCCCATTCATCCTCAGGACAAATTGCAACCTGTACAATCAGGAGGTTAAAGGTGCTGATTCTCCAAGTAGGGAGATGGTTAGTCAAGCGGCTGGAATGGCGAACCCGAGCACAAGGAGAGGAGAAATGAGGTGCGTTTTAGAAACCTTTCCCGATCTCATGGCATACCATCTTCTGGGTTTCCCATGCATGTTTTGATGTAGGAAGATGCCCTTGTACTTGGAGATTTGAGACCCATGGGGTGTGTTCCCCGCAGTGTTACTTTAAAGTATCTGGGTTTGCTCACCCAACCTCACCAATCCTCTCAGCCCCAAGAGTGTCCAGCCTTATGTCTCATCCAGCTGTGTGTCTAGATATGGTCAATCCAGGTTGCATCATAGACCCTGAACGGATTTTGTAAGAATTTCTCTCTCTTTCACGGTCTTTGTTTTGTGGGTTTTTTAAAGTAATTTACGTTTAGAATCGGTCTTGGCTGCTTTTCCCTGCTGTGTTGACGCCGCTTTACACCCTCTTGATTCACTTGCAGAGAGATATCGATACATAGGTTTTCAGATTCTTACTAGTGTGGTGACTAGGGTGTGTTGAGTCCAGTTCACTGAGCAGGGAGTAGGCCTTGTCTATTACATATTTGGCTTATGGAGCGGTCTCTGAGCTAATTTCAAACCCTTGTTTTATGCATCACCCCACCTCACCTTTCCCGTTAAGCAGCCATAGTGTGTCTTCCAAAGGTGTGACTCTGTTCTGTTTTGTAATTCAGTTCAAGTGTAGCGATTTTGACATTCCCTCTATAAGCGATATCTTAGGATAAGTGTCTTTTTCTGTGTGACTTATTTCACTTTGAATCATCGTATCTAAATCCACTCATCATGCTGCTAACTAGCCTTATGACATTGATTTCATGGCTGAGTGATAGTCCATTGTGCCAAGTACCACCATTTCTTTATCCATTTTTCTCTTTCCTGGGACATTGATGGTGTACCGAAGTGGAGGTTCTTGGAAACAGAGCAGCCGTAAACTTTAGGGTGCCTGTGTCTTGTTGATATTAGTTTTCCCAGTTTATACGCCCATGAGTGGAAGTGCCCTATGCTCTCTACGCTGTGTTTATTACTTGTTTCAGGGCACACCGTACTCTTCTCCAGAGTGCCTGTTGGCAATTTACATCCCGCCCATCAGCGTAGCAAGGCTCCCATGTCTCCATGGCCTGTCCTGCTTTTCTGGTTTTTACACTTTGTTCAGCATGGCCCTTTTGACCGAGGGCAAGCGAGACTTCTTTGTAGCGCTGATTTGCCCTTCCGGCTTGCTTGGTTGGCCAAAAAGGGCGTATGCGTTTTTTCCTGAATATATTCAGGAAAAAACGCATACGCCCTTTTTGGCCAAGGGCATCATTGTCAACGTTTTGCCGCTATTCATGTACTTTAAAGGCGAGTCGAATCTACCTCCTGAAATCTGTTTCCTGCAAATCTGCCTTGCTTTCAAATCCTCTTTGTTGCCTTCCCTCAATATATTTGTGGACGAGAGTTCTCATTTATTACTCTGCACGTTTGTTAATTGCAGTGCCCCTGAGCTCCATTTGTCTCCTCGCTTTTTTGGGAGCTGGCCGCAAAAGCGCAGGATTGCTTCAGGCCCTATTTTTGTTCTGGGGGGCAGGCTGAGCCTGTGGTTCATTCTTTTTCCTGATGGGAAAATGGAGTGACGTATGCCGGTCCCAACACCTAGGGCTCGTCTCTCGTTGGTTCTTCGTCTTCCCATTCATCCTCAGGACAAATTGCAACCTGTACAATCAGGAGGTTAAAGGTGCTGATTCTCCAAGTAGGGAGATGGTTAGTCAAGCGGCTGGAATGGCGAACCCGAGCACAAGGAGAGGAGAAATGAGGTGCGTTTTAGAAACCTTTCCCGATCTCATGGCATACCATCTTCTGGGTTTCCCATGCATGTTTTGATGTAGGAAGATGCCCTTTTATCTGGAGATTTGAGACCCATGGGGTGTGTTCCCCGCAGTGTTACTTTAAAGTATCTGCGTTTGCTCACCCAACCTCACCAAACCTCTCAGCCCCAAGAGTATCCAGCCTTATGTCTCATCCAGCTGTGGGTCTAGATATGGTCAATCCAGGTGGCATCATAGACCCTGAACGGATTTTGTAAGAATTTCTCTCTCTTTCACTGTCTTTGTTTTGTGGGTTTTTTAAAGTAATTTACGTTTAGAATCGGGCTTGGCTGCTTTTCCCTGCTGTGTTGATGCCGCTTTACACCCTCTTGATTCACTTGCAGAGAGATATCGATACATAGGTTTTCAGATTCTTACTAGTGTGGTGACTAGGGTGTGTTGAGTCCAGTTCACTGAGCAGGGAGTAGGCCTTGTCTATTACATATTTGGCTTATGGAGCGGTCTCTGAGCTAATTTCAAACCCTTGTTTTATGCATCACCCCACCTCACCTTTCCCGTTAAGCAGCCATAGTGTGTCTTCTAAAGGTGTGACTCTGTTCTGTTTTGTAATTCAGTTCAAGTGTAGCGATTTTACATTCCCTCTATAAGCGATATCTTAGGATAAGTGTCTTTTTCTGTGTGACTTATTTCACTTAGTATCATCGTATCTAAATCCACTCATCATGCTGCTAACTAGCCTTATGACATTGATATCATGGCTGAGTGATATTCCATTGTGCCAAGTACCACCATTTCTTTATCCATTTTTCTCTTTCCTGGGACATTGATGGTGTACCGAAGTGGAGGTTCTTGGAAACAGAGCAGCCGTAAACTTTAGGGTGCCTGTGTCTTGTTGATATTAGTTTTCCCAGTTTATACGCCCATGAGTGGAAGTGCCCTATGCTCTCTACGCTGTGTTTATTACTTGTTTCAGGACACACCGTACTCTTCTCCAGAGTGCCTGTTGGCAATTTACATCCCGCCCATCAGCGTAGCAAGGCTCCCATGTCTCCATGGCCTGTCCTGCTTTTCTGGTTTTTACACTTTGTTCAGCATGGCCCTTTTGACCGAGGGCAAGCGAGACTTCTTTGTAGCGCTGATTTGCCCTTCCGGCTTGCTTGGTTGGCCAAAAAGGGCGTATGCGTTTTTTCCTGAATATATTCAGGAAAAAACGCATACGCCCTTTTTGGCCAAGGGCATCATTGTCAACGTTTTGCCGCTTTTCATGTACTTTAAAGGCGAGTCGAATCTACCTCCTGAAATCTGTTTCCTGCAAATCTGCCTTGCTTTCAAATCCTCTTTGTTGCCTTCCCTCAATATATTTGTGGACGAGAGTTCTCATTTATAACTCTGCACGTTTGTTAATTGCAGTGCCCCTGAGCTCCATTTGTCTCCTCGCTTTTTTGGGAGCTGGCCGCAAAAGCGCAGGATTGCTTCAGGCCCTATTTTTGTTCTGGGGGGCAGGCTGAGCCTGTGGTTCATTCTTCTTCCTGATGGGAAAATGGAGTGACGTATGCCGGTCCCAACACCTAGGGCTCGTCTCTCGTTGGTTCTGCGTCTTCCCATTCATCCTTAGGACAAATTGCAACCTGTACAATCAGGAGGTTAAAGGTGCTGATTCTCCAAGTAGGGAGATGGTTAGTCAAGCGGCTGGAATGGCGAACCCGAGCACAAGGAGAGGAGAAATGAGGTGCGTTTTAGAAACCTTTCCCGATCTCATGGCATACCATCTTCTGGGTTTCCCATGCATGTTTTGATGTAGGAATATGCCCTTTTATCTGGAGATTTGAGACCCATGGGGTGTGTTCCCTGCAGTGTTACTTTAAAGTATCTGCGTTTGCTCACCCAACCTCACCAAACCTCTCAGCCCCAAGAGTACCAGCCTTATGTCTCATCCAGCTGTGGGTCTAGATATGGTCAATCCAGGTTGCATCATAGACCCTGAACGGATTTTGTAAGAATTTCTCTCTCTTTCACTGTCTATGTTTTGTGGGTTTTTTAAAGTAATTTATGTTTAGAATCGGGCTTGGCTGCTTTTCCCTGCTGTGTTGATGCCGCTTTACACCCTCTTGATTCACTTGCAGAGAGATATTGATACATAGGTTTTCAGATTCTTACTAGTGTGGTGACTAGGGTGTGTTGAGTCCAGTTCACTGAGCAGGGAGTAGGCCTTGTCTATTACATATTTGGCTTATGGAGCGGTCTCTGAGCTAATTTCAAACCCTTGTTTTATGGATCACCCCACCTCACCTTTCCCGTTAAGCAGCCATAGTGTGTCTTCTAAAGGTGTGACTCTGTTCTGTTTTGTAATTCAGTTCAAGTGTAGCGATTTTGACATTCCCTCTATAAGCGATATCTTAGGATAAGTGTCTTTTTCTGTGTGACTTATTTCACTTAGAATCATCGTATCTAAATCCACTCATCATGCTGCTAACTAGCCTTATGACATTGATTTCATGGCTGAGTGATATTCCATTGTGCCAAGTACCACCATTTCTTTATCCATTTTTCTCTTTCCTGGGACATTGATGGTGTACCGAAGTGGAGGTTCTTGGAAACAGAGCAGCCGTAAACTTTAGGGTGCCTGTGTCTTGTTGATATTAGTTTTCCCAGTTTATACGCCCATGAGTGGAAGTGCCCTATGCTCTCTACGCTGTGTTTATTACTTGTTTCAGGACACACCGTACTCTTCTCCAGAGTGCCTGTTGGCAATTTACATCCCGCCCATCAGCGTAGCAAGGCTCCCATGTCTCCATGGCCTGTCCTGCTTTTCTGGTTTTTACACTTTGTTCCGCATGGCCCTTTTGACCGAGGGCAAGCGAGACTTCTTTGTAGCGCTGATTTGCCCTTCCGGCTTGCTTGGTTGGCCAAAAAGGGCGTATGCGTTTTTTCCTGAATATATTCAGGAAAAAACGCATACGCCCTTTTTGGCCAAGGGCATCATTGTCAACGTTTTGCCGCTTTTCATGTACTTTAAAGGCGAGTCGAATCTACCTCCTGAAATCTGTTTCCTGCAAATCTGCCTTGCTTTCAAATCCTCTTTGTTGCCTTCCCTCAATATATTTGTGGACGAGAGTTCTCATTTATAACTCTGCACGTTTGTTAATTGCAGTGCCCCTGAGCTCCATTTGTCTCCTCGCTTTTTTGGGAGCTGGCCGCAAAAGCGCAGGATTGCTTCAGGCCCTATTTTTGTTCTGGGGGGCAGGCTGAGCCTGTGGTTCATTCTTCTTCCTGATGGGAAAATGGAGTGACGTATGCCGGTCCCAACACCTAGGGCTCGTCTCTCGTTGGTTCTGCGTCTTCCCATTCATCCTTAGGACAAATTGCAACCTGTACAATCAGGAGGTTAAAGGTGCTGATTCTCCAAGTAGGGAGATGGTTAGTCAAGCGGCTGGAATGGCGAACCCGAGCACAAGGAGAGGAGAAATGAGGTGCGTTTTAGAAACCTTTCCCGATCTCATGGCATACCATCTTCTGGGTTTCCCATGCATGTTTTGATGTAGGAAGATGCCCTTTTATCTGGAGATTTGAGACCCATGGGGTGTGTTCCCCGCAGGGTTACTTTAAAGTATCTGCGTTTGCTCACCCAACCTCACCAAACCTCTCAGCCCCAAGAGTATCCAGCCTTATGTCTCATCCAGCTGTGGGTCTAGATATGGTCAATCCAGGTTGCATCATAGACCCTGAACGGATTTTGTAAGAATTTCTCTCTCTTTCACTGTCTTTGTTTTGTGGGTTTTTTAAAGTAATTTATGTTTAGAATCGGGCTTGATGCTTTTCCCTGCTGTGTTGATGCCGCTTTACACCCTCTTGATTCACTTGCAGAGAGATATCGATACATAGGTTTTCAGATCTTACTAGTCAGATATATTCTTGTGTGGTGACTAGGGTGTGTTGAGTCCAGTTCACTGAGCAGGGAGTAGGCCTTGTCTATTACATATTTGGCTTATGGAGCGGTCTCTGAGCTAATTTCAAACCCTTGTTTTATGCATCACCCCACCTCACCTTTCCCGTTAAGCAGCCATAGTGTGTCTTCTAAAGGTGTGACTCTGTTCTGTTTTGTAATTCAGTTCAAGTGTAGCGATTTTGACATTCCCTCTATAAGCGATATCTTAGGATAAGTGTCTTTTTCTGTGTGACTTATTTCACTTAGAATCATCGTACCTAAATCCACTCATCATGCTGCTAACTAGCCTTATGACATTGATTTCATGGCTGAGTGATATTCCATTGTGCCAAGTACCACCATTTCTTTATCCATTTTTCTCTTTCCTGGGATATTGAGGGTGTACGGAAGCGGAGGTTCTTGGAAACAGAGCAGCCGTAAACTTTAGGGTGCCTGTGTCTTGTTGATTTTTAGTTTTCCCAATTTATACGCCCATGAGTGGAAGTGCCCTATGCTCTCTACGCTGTGTTTATTACTTGTTTCAGGACACACCGTACTCTTCTCCAGAGTGCCTGTTGGCAATTTACATCCCGCCCATCAGCGTAGAAAGGCTTCCATGTCTCCATGGCCTGTCCTGCTTTTCTGGTTTTTACACTTTGTTCAGCATGGCCCTTTTGACCGAGGGCAAGCGAGACTTCTTTGTAGCGCTGATTTGCCCTTCCGGCTTGCTTGGTTGGCCAAAAAGGGCGTATGCGTTTTTTCCTGAATATATTCAGGAAAAAACGCATACGCCCTTTTTGGCCAAGGGCATCATTGTCAACGTTTTGCCGCTTTTCATGTGCTTTAAAGGCGAGTCGAATCTACCTCCTGAAATCTGTTTCCTGCAAATCTGCCTTGCTTTCAAATCCTCTTCGTTGCCTTCCCTCAATATATTTGTGGACGAGAGTTATCATTTATAACTCTGCACGTTTGTTAATTGCAGTGTCCCTGAGCTCCATTTGTCTACTCGCTTTTTTGGGAGCTGGCCGCAAAAGCACAGGATTGCTTCAGGCCCTATTTTGGTTCTGGGGGTCAGGCTGAGCCTGTGGTTCATTCTTCTTCCTGATGGGAAAATGGAGTGACCTGTGCCTGTCCCAACACCTAGGGCTAGTCTCTCGTTGGTTCCCCGTCTTCCCGTTCATCCTCAGGACAAATTGCAACCTGTACAATCAGGAGGTTAAAGGTGCTGATTCTCCAAGTAGGGAGATGGTTAGTCAAGCGGCTGGAATGGCGAACCCGAGCACAAGGAGAGGAGAAATGAGGTGCGTTTTAGAAACCTTTCCCGATCTCATGGCATACCATCTTCTGGGTTTCCCATGCATGTTTTGATGTAGGAAGATGCCCTTGTACCTGGAGATTTGAGACCCATGGGGTGTGTTCCCCGCAGTGTTACTTTAAAGTATCTGCGTTTGCTCACCCAACCTCACCAAACCTCTCAGCCCCAAGAGTATCCAGCCTTATGTCTCATCCAGCAGTGGGTCTAGATATGGTCAATCCAGGTTGCATCATAGACCCTGAACGGATTTTGTAAGAATTTCTCTCTCTTTCACTGTCTTTGTTTTGTGGGTTTTTTAAAGTAATTTATGTTTAGAATCGGGCTTGGCTGCTTTTCCCTGCTGTGTTGATGCCGCTTTACACCCTCTTGATTCACTTGCAGAGAGATATTGATACATAGGTTTTCAGATTCTTACTAGTCAGATATATTCTTGTGTGGTGACTAGGGTGTGTTGAGTCCAGTTCACTGAGCAGGGAGTAGGTCTTGTCTATTACATATTTGGCTTATGGAGCGGTCTCTGAGCTAATTTCAAACCCTTGTTTTATGCATCACCCCACCTCACCTTTCCCGTTAAGCAGCCATAGTGTGTCTTCTAAAGGTGTGACTCTGTTCTGTTTTGTAATTCAGTTCAAGTGTAGCGATTTTGACATTCCCTCTATAAGCGATATCTTAGGATAAGTGTCTTTTTCTGTGTGACTTATTTCACTTAGAATCATCGTACCTAAATCCACTCATCATGCTGCTAACTAGCCTTATGACATTGATTTCATGGCTGAGTGATATTCCATTGTGCCAAGTACCACCATTTCTTTATCCATTTTTCTCTTTCCTGGGATATTGTAGGTGTACCGAAGCGGAGGTTCTTGGAAACAGAGCAGCCGTAAACTTTAGGGTGCCTGTGTCTTGTTGATTTTTAGTTTTCCCAATTTATACGCCCATGAGTGGAAGTGCCCTATGCTCTCTACGCTGTGTTTATTACTTGTTTCAGGACACACCGTACTCTTCTCCAGAGTGCCTGTTGGCAATTTACATCCCGCCCATCAGCGTAGCAAGGCTCCCATGTCTCCATGGCCTGTCCTGCTTTTCTGGTTTTTACACTTTGTTCAGCATGGCCCTTTTGACCGAGGGCAAGCGAGACTTCTTTGTAGCGCTGATTTGCCCTTCCGGCTTGCTTGGTTGGCCAAAAAGGGCGTATGCGTTTTTTCCTGAATATATTCAGGAAAAAACGCATACGCCCTTTTTGGCCAAGGGCATCATTGTCAACGTTTTGCCGCTTTTCATGTGCTTTAAAGGCGAGTCGAATCTACCTCCTGAAATCTGTTTCCTGCAAATCTGCCTTGCTTTCAAATCCTCTTCGTTGCCTTCCCTCAATATATTTGTGGACGAGAGTTCTCATTTATAACTCTGCACGTTTGTGAATTGCAGTGCCCCTGAGCTCCATTTGTCTCCTCGCTTTTTTGGGAGCTGGCCGCAAAAGCGCAGGATTGCTTCAGGCCCTATTTTGGTTTTGGGGGGCAGGCTGAGCCTGTGGTTCATTCTTCTTCCTGATGGGAAAATGGAGTGACCTATGCCTGTCCCAACACCTAGGACTCGTCTCTCGTTGGTTCCGCGTCTTCCCGTTCATCCTCAGGACAAATTGCAACCTGTACAATCAGGAGGTTAAAGGTGCTGATTCTCCAAGTAGGGAGATGATTAGTCAAGCGGCTGGAATGGCGAACCCGAGCACAAGGAGAGGAGAAATGAGGTGCGTTTTAGAAACCTTTCCCGATCTCATGGCATACCATCTTCTGGGTTTCCCATGCATGTTTTGATGTAGGAAGATGCCCTTTTATCTGGAGATTTGAGACCCATGGGGTGTGTTCCCCGCAGGGTTACTTTAAAGTATCTGCGTTTGCTCACCCAACCTCACCAAACCTCTCAGCCCCAAGAGTATCCAGCCTTATGTCTCATCCAGCTGTGGGTCTAGATATGGTCAATCCAGGTTGCATCATAGACCCTGAACGGATTTTGTAAGAATTTCTCTCTCTTTCACTGTCTTTGTTTTGTGGGTTTTTTAAAGTAATTTATGTTTAGAATCGGGCTTGGCTGCTTTTCCCTGCTGTGTTGATGCCGCTTTACACCCTCTTGATTCACTTGCAGAGAGATATTGATACATAGGTTTTCAGATTCTTACTAGTCAGATATATTCTTGTGTGGTGACTAGGGTGTGTTGAGTCCAGTTCACTGAGCAGGGAGTAGGCCTTGTCTATTACATATTTGGCTTATGGAGCGGTCTCTGAGCTAATTTCAAACCCTTGTTTTATGCATCACCCCACCTCACCTTTCCCGTTAAGCAGCCATAGTGTGTCTTCTAAAGGTGTGACTCTGTTCTGTTTTGTAATTCAGTTCAAGTGTAGAGATTTTGACATTCCCTCTATAAGCGATATCTTAGGATAAGTGTCTTTTTCTGTGTGACTTATTTCACTTAGAATCATCGTATCTAAATCCACTCATCATGCTGCTAACTAGCCTTATGACATTGATTTCATGGCTGAGTGATATTCCATTGTGCCAAGTACCACCATTTCTTTATCCATTTTTCTCTTTCCTGGGACATTGATGGTGTACCGAAGTGGTGGTTCTTGGAAACAGAGCAGCCGTAAACTTTAGGGTGCCTGTGTCTTGTTGATTTTTACTTTTCCCAATTTATACGCCCATGAGTGGAAGTGCCCTATGCTCTCTACGCTGTGTTTATTACTTGTTTCAGGACACACCGTACTCTTCTCCAGAGTGCCTTTTGGCAATTTACATCCCGCCCATCAGCGTAGCAAGGCTCCCATGTCTCCATGGCCTGTCCTGATTTTCTGGTTTTTACACTTTGTTCAGCATGGCCCTTTTGACCGAGGGCAAGCGAGACTTCTTTGTAGCGCTGATTTGCCCTTCCGGCTTGCTTGGTTGGCCAAAAAGGGCGTATGCGTTTTTTCCTGAATATATTCAGGAAAAAACGCATACGCCCTTTTTGGCCAAGGGCATCATTGTCAACGTTTTGCCGCTTTTCATGTGCTTTAAAGGCGAGTCGTATCTACCTCCTGAAATCTGTTTCCTGCAAATCTGCCTTGCTTTCAAATCCTCTTCGTTGCCTTCCCTCACTATATTTGTGGACGAGAGTTCTCATTTATAACTCTGCACGTTTGTGAATTGCAGTGCCCCTGAGCTCCATTTGTCTCCTCGCTTTTTTGGGAGCTGGCCGCAAAAGCGCAGGATTGCTTCAGGCCCTATTTTGGTTCTGGGGGGCAGGCTGAGCCTGTGGTTCATTCTTCTTCCTGATGGGAAAATGGAGTGACCTATGCCTGTCCCAACACCTAGGGCTTGTCTCTCGTTGGTTCTGCGTCTTCCCATTCATCCTCAGGACAAATTGCAACCTGTACAATCAGGAGGTTAAAGGTGCTGATTCTCCAAGTAGGGAGATGGTTAGTCAAGCGGCTGGAATGGCGAACCCGAGCACAAGGAGAGGAGAAATGAGGTGCGTTTTAGAAACCTTTCCCGATCTCATGGCATACCATCTTCTGGGTTTCCCATGCATGTTTTGATGTAGGAAGATGCCCTTGTACCTGGAGATTTGAGACCCATGGGGTGTGTTCCCCGCAGTGTTACTTTAAATTATCTGCGTTTGCTCACCCAACCTCACCAATCCTCTCAGCCCCAAGAGTGTCCAGCCTTATGTCTCATCCAGCTGTGGGTCTAGATATGGTCAATCCAGGTTGCATCATAGACCCTGAACGGATTTTGTAAGAATTTCTCTCTCTTTCACTGTCTTTGTTTTGTGGGTTTTTTAAAGTAATTTATGTTTAGAATCGGGCTTGATGCTTTTCCCTGCTGTGTTGATGCCGCTTTACACCCTCTTGATTCACTTGCAGAGAGATATCGATACATAGGTTTTCAGATCTTACTAGTCAGATATATTCTTGTGTGGTGACTAGGGTGTGTTGAGTCCAGTTCACTGAGCAGGGAGTAGGCCTTGTCTATTACATATTTGGCTTATGGAGCGGTCTCTGAGCTAATTTCAAACCCTTGTTTTATGCATCACCCCACCTCACCTTTCCCGTTAAGCAGCCATAGTGTGTCTTCTAAAGGTGTGACTCTGTTCTGTTTTGTAATTCAGTTCAAGTGTAGCGATTTTGACATTCCCTCTATAAGCGATATCTTAGGATAAGTGTCTTTTTCTGTGTGACTTATTTCACTTAGAATCATCGTACCTAAATCCACTCATCATGCTGCTAACTAGCCTTATGACATTGATTTCATGGCTGAGTGATATTCCATTGTGCCAAGTACCACCATTTCTTTATCCATTTTTCTCTTTCCTGGGATATTGAGGGTGTACCGAAGCGGAGGTTCTTGGAAACAGAGCAGCCGTAAACTTTAGGGTGCCTGTGTCTTGTTGATTTTTAGTTTTCCCAATTTATACGCCCATGAGTGGAAGTGCCCTATGCTCTCTACGCTGTGTTTATTACTTGTTTCAGGACACACCGTACTCTTCTCCAGAGTGCCTGTTGGCAATTTACATCCCGCCCATCAGCGTAGAAAGGCTTCCATGTCTCCATGGCCTGTCCTGCTTTTCTGGTTTTTACACTTTGTTCAGCATGGCCCTTTTGACCGAGGGCAAGCGAGACTTCTTTGTAGCGCTGATTTGCCCTTCCGGCTTGCTTGGTTGGCCAAAAAGGGCGTATGCGTTTTTTCCTGAATATATTCAGGAAAAAACGCATACGCCCTTTTTGGCCAAGGGCATCATTGTCAACGTTTTGCCGCTTTTCATGTGCTTTAAAGGCGAGTCGAATATACCTCCTGAAATCTGTTTCCTGCAAATCTGCCTTGCTTTCAAATCCTCTTCGTTGCCTTCCCTCAATATATTTGTGGACGAGAGTTATCATTTATAACTCTGCACGTTTGTTAATTGCAGTGTCCCTGAGCTCCATTTGTCTACTCGCTTTTTGGGAGCTGGCCGCAAAAGCACAGGATTGCTTCAGGCCCTATTTTGGTTCTGGGGGTCAGGCTGAGCCTGTGGTTCATTCTTCTTCCTGATGGGAAAATGGAGTGACCTGTGCCTGTCCCAACACCTAGGGCTAGTCTCTCGTTGGTTCCCCGTCTTCCCGTTCATCCTCAGGACAAATTGCAACCTGTACAATCAGGAGGTTAAAGGTGCTGATTCTCCAAGTAGGGAGATGGTTAGTCAAGCGGCTGGAATGGCGAACCCGAGCACAAGGAGAGGAGAAATGAGGTGCGTTTTAGAAACCTTTCCCGATCTCATGGCATACCATCTTCTGGGTTTCCCATGCATGTTTTGATGTAGGAAGATGCCCTTGTACCTGGAGATTTGAGACCCATGGGGTGTGTTCCCCGCAGTGTTACTTTAAAGTATCTGCGTTTGCTCACCCAACCTCACCAAACCTCTCAGCCCCAAGAGTATCCAGCCTTATGTCTCATCCAGCAGTGGGTCTAGATATGGTCAATCCAGGTTGCATCATAGACCCTGAACGGATTTTGTAAGAATTTCTCTCTCTTTCACTGTCTTTGTTTTGTGGGTTTTTTAAAGTAATGTATGTTTAGAATGGGTCTTGGCTGCTTTTCCCTGCTGTGTTGATGCCGCTTTACACCCTCTTGATTCACTTGCAGAGAGATATTGATACATAGGTTTTCAGATTCTTACTAGTCAGATATATTCTTGTGTGGTGACTAGGGTGTGTTGAGTCCAGTTCACTGAGCAGGGAGTAGGTCTTGTCTATTACATATTTGGCTTATGGAGCGGTCTCTGAGCTAATTTCAAACCCTTGTTTTATGCATCACCCCACCTCACCTTTCCCGTTAAGCAGCCATAGTGTGTCTTCTAAAGGTGTGACTCTGTTCTGTTTTGTAATTCAGTTCAAGTGTAGCGATTTTGACATTCCCTCTATAAGCGATATCTTAGGATAAGTGTCTTTTTCTGTGTGACTTATTTCACTTAGAATCATCGTACCTAAATCCACTCATCATGCTGCTAACTAGCCTTATGACATTGATTTCATGGCTGAGTGATATTCCATTGTGCCAAGTACCACCATTTCTTTATCCATTTTTCTCTTTCCTGGGATATTGTAGGTGTACCGAAGCGGAGGTTCTTGGAAACAGAGCAGCCGTAAACTTTAGGGTGCCTGTGTCTTGTTGATTTTTAGTTTTCCCAATTTATACGCCCATGAGTGGAAGTGCCCTATGCTCTCTACGCTGTGTTTATTACTTGTTTCAGGACACACCGTACTCTTCTCCAGAGTGCCTGTTGGCAATTTACATCCCGCCCATCAGCGTAGCAAGGCTCCCATGTCTCCATGGCCTGTCCTGCTTTTCTGGTTTTTACACTTTGTTCAGCATGGCCCTTTTGACCGAGGGCAAGCGAGACTTCTTTGTAGCGCTGATTTGCCCTTCCGGCTTGCTTGGTTGGCCAAAAAGGGCGTATGCGTTTTTTCCTGAATATATTCAGGAAAAAACGCATACGCCCTTTTTGGCCAAGGGCATCATTGTCAACGTTTTGCCGCTTTTCATGTGCTTTAAAGGCGAGTCGAATCTACCTCCTGAAATCTGTTTCCTGCAAATCTGCCTTGCTTTCAAATCCTCTTCGTTGCCTTCCCTCAATATATTTGTGGACGAGAGTTCTCATTTATAACTCTGCACGTTTGTGAATTGCAGTGCCCCTGAGCTCCATTTGTCTCCTCGCTTTTTTGGGAGCTGGCCGCAAAAGCGCAGGATTGCTTCAGGCCCTATTTTGGTTTTGGGGGGCAGGCTGAGCCTGTGGTTCATTCTTCTTCCTGATGGGAAAATGGAGTGACCTATGCCTGTCCCAACACCTAGGACTCGTCTCTCGTTGGTTCCGCGTCTTCCCGTTCATCCTCAGGACAAATTGCAACCTGTACAATCAGGAGGTTAAAGGTGCTGATTCTCCAAGTAGGGAGATGATTAGTCAAGCGGCTGGAATGGCGAACCCGAGCACAAGGAGAGGAGAAATGAGGTGCGTTTTAGAAACCTTTCCCGATCTCATGGCATACCATCTTCTGGGTTTCCCATGCATGTTTTGATGTAGGAAGATGCCCTTGTAGAAGGAGATTTGAGACCCATGGGGTGTGTTCCCCGCAGTGTTACTTTAAAGTATCTGCGTTTGCTCACCCAACCTCACCAAACCTCTCAGCCCCAAGAGTATCCAGCGTTATGTCTCATCCAGCTGTGGGTCTAGATATGATCAATCCAGGTTGCATCATAGACCCTGAACGGATTTTGTAAGAATTTCTCTCTCTTTCACTGTCTTTGTTTTGTGGGTTTTTTAAAGTAATTTATGTTTAGAATCGGGCTTGGCTGCTTTTCCCTGCTGTGTTGATGCCGCTTTACACCCTCTTGATTCACTTGCAGAGAGATATCGATACACAGGTTTTCAGATTCTTACTAGTCAGATATATTCTTGTGTGGTGACTAGGGTGTGTTGAGTCCAGTTCACTGAGCAGGGAGTAGGCCTTGTCTATTACATATTTGGCTTATGGAGCGGTCTCTGAGCTAATTTCAAACCCTTCTTTTATGCATCACCCCACCTCACCTTTCCCGTTAAGCAGCCATAGTGTGTCTTCTAAAGGTGTGACTATGTTCTGTTTTGTAATTCAGTTCAAGTGTAGCGATTTTGACATTCCCCCTAAAAGCGATATCTTAGGATAAGTGTCTTTTTCTGTGTGACTTATTTCACTTAGAATCATCGTATCTAAATCCACTCATCATGCTGCTAACTAGCCTTATGACATTGATTTCATGGCTGAGTGATATTCCATTGTGCCAAGTACCACCATTTCTTTATCCATTTTTCTCTTTCCTGGGATATTGAAGGTGTACCGAAGTGGAGGTTCTTGGAAACAGAGCAGCCGTAAACTTTAGGGTGCCTGTGTCTTGTTGATTTTTAGTTTTCCCAATTTATACGCCCTTGAGTGGAAGTGCCCTATGCTCTCTACGCTGTGTTTATTACTTGTTTCAGGACACACCGTACTCTTCTCCAGAGTGCCAGTTGGCAATTTACATCCCGCCCATCAGCATAGCAAGGCTCCCATGTCTCCATGGCCTGTCCTGCTTTTCTGGTTTTTACACTTTGTTCAGCATGGCCCTTTTGACCGAGGGCAAGGGAGACTTCTTTGTAACGCTGATTTGCCCTTCCGGCTTGCTTGGTTGGCCATAAAGGGCGTATGCGTTTTTTCCTGAATATATTCAGGAAAAAACGCATACGCCCTTTTTGGCCAAGGGCATCATTGTCAACCTTTTGCCGCTTTTCATGTGCTTTAAAGGCGAGTCGAAACTACCTCCTGAAATCTGGTTCCTGCAAATCTGCCTTGCTTTCAAATCCTCTTCGTTGCCTTCCCTCAATATATTTGTGGACGAGAGTTCTCATTTATAACTCTGCACGTTTGTGAATTGCAGTGCCCCTGAGCTCCATTTGTCTCCTCGCTTTTTTGGGAGCTGGCCGCAAAAGCGCAGGATTGCTTCAGGCCCTATTTTGGTTCTGGGGGGCAGGCTGAGCCTGTGGTTCATTCTTCTTCCTGATGGGAAAATGGAGTGACCTATGCCTGTCCCAACACCTAGGACTCGTCTCTCGTTGGTTCCGCGTCTTCCCGTTCATCCTCAGGACAAATTGCAACCTGTACAATCAGGAGGTTAAAGGTGCTGATTCTCCAAGTAGGGAGATGGTTAGTCAAGCGGCTGGAATGGCGAACCCGAGCACAAGGAGAGGAGAAATGAGGTGCGTTTTAGAAACCTTTCCCGATCTCATGGCATACCATCTTCTGGGTTTCCCATGCATTTTTTGATGTAGGAAGATGCCCTTGTACCTGGAGATTTGAGACCCATGGGGTGTGTTCCCCGCAGTGTTACTTTAAAGTATCTGCGTTTGCTCACCCAACCTCACCAAACCTCTCAGCCCCAAGAGTATCCAGCCTTATGTCTCATCCAGCTGTGGGTCTAGATATGGTCAATCCAGGTTGCATCATAGACCCTGAACGGATTTTGTAAGAATTTCTCTCTCTTTCACTGTCTTTGTTTTGTGGGTTTTTTAAAGTAATTTATGTTTAGAATCGGGCTTGGCTGCTTTTCCCTGCTGTGTTGATGCCGCTTTACACCCTCTTGATTCACTTGCAGAGAGATATCGATACATAGGTTTTCAGATTCTTACTAGTCAGATATATTCTTGTGTGGTGACTAGGGTGTGTTGAGTCCAGTTCACTGAGCAGGGAGTAGGCCTTGTCTATTACATATTTGGCTTATGGAGCGGTCTCTGAGCTAATTTCAAACCCTTGTTTTATGCATCACCCCACCTCACCTTTCCCGTTAAGCAGCCATAGTGTGTCTTCTAAAGGTGTGACTCTGTTCTGTTTTGTAATTCAGTTCAAGTGTAGCGATTTTGACATTCCCTCTATAAGCGATATCTTAGGATAAGTGTCTTTTTCTGTGTGACTTATTTCACTTAGAATCATCGTACCTAAATCCACTCATCATGCTGCTAAGTAGCCTTATGAGATTGATTTCATGGCTGAGTGATATTCCATTGTGCCAAGTACCACCATTTCTTTATCCATTTTTCTCTTTCCTGGGATATTGAAGGTGTACCGAAGCGGAGGTTCTTGGAAACAGAGCAGCCGTAAACTTTAGGGTGCCTGTGTCTTGTTGATTTTTAGTTTTCCCAATTTATACGCCCATGAGTGGAAGTGCCCTATGCTCTCTACGCTGTGTTTATTACTTGTTTCAGGACACACCGTACTCTTCTCCAGAGTGCCTGTTGGCAATTTACATCCCGCCCATCAGCGTAACAAGGCTCCCATGTCTCCATGGCCTGTCCTGCTTTTCTGGTTTTTACACTTTGTTCAGCATGGCCCTTTTGACCGAGGGCAAGCGAGATTTCTTTGTAGCGCTGATTTGCCCTTCCGGCTTGCTTGGTTGGCCAAAAAGGGCGTATGCGTTTTTTCCTGAATATATTCAGGAAAAAACGCATACGCCCTTTTTGGCCAAGGGCATCATTGTCAACGTTTTGCCGCTTTTCATGTGCTTTAAAGGCGAGTCGAATCTACCTCCTGAAATCTGTTTCCTGCAAATCTGCCTTGCTTTCAAATCCTCTTCGTTGCCTTCCCTCAATATATTTGTGGACGAGAGTTCTCATTTATAACTCTGCACGTTTGTGAATTGCAGTGTCCCTGAGCTCCATTTGTCTACTCGCTTTTTTGGGAGCTGGCCGCAAAAGCACAGGATTGCTTCAGGCCCTATTTTGGTTCTGGGGGTCAGGCTGAGCCTGTGGTTCATTCTTCTTCCTGATGGGAAAATGGAGTGGCCTGTGCCTGTCCCAACACCTAGGGCTAGTCTCTTGTTGTTGCCCGTCTTCCCGTTCATCCTCAGGACAAATTGCAACCTGTACGAAACAGGAGGTTAAAGGTGCTGATTCTCCAAGTAGGGAGATGGTTAGTCAAGCGGCTGGAATGGCGAACCCGAGCACAAGGAGAGGAGAAATGAGGTGCGTTTTAGAAACCTTTCCTGATCTCACGGCATACCATCTTCTGGGTTTCCCATGCATGTTTTGATGTAGGAAGATGCCCTTGTACCTGGAGATTTGAGACCCATGGGGTGTGTTCCCCGCAGTGTTACTTTAAAGTATCTGCGTTTGCTCACCCAACCTCACCAAACCTCTCAGCCCCAAGAATATCCAGCCTTATGTCTCATCCAGCTGTGGGTCTAGATATGGTCAATCCAGGTTGCATCAGAGACCCTGAACGGATTTTGTAAGAATTTCTCTCTCTTTCACTGTCTTTGTTTTGTGGGTTTTTTAAAGTAATTTATGTTTAGAATCGGGCTTGGCTGCTTTTCCCTGCTGTGTTGATGCCGCTTTACACCCTCTTGATTCACTTGCAGAGAGATATCGATACATAGGTTTTCAGATTCTTACTAGTCAGATATATTCTTGTGTGGTGACTAGGGTGTGTTGAGTCCAGTTCACTGAGCAGGGAGTAGGCCTTGTCTAGTACATATTTGGCTTATGGAGCGGTCTCTGAGCTAATTTCAAACCCTTGTTTTATGCATCACCCCACCTCACCTTTCCCGTTAAGCAGCCATAGTGTGTCTTCTAAAGCTGTGACTATCTTCTGTTTTGTAATTCAGTTCAAGTGTAGCGATTTTGACATTCCCCCTAAAAGCGGTATCTTAGGATAAGTGTCTTTTTCTGTGTGACTTATTTCACTTAGAATCATCGTATCTAAATCCACTCATCATGCTGCTAACTAGCCTTATGACATTGATTTCATGGCTGAGTGATATTCCATTGTGCCAAGTACCACCATTTCTTTATCCATTTTTCTCTTTCCTGGGATATTGAAGGTGTACCGAAGTGGAGGTTCTTGGAAACAGAGCAGCCGTAAACTTTAGGGTGCCTGTGTCTTGTTGATTTTTAGTTTTCCCAATTTATACGCCCTTGAGTGGAAGTGCCCTATGCTCTCTACGCTGTGTTTATTACTTGTTTCAGGACACACCGTACTCTTCTCCAGAGTGCCTGTTGGCAATTTACATCCCGCCCATCAGCGTAGCAAGGCTCCCATGTCTCCATGGCCTGTCCTGCTTTTCTGGTTTTTACACTTTGTTCAGCATGGCCCTTTTGACCGAGGGCAAGCGAGACTTCTTTGTAGCGCTGATTTGCCCTTCCGGCTTGCTTGGTTGGCCATAAAGGGCGTATGCGTTTTTTCCTGAATATATTCAGGAAAAAACGCATACGCCCTTTTTGGCCAAGGGCATCATTGTCAACCTTTTGCCGCTTTTCATGTGCTTTAAAGGCGAGTCGAATCTACCTCCTGAAATCTGTTTCCTGCAAATCTTCCGTGCTTTCAAATCCTCTTCGTTGCCTTCCCTCAATATATTTGTGGACGAGAGTTCTCATTTATAACTCTGCACGTTTGTGAATTGCAGTGCCCCTGAGCTCCATTTGTCTCCTCGCTTTTTTGGGAGCTGGCCGCAAAAGCGCAGGATTGCTTCAGGCCCTATTTTGGTTCTGGGGGGCAGGCTGAGCCTGTGGTTCATTCTTCTTCCTGATGGGAAAATGGAGTGACCTATGCCTGTCCCAACACCTAGGGCTAGTCTCTCGTTGGTTCCGCGTCTTCCCGTTCATCCTCAGGACAAATTGCAACCTGTACAATCAGGAGGTTAAAGGTGCTGATTCTCCAAGTAGGGAGATGGTTAGTCAAGCGGCTGGAATGGCGAACCCGAGCACAAGGAGAGGAGAAATGAGGTGCGTTTTAGAAACCTTTCCCGATCTCATGGCATACCATCTTCTGGGTTTCCCATGCATGTTTTGATGTAGGAAGATGCCCTTGTACCTGGAGATTTGAGACCCATGGGGTGTGTTCCCCGCAGTGTTACTTTAAAGTATCTGCGTTTGCTCACCCAACCTCACCAATCCTCTCAGCCCCAAGAGTGTCCAGCCTTATGTCTCATCCAGCTGTGGGTCTAGATATGGTCAATCCAGGTTGCATCATAGACCCTGAACGGATTTTGTAAGAATTTCTCTCTCTTTCACTGTCTTTGTTTTGTGGGTTTTTAAAAGTAATTTATGTTTAGAATCGGGCTTGGCTGCTTTTCCCTGCTGTGTTGATGCCGCTTTACACCCTCTTGATTCACTTGCAGAGAGATATTGATACATAGGTTTTCAGATTCTTACTAGTCAGATATATTCTTGTGTGGTGACTAGGGTGTGTTGAGTCCAGTTCACTGAGCAGGGAGTAGGCCTTGTCTATTACATATTTGGCTTATGGAGCGGTCTCTGAGCTAATTTCAAACCCTTGTTTTATGCATCACCCCACCTCACCTTTCCCGTTAAGCAGCCATAGTGTGTCTTCTAAAGGTGTGACTCTGTTCTGTTTTGTAATTCAGTTCAAGTGTAGCGATTTTGACATTCCCTCTATAAGCGATATCTTAGGATAAGTGTCTTTTCTGTGTGACTTATTTCACTTAGAATCATCGTACCTAAATCCACTCATCATGCTGCTAACTAGCCTTATGACATTGATTTCATGGCTGAGTGCTATTCCATTGTGCCAAGTACCACCATTTCTTTATCCATTTTTCTCTTTCCTGGGATATTGAAGGTGTACCGAAGCGGAGGTTCTTGGAAACAGAGCAGCCGTAAACTTTAGGGTGCCTGTGTCTTGTTGATTTTTAGTTTTCCCAATTTATACGCCCTTGAGTGGAAGTGCCCTATGCTCTCTACGCTGTGTTTATTACTTGTTTCAGGACACACCGTACTCTTCTCCAGAGTGCCTGTTGGCAATTTATATCCCGCCCATCAGCGTAGCAAGGCTCCCATGTCTCCATGGCCTGTCCTGCTTTTCTGGTTTTTACACTTTGTTCAGCATGGCCCTTTTGACCGAGGGCAAGCGAGACTTCTTTGTAGCGCTGATTTGCCCTTCCGGCTTGCTTGGTTGGCCAAAAAGGGCGTATGCGTTTTTTCCTGAATATATTCAGGAAAAAACGCATACGCCCTTTTTGGCCAAGGGCATCATTGTCAACGTTTTGCCGCTTTTCATGTGCTTTAAAGGCGAGTCGAATCTACCTCCTGAAATCTGTTTCCTGCAAATCTGCCTTGCTTTCAAATCCTCTTCGTTGCCTTCCCTCAATATATTTGTGGACGAGAGTTCTCATTTATAACTCTGCACGTTTGTGAATTGCAGTGCCCCTGAGCTCCATTTGTCTCCTCGCTTTTTTGGGAGCTGGCCGCAAAAGCGCAGGATTGCTTCAGGCCCTATTTTGGTTCTGGGGGGCAGGCTGAGCCTGTGGTTCATTCTTCTTCCTGATGGGAAAATGGAGTGACCTGTGCCTGTCCCAACACCTAGGGCTAGTCTTCCGTTGGTTCCCCGTCTTCCCGTTCATCCTCAGGGCAAATTGCAACCTGACGAAACAGTAGGTTAAAGGTGCTGATTCTCCAAGTAGGGAGATGGTTAGTCAAACGGCTGGAATGGAGAACCCAAGCACAAGGAGAGGAGAAATGAGGTGCGTTTTAGAAACCTTTCCCGATCTCACGGCATACCATCTTCTGGGTTTCCCATGCATGTTTTGATGTAGGAAGATTCCCTTGTACCTTGAGATTTGAGACCCATGGGGTGGGTACCCCGCGGTATTACTTTAAAGTATCTGCATTTGCTCACCCAACCTCACCAATCCTCTCAGCCCCAAGAGTGTCCAGCCTTATGTCTCATCCAGCTGTGGGTCTAGATATGGTCAATCCAGGTTGCATCATAGACCCTGAACGGATTTTGTAAGAATTTCTCTCTCTTTCACTGTCTTTGTTTTGTGGGTTTTTTAAAGTAATTTATGTTTAGAATCGGGCTTGGCTGCTTTTCCCTGCTGTGTTGATGCCGCTTTACACCCTCTTGATTCACTTGCAGAGAGATATCGATACATAGGTTTTCAGATTCTTACTAGTCAGATATATTCTTGTGTGGTGTCTAGGGTGTGTTGAGTCCAGTTCACTGAGCAGGGAGTAGGCCTTGTCTATTACATATTTGGCTTATGGAGCGGTCTCTGAGCTAATTTCAAACCCTTGTTTTATGCATCACCCCACCTCACCTTTCCCGTTAAGCAGCCATAGTGTGTCTTCTAAAGGTGTGACTCTGTTCTGTTTTGTAATTCAGTTCAAGTGTAGCGATTTTGACATTCCCTCTATAAGTGATATCTTAGGATATGTGTCTTTTTCTGTTTGACTTATTTCACTTAGAATCATCGTACCTAAATCCACAGATCATGCTGCTAACTAGCCTTATGACATTGATTTCATGGCTGAGTGATATTCCATTGTGCCAAGTACCACCATTTCTTTATCCATTTTTCTCTTTCCTGGGATATTGAAGGTGTACCGAAGCGGAGGTTCTTGGAAACAGAGCAGCCGTAAACTTTAGGGTGCCTGTGTCTTGTTGATTTTTAGTTTTCCCAATTTATACGCCCATGAGTGGAAGTGACCTATGCTCTCTACGCTGTGTTTATTACTTGTTTCAGGACACACCGTACTCTTCTCCAGAGTGCCTGTTGGCAATTTACATCCCGCCCATCAGTGTAGCAAGAATCCCATGTCTCCATGGCCTGTCCTGCTTTTCTGGTTTTTACACTTTGTTCAGCATGGCCCTTTTGACCGAGGGCAAGCGAGACTTCTTTGTAGCGCTGATTTGCCCTTCCGGCTTGCTTGGTTGGCGAAAAAGGGCGTATGCGTTTTTTCCTGAATATATTCAGGAAAAAACGCATACGCCCTTTTTGGCCAAGGGCATCATTGTCAACGTTTTGCCGCTTTTCATGGGCTTTAAAGGTGAGTCGAATCTACATCCTGAAATCTGTTTCCTGCAAATCTGCCTTGCTTTCAAATCCTCTTCGTTGCCTTCCCTCAATATATTTGTGGACGAGAGTTCTCATTTATAACTCTGCACGTTTGTGAATTGCAGTGCCCCTGAGCTCCATTTGTCTCCTCGCTTTTTTGGGAGCTGGCCGCAAAAGCGCAGGATTGCTTCAGGCCCTATTTTGGTTCTGGGGGGCAGGCTGAGCCTGTGGTTCATTCTTCTTCCTGATGGGAAAATGGAGTGACCTATGCCTGTCCCAACACCTAGGGCTCGTCTCTCGTTGGTTCCGCGTCTTCCCGTTCATCCTCAGGACAAATTGCAACCTGTAAGAAACAGGAGGTTAAAGGTGCTGATTCTCCAAGTAGGGAGATGGTTAGTCAAGTGGCTTGAATGGCGAACCCGAGCACAAGGAGAGGATAAATGAGGTGCGTTTTAGAAACCTTTCCCGATCTCATGGCATACCATCTTCTGGGTTTCCCATGCATGTTTTGATGTAGGAAGATGCCCTTGTACCTGGAGATTTGAGACCTATGGGGTGTGTTCCCCGCAGTGTTACTTTAAAGTATCTGCGTTTGCTCACCCAACCTCACCAATCCTCTCAGCCCCAAGAGTGTCCAGCCTTATGTCTCATCCAGCTGTGGGTCTAGATATGGTCAATCCAGGTTGCATCAGAGACCCTGAACGGATTTTGTAAGAATTTCTCTCTCTTTCACTGTCTTTGTTTTGTGGGTTTTTTAAAGTAATTTATGTTTAGAATCGGGCTTGGCTGCTTTTCCCTGCTGTGTTGATGCCGCTTTACACCCTCTTGATTCACTTGCAGAGAGATATCGATACATAGGTTTTCAGATTCTTACTAGTCAGATATATTCTTGTGTGGTGTCTAGGGTGTGTTGAGTCCAGTTCACTGAGCAGGGAGTAGGCCTTGTCTATTACATATTTGGCTTATGGAGCGGTCTCTGAGCTAATTTCAAACCCTTGTTTTATGCATCACCCCACCTCACCTTTCCCGTTAAGCAGCCATAGTGTGTCTTCTAAAGGTGTGACTCTGTTCTGTTTTGTAATTCAGTTCAAGTGTAGCGATTTTGACATTCCCTCTATAAGCGATATCTTAGGATAAGTGTCTTTTTCTGTGTGACTTAATTCACTTAGAATCATCGTATCTAAATCCACTCATCATGCAGCTAACTAGCCTTATGACATTGATTTCATGGTTGAGTGATATTCCATTGTGCCAAGTACCACCATTTCTTTATCCATTTTTCTCTTTCCTGGGATATTGAAGGTGTACCGAAGTGGAGGTTCTTGGAAACAGAGCAGCCGTAAACTTTAGGGTGCCTGTGTCTTGTTGATTTTTAGTTTTCCCAATTTATACGCCCTTGAGTGGAAGTGCCCTATGCTCTCTACGCTGTGTTTATTACTTGTTTCAGGACACACCGTACTCTTCTCCAGAGTGCCTGTTGGCAATTTACATCCCGCCCATCAGCGTAGCAAGACTCCCATGTCTCCATGGCCTGTCCTGCTTTTCTCGTTTTTACACTTTGTTCAGCATGGCCCTTTTGACCGAGGGCAAGCGAGACTTCTTTGTAGCGCTGATTTGCCCTTCCGGCCTGCTTGGTTGGCCAAAAAGGGCGTATGCGTTTTTTCCTGAATATATTCAGGAAAAAACGCATACGCCCTTTTTGGCCAAGGGCATCATTGTCAACGTTTTGCTGCTTTTCATGTACTTTAAAGGCGAGTCGAATCTACCTCCTGAAATCTGTTTCCTGCAAATCTGCCTTGCTTTCAAATCCTCTTCGTTGCCTTCCCTCAATATATTTGTGGACGAGAGTTCTCATTTATAACTCTGCACGTTTGTGAATTGCAGTGCCCCTGAGCTCCATTTGTCTCCTCGCTTTTTTGGGAGCTGGCCGCAAAAGCGCAGGATTGCTTCAGGCCCTATTTTGGTTCTGGGGGGCAGGCTGAGCCTGTGGTTCATTCTTCTTCCTGATGGGAAAATGGAGTGACCTATGCCTGTCCCAAAACCTAGGGCTCGTCTCTCGTTGGTTCCGCGTCTTCCCGTTCATCCTCAGGACAAATTGCAACCTGTACAATCAGGAGGTTAAAGGTGCTGATTCTCCAAGTAGGGAGATGGTTAATCAAGCGGCTGGAATGGCGAACCCGAGCACAAGGAGAGGAGAAATGAGGTGCGTTTTAGAAACCTTTCCCGATCTCATGGCATACCATCTTCTGGGTTTCCCATGCATGTTTTGATGTAGGAAGATGCCCTTGTACCTGGAGATTTGAGACCCATGGGGTGTGTTCCCCGCAGTGTTACTTTAAAGTATCTGCGTTTGCTCACCCAACCTCACCAATCCTCTCAGCCCCAAGAGTGTCCAGCCTTATGTCTCATCCAGCTGTGGGTCTAGATATGGTCAATCCAGGTTGCATCAGAGACCCTGAACGGATTTTGTAAGAATTTCTCTCTCTTTCACTGTCTTTGTTTTGTGGGTTTTTTAAAGTAATTTATGTTTAGAATCGGGCTTGGCTGCTTTTCCCTGCTGTGTTGATGCCGCTTTACACCCTCTTGATTCACTTGCAGAGAGATATCGATACATAGGTTTTCAGATTCTTACTAGTCAGATATATTCTTGTGTGGTGTCTAGGGTGTGTTGAGTCCAGTTCACTGAGCAGGGAGTAGGCCTTGTCTATTACATATTTGGCTTATGGAGCGGTGTCTGAGCTAATTTCAAACCCTTGTTTTATGCATCACCCCACCTCACCTTTCCCGTTAAGCAGCCATAGTGTGTCTTCTAAAGGTGTGACTCTGTTCTGTTTTGTAATTCAGTTCAAGTGTAGCGATTTTGACATTCCCTCTATAAGCGATATCTTAGGATAAGTGTCTTTTTCTGTGTGACTTAATTCACTTAGAATCATCATATCTAAATCCACTCATCATGCAGCTAACTAGCCTTATGACATTGATTTCATGGTTGAGTGATATTCCATTGTGCCAAGTACCACCATTTCTTTATCCATTTTTCTCTTTCCTGGGATATTGAAGGTGTACCGAAGTGGAGGTTCTTGGAAACAGAGCAGCCGTAAACTTTAGGGTTCCTGTGTCTTGTTGATTTTTAGTTTTCCCAATTTATACGCCCTTGAGTGGAAGTGCCCTATGCTCTCTACGCTGTGTTTATTACTTGTTTCAGGACACACCGTACTCTTCTCCAGAGTGCCTGTTGGCAATTTACATCCCGCCCATCAGCGTAGCAAGACTCCCATGTCTCCATGGCCTGTCCTGCTTTTCTCATTTTTACACTTTGTTCAGCATGGCCCTTTTGACCGAGGGCAAGCGAGACTTCTTTGTAGCGCTGATTTGCCCTTCCGGCCTGCTTGGTTGGCCAAAAAGGGCGTATGCGTTTTTTCTTGAATATATTCAGGAAAAAACGCATACGCCCTTTTTGGCCAAGGGCATCATTGTCAACGTTTTGCTGCTTTTCATGTACTTTAAAGGCGAGTCGAATCTACCTCCTGAAATCTGTTTCCTGCAAATCTGCCTTGCTTTCAAATCCTCTTCGTTGCCTTCCCTCAATATATTTGTGGACGAGAGTTCTCATTTATAACTCTGCACGTTTGTGAATTGCAGTGCCCCTGAGCTCCATTTGTCTCCTCGCTTTTTTGGGAGCTGGCCGCAAAAGCGCAGGATTGCTTCAGGCCCTATTTTGGTTCTGGGGGGCAGGCTGAGCCTGTGGTTCATTCTTCTTCCTGATGGGAAAATGGAGTGACCTATGCCTGTCCCAAAACCTAGGGCTCGTCTCTCGTTGGTTCCGCGTCTTCCCGTTCATCCTCAGGACAAATTGCAACCTGTACAATCAGGAGGTTAAAGGTGCTGATTCTCCAAGTAGGGAGATGGTTAATCAAGCGGCTGGAATGGCGAACCCGAGCACAAGGAGAGGAGAAATGAGGTGCGTTTTAGAAACCTTTCCCGATCTCATGGCATACCATCTTCTGGGTTTCCCATGCATGTTTTGATGTAGGAAGATGCCCTTGTACCTGGAGATTTGAGACCCATGGGGTGTGTTCCCCGCAGTGTTACTTTAAAGTATCTGCGTTTGCTCACCCAACCTCACCAATCCTCTCAGCCCCAAGAGTGTCCAGCCTTATGTCTCATCCAGCTGTGGGTCTAGATATGGTCAATCCAGGTTGCATCATAGACCCTGAACGGATTTTGTAAGAATTTCTCTCTCTTTCACTGTCTTTGTTTTGTGGGTTTTTTAAAGTAATTTATGTTTAGAATCGGGCTTGGCTGCTTTTCCCTGCTGTGTTGATGCCGCTTTACACCCTCTTGATTCACTTGCAGAGAGATATCGATACATAGGTTTTCAGATTCTTACTAGTCAGATATATTCTTGTGTGGTGACTAGGGTGTGTTGAGTCCAGTTCACTGAGCAGGGAGTAGGCCTTGTCTATTACATATTTGGCTTATGGAGCGGTCTCTGAGCTAATTTCAAACCCTTGTTTTATGCATCACCCCACCTCACCTTTCCCGTTAAGCAGCCATAGTGTGTCTTCTAAAGGTGTGACACTGTTCTGTTTTGTAATTCAGTTCAAGTGTAGCCATTTTGACATTCCCTCCATAAGCGATATCTTAGGATAAGTGTCTTTTTCTGTGTGACTTATTTCACTTAGAATCATCGTATCTAAATCCACTCATCATGCTGCTAACTAGCCTTATGACATTGATTTCATGGCTGAGAGATATTCCATTGTGCCAAGTACCACCATTTCTTTATCCATTTTTCTCTTTCCTGGGATATTGAAGGTGTACCGAAGCGGAGGTTCTTGGAAACAGAGCAGCCGTAAACTTTAGGGTGCCTGTGTCTTGTTGATTTTTAGTTTTCCCAATTTATACGCCCTTGAGTGGAAGTGTCCTATGCTCTCTACGCTGTGTTTATTACTTGTTTCAGGACACACCGTACTCTTCTCCAGAGTGCCTGTTGGCAATTTACGTCCCGCCCATCAGCGTAGCAAGGCTCCCATGTCTCCATGGCCTGTCCTGCTTTTCTGGTTTTTACACTTTGTTCAGCATGGCCCTTTTGACCGAGGGCAAGCGAGACTTCTTTGTAGCGCTGATTTGCCCTTCCGGCTTGCTTGGTTGGCCAAAAAGGGCGTATGCGTTTTTTCCTGAATATATTCAGTAAAAAACGCATACGCCCTTTTTGGCCAAGGGCATCATTGTCAACGTTTTGCCGCTTTTCATGTGCTTTAAAGGCGAGTCGAATCTACCTCCTGAAATCTGTTTCCTGCAAATCTGCCTTGCTTTCAAATCCTCTTCGTTGCCTTCCCTCAATATATTTGTGGACGAGAGTTCTCATTTATAACTCTGCACGTTTGTGAATTGCAGTGCCCCTGAGCTCCATTTGTCTCCTCGCTTTTTTGGGAGCTGGCCGCAAAAGCGCAGGATTGCTTCAGGCCCTATTTTGGTTCTGGGGGGCAGGCTGAGCCTGTGGTTCATTCTTCTTCCTGATGGGAAAATGGAGTGACCTATGCCTGTCCCAACACCTAGGGCTCGTCTCTCGTTGGTTCCGCGTCTTCCCGTTCATCCTCAGGACAAATTGCAACCTGTACAATCAGGAGGTTAAAGGTGCTGATTCTCCAAGTAGGGAGATGGTTAGTCAAGCGGCTGGAATGGCGAACCCGAGCACAAGGAGAGGAGAAATGAGGTGCGTTTTAGAAACCTTTCCCGATCTCATGGCATACCATCTTCTGGGTTTCCCATGCATGTTTTGATGTAGGAAGATGCCCTTGTACCTGGAGATTTGAGACCCATGGGGTGTGTTCCCCGCAGTGTTACTTTAAAGTATCTGCGTTTGCTCACCCAACCTCACCAATCCTCTCAGCCCCAAGAGTGTCCAGCCTTATGTCTCATCCAGCTGTGGGTCTAGATATGGTCAATCCAGGTTGCATCAGAGACCCTGAACGGATTTTATAAGAATTTCTCTCTCTTTCACTGTCTTTGTTTTGTGGGTTTTTTAAAGTAATTTATGTTTAGAATCGGGCTTGGCTGCTTTTCCCTGCTGTGTTGATGCCGCTTTACTCCCTCTTGATTCACTTGCAGAGAGATATCGATACATATGTTTTCAGATTCTTACTAGTCAGATATATTCTTGTGTGGTGTCTAGGGTGTGTTGAGTCCAGTTCACTGAGCAGGGAGTAGGCCTTGTCTATTACATATTTGGCTTATGGAGCGGTCTCTGAGCTAATTTCAAACCCTTGTTTTATGCATCACCCCACCTCACCTTTCCCGTTAAGCAGCCATAGTGTGTCTTCTAAAGGTGTGACTCTGTTCTGTTTTGTAATTCAGTTCAAGTGTAGCGATTTTGACATTCCGTCTATAAGCGATATCTTAGGATAAGTGTCTTTTTCTGTGTGACTTATTTCACTTAGAATCATCGTATCTAAATCCACTCATCATGCTGGTAACTAGCCTTATGACATTGATTTCATGGTTGAGTGATATTCCATTGTGCCAAGTACCACCATTTCTTTATCCATTTTTCTCTTTCCTGGGATATTGAAGGTGTACCGAAGTGGAGGTTCTTGGAAACAGAGCAGCCGTAAACTTTAGGTTGCCTGTGTCTTGTTGATTTTTAGTTTTCCCAATTTATACGCCCTTGAGTGGAAGTGCCCTATGCTCTCTACGCTGTGTTTATTACTTGTTTCAGGACACACCGCACTCTTCTCCAGAGTGCCTGTTGGCAATTTACATCCCGCCCATCAGCGTAGCAAGGCTCCCATGTCTCCATGGCCTGTCCTGCTTTTCTGGTTTTTACACTTTGTTCAGCATGGCCCTTTTGACCGAGGGCAAGCGAGACTTCTTTGTAGCGCTGATTTGCCCTTCCGGCTTGCTTGGTTGGCCAAAAAGGGCGTATGCGTTTTTTCCTGAATATATTCAGGAAAAAACGCATACGCCCTTTTTGGCCAAGGGCATCATTGTCAACGTTTTGCCGCTTTTCATGTGCTTTAAAGGCGAGTCGAATCTACCTCCTGAAATCTGTTTCCTGCAAATCTGCCTTGCTTTCAAATCCTCTTTGTTGCCTTCCCTCAATATATTTGTGGACGAGAGTTCTCATTTATACCTCTGCACGTTTGTGAATTGCAGTGCCCCTGAGCTCCATTTGTCTCCTCGCTTTTTTGGGAGCTGGCCGCAAAAGCGCAGGATTGCTTCAGGCCCTATTTTGGTTCTGGGGGGCAGGCTGAGCCTGTGGTTCATTCTTCTTCCTGATGGGAAAATGGAGTGACCTATGCCTGTCCCAACACCTAGGGCTCGTCTCTCGTTGGTTCCGCGTCTTCCCGTTCATCCTCAGGACAAATTGCAACCTGTACAATCAGGAGGTTAAAGGTGCTGATTCTCCAAGTAGGGAGATGGTTAGTCAAGCGGCTGGAATGGCGAACCCGAGCACAAGGAGAGGAGAAATGAGGTGCGTTTTAGAAACCTTTCCCGATCTCATGGCATACCATCTTCTGGGTTTCCCATGCATGTTTTGATGTAGGAAGATGCCCTTGTACCTGGAGATTTGAGACCCATGGGGTGTGTTCCCCGCAGTGTTACTTTAAAGTATCTGCGTTTGCTCACCCAACCTCACCAATCCTCTCAGCCCCAAGAGTGTCCAGCCTTATGTCTCATCCAGCTGTGGGTCTAGATATGGTCAATCCAGGTTGCATCATAGACCCTGAACGGATTTTGTAAGAATTTCTCTCTCTTTCACTGTCTTTGCTTTGTGGGTTTTTTAAAGTAATGTATGTTTAGAATGGGGTTTGGCTGCTTTTCCCTGCTGTGTTTATGCCGCTTTACACCCTCTTGATTCACTTGCAGAGAGATATCGATACATAGGTTTTCAGATTCTTACTAGTCAGATATATTCTTGTGTGGTGTCTAGGGTGTGTTGAGTCCAGTTCACTGAGCAGGGAGTAGGCCTTGTCTATTACATATTTGGCTTATGGAGCGGTCTCTGAGCTAATTTCAAACCCTTGTTTTATGCATCACCCCACCTCACCTTTCCCGTTAAGCAGCCATAGTGTGTCTTCTAAAGGTGTGACTCTGTTCTGTTTTGTAATTCAGTTCAAGTGTAGCGATTTTGACATTCCCTCTATAAGCGATATCTTAGGATAAGTGTCTTTTTCTGTGTGACTTATTTCACTTAGAATCATCGTATCTAAATCCACTCATCATGCTGGTAACTAGCCTTATGACATTGATTTCATGGTTGAGTGATATTCCATTGTGCCAAGTACCACCATTTCTTTATCCATTTTTCTCTTTCCTGGGATATTGAAGGTGTACCGAAGTGGAGGTTCTTGGAAACAGAGCAGCCGTAAACTTTAGGGTGCCTGTGTCTTGTTGATTTTTAGTTTTCCCAATTTATACGCCCTTGAGTGGAAGTGCCCTATGCTCTCTACGCTGTGTTTATTACTTGTTTCAGGACACACCGCCCTTTTCTCCAGAGTGCCTGTTGGCAATTTACATCCCGCCCATCAGCGTAGCAAGGCTCCCATGTCTCCATGGCCTGTCCTGCTTTTCTGGTTTTTACACTTTGTTCAGCATGGCCCTTTTGACCGAGGGCAAGCGAGACTTCTTTGTAGCGCTGATTTGCCCTTCCGGCTTGCTTGGTTGGCCAAAAAGGGCGTATGCGTTTTTTCCTGAATATATTCAGGAAAAAACGCATACGCCCTTTTTGGCCAAGGGCATCATTGTCAACGTTTTGCCGCTTTTCATGTGCTTTAAAGGCGAGTCGAATCTACCTCCTGAAATCTGTTTCCTGCAAATCTGCCTTGCTTTCAAATCCTCTTCGTTGCCTTCCCTCAATATATTTGTGGACGAGAGTTCTCATTTATAACTCTGCACGTTTGTGAATTGCAGTGCCCCTGAGCTCCATTTGTCTCCTCGCTTTTTTGGGAGCTGGCTGCAAAAGCGCAGGATTGCTTCAGGCCCTATTTTGGTTCTGGGGGGCAGGCTGAGCCTGTGGTTCATTCTTCTTCCTGATGGGAAAATGGAGTGACCTATGCCTGTCCCAACACCTAGGGCTCGTCTCTCGTTGGTTCCGCGTCTTCCCGTTCATCCTCAGGACAAATTGCAACCTGTACAATCAGGAGGTTAAAGGTGCTGATTCTCCAAGTAGGGAGATGGTTAGTCAAGCGGCTGGAATGGCGAACCCGAGCACAAGGAGAGGAGAAATGAGGTGCGTTTTAGAAACCTTTCCCGATCTCATGGCATACCATCTTCTGGGTTTCCCATGCATGTTTTGATGTAGGAAGATGCCCTTGTACCTGGAGATTTGAGACCCATGGGGTGTGTTCCCCGCAGTGTTACTTTAAAGTATCTGCGTTTGCTCACCCAACCTCACCAATCCTCTCAGCCCCAAGAGTGTCCAGCCTTCTGTCTCATCCAGCTGTGGGTCTAGATATGGTCAATCCAGGTTGCATCATAGACCCTGAACGGATTTTGTAAGAATTTCTCTCTCTTTCACTGTCTTTGTTTTGTGGGTTTTTTAAAGTAGTTTATGTTTAGAATCGGGCTTGGCTGCTTTTCCCTGCTGTGTTGATGTCGCTTTACACCCTATTGATTCACTTGCAGAGAGATATCGATACATAGGTTTTCAGATTCTTACTAGTCAGATATATTCTTGTGTGGTGACTAGGGTGTGTTGAATCCAGTTCACTGAGCAGGGAGTAGGCCTTGTCTATTACATATTTGGCTTATGGAGCGGTCTCTGAGCTAATTTCAAACCCTTGTTTTATGCATCACCCCACCTCACCTTTCCCGTTAAGCAGCCATAGTGTGTCTTCTAAAGGTGTGACTCTGTTCTGTTTTGTAATTCAGTTCAAGTGTAGCGATTTTGACATTCCCTCTATAAGCGATATCTTAGGATAAGTGTCTTTTTCTGTGTGACTTATTTCACTTAGAATCATCGTATCTAAATCCAATCATCATGTTGCTAACTAGCCTTATGACATTGATTTCATGGCTGAGTGATATTCCATTGTGCCAAGTACCACCATTTCTTTATCCATTTTTCTCTTTCCTGGGATATTGAAGGTGTACCGAAGTGGAGGTTCTTGGAAACAGAGCAGCCGTAAACTTTAGGGTGCCTGTGTCTTGTTGATTTTTAGTTTTCCCAATTTATACGCCCTTGAGTGGAAGTGCCCTATGCTCTCTATGCTGTGTTTATTACTTGTTTCAGGACACACCGTACTCTTCTCCAGAGTGCCTGTTGGCAATTTACATCCCGCCCATCAGCGTAGCAAGGCTCCCATGTCTCCATGGCCTGTCCTGCTTTTCTGGTTTTTACACTTTGTTCAGCATGGCCCTTTTGACCGAGGGCAAGCGAGACTTCTTTGTAGCGCTGATTTGCCCTTCCGGCTTGCTTGGTTGGCCAAAAAGGGCGTATGCGTTTTTTCCTGAATATATTCAGGAAAAAACGCATACGCCCTTTTTGGCCAAGGGCATCATTGTCAACGTTTTGCCGCTTTTCATGTGCTTTAAAGGCGAGTCGAATCTACCTCCTGAAATCTGTTTCCTGCAAATCTGCCTTGCTTTCAAATCCTCTTCGTTGCCTTCCCTCAATATATTTGTGGACGAGAGTTCTCATTTATAACTCTGCACGTTTGTGAATTGCAGTGCCCCTGAGCTCCATTTGTCTCCTCGCATTTTTGGGAGCTGGCCCCAAAAGCGCAGGATTGCTTCAGGCCCTATTTTGGTTCTGGGGGGCAGGCTGAGCCTGTGGTTCATTCTTCTTCCTGATGGGAAAATGGAGTGACCTGTGCCTGTCCCAACACCTAGGGCTAGTCTTTCGTTGGTTCCCCGTCTTCCCGTTCATCCTCAGGACAAATTGCAACCTGGACGAAACAGGAGGTTAAACGTGCTGATTCTCTAAGTAGGGAGATGGTTAGTCAAGCGGCTGGAATGGCGAACCCGAGCACAAGGAGAGGAGAAATGAGGTGCGTTTTAGAAACCTTTCCCGATCTCACGGCATACCATCTTCTGGGTTTCCCATGCATGTTTTGATGTAGGAAGATTCCCTTGTACCTGGAGATTTGAGACCCATGGGGTGTGTTCCCCGCAGTGTTACTTTAAAGTATCTGCGTTTGCTCACCCAACCTCACCAATCCTCTCAGCCCCAAGAGTGTCCAGCCTTATGTCTCATCCAGCTGTGGGTCTAGATATGGTCAATCCAGGTTGCATCATAGACCCTGAACGGATTTTGTAAGAATTTCTCTCTCTTTCACTGTCTTTGTTTTGTGGGTTTTTTAAAGTAATTTATGTTTAGAATCGGGCTTGGCTGCTTTTCCCTGCTGTGTTGATGCCGCTTTACACCCTCTTGATTCACTTGCAGAGAGATATCGATACATAGGTTTTCAGATTCGTACTAGTCAGAATTATTCTTGTGCGGTGACTAGGGGGTGTTGAGTCCATTTCACTGAGCAGGGAGTAGGCCTTGTCTATTACATATTTGGCTTATGGAGCGGTCTCTGAGCTAATTTCAAACCCTTGTTTTATGCATCACCCCACCTCACCTTTCCCGTTAAGCAGCCATAGTGTGTCTTCTAAAGGTGTGACTCTGTTCTGTTTTGTAATTCAGTTCAAGTGTAGCGATTTTGACATTCCCTCTATAAGCGATATCTTAGGATAAGTGTCTTTTTCTGTGTGACTTATTTCACTTAGAATCATAGTATCTAAATCCACTCATCATGCTGCTAACTAGCCTTATGACATTGATTTCATGGCTGAGTGATATTCCATTGTGCCAAGTCCCACCATTTCTTTATCCATTTTTCTCTTTCCTGGGATATTGAAGGTGTTCCGAAGCGGAGGTTCTTGGAAACAGAGCAGCCGTAAACATTAGGGTGCCTGTGTCTTGTTGATTTTTAGTTTTCCCAATTTATACGCCCATGAGTGGAAGTGCCCTATGCTCTCTACGCTGTGTTTATTACTTGTTTCAGGACACACCGTACTCTTCTCCAGAGTGCCTGTTGGCAATTTATATCCTGCCCATCAGCGTAGCAAGGCTCCCATGTCTCCATGGCCTGTCCTGCTTTTCTGGTTTTTACTGTTTGCTCAGCAAGGCCCTTTTGACCGAGGACAAGCGAGACTTCTTTGTAGCGCTGATTTTCCCTTCCGGCTTGCTTGGTTGGCCAAAAAGGGCGTATGCGTTTTTTCCTGAATATATTCAGGAAAAAACGCATACGCCCTTTATGGCCAAGGGCATCATTGTCAACGTTTTGCCGCTTTTCATGTGCTTTAAAGGCGAGTCGAATCTACCTCCTGAAATCTGTTTCCTGCAAATCTGCCTTGCTTTCAAATCCTCTTCGTTGCCTTCCCTCAATATATTTGTGGACGAGAGTTCTCATTTATAACTCTGCACGTTTGTGAATTGCAGTGCCCCTGAGCTCCATTTGTCTCCTCGCTTTTTTGGGAGCTGGCCGCAAAAGCGCAGGATTGCTTCAGGCCCTATTTTGGTTCTGGGGGGCAGGCTGAGCCTGTGGTTCATTCTTCTTCCTGATGGGAAAATGGAGTGACCTGTGCCTGTCCCAACACCTAGGGCTAGTCTTTCGTTGGTTCCCCATCTTCCCGTTCATCCTCAGGACAAATTGCAACCTGGACGAAACAGTAGGTTAAAGGTGCTGATTCTCCAAGTAGGGAGATGGTTAGTCAAGCGGCTGGAATGGTGAACCCGAGCACAAGGAGAGGAGAAATGAGGTGCGTTTTAGAAACCTTTCCCGATCTCACGGCATACCATCTTCTGGCTTTCCCATGCATGTTTTGATGTAGGAAGATTCCCTTGTACCTGGAGATTTGAGACCCATGGGGTGTGTTCCCCGCAGTGTTACTTTAAAGTATCTGCGTTTGCTCACCCAACCTCACCAATCCTCTCAGCCCCAAGAGTGTCCAGCCTTATGTCTCATCCAGCTGTGGGTCTAGATATGGTCAATCCAGGTTGCATCATAGACCCTGAACGGATTTTGTAAGAATTTCTCTCTCTTTCACTGTCTTTGTTTTGTGGGTTTTTTAAAGTAATTTATGTTTAGAATCGGGCTTGGCTGCTTTTCCCTGCTGTGTTGATGCCGCTTTACACCCTCTTGATTCACTTGCAGAGAGATATCGATACATAGGTTTTCAGATTCTTACTAGTCAGATATATTCTTGTGTGGTGACTAGGGGGTGTTGAGTCCAGTTCACTGAGCACGGTTTGGCCTTGTCTATTACATATTTGGCTTATGGAGCGGTCTCTGAGCTAATTTCAAACCCTTGTTTTATGCATCACCCCACCTCACCTTTCCCGTTAAGCAGCCATAGTGTGTCTTCTAAAGGTGTGACTCTGTTCTGTTTTGTAATTCAGTTCAAGTGTAGCGATTTTGACATTCCCTCTATAAGCGATATCTTAGGATAAGTGTCTTTTTCTGTGTGACTTATTTCACTTAGAATCATAGTATCTAAATCCACTCATCATGCTGCTAACTAGCCTTATGACATTGATTTCATGGCTGAGTGATATTCCATTGTGCCAAGTCCCACCATTTCTTTATCCATTTTTCTCTTTCCTGGGATATTGAAGGTGTTCCGAAGCGGAGGTTCTTGGAAACAGAGCAGCCGTAAACATTAGGGTGCCTGTGTCTTGTTGATTTTTAGTTTTCCCAATTTATACGCCCATGAGTGGAAGTGCCCTATGCTCTCTACGCTGTGTTTATTACTTGTTTCAGGACACACCGTACTCTTCTCCAGAGTGCCTGTTGGCAATTTATATCCTGCCCATCAGCGTAGCAAGGCTCCCATGTCTCCATGGCCTGTCCTGCTTTTCTGGTTTTTACTGTTTGCTCAGCATGGCCCTTTTGACCGAGGACAAGCGAGACTTCTTTGTAGCGCTGATTTTCCCTTCCGGCTTGCTTGGTTGGCCAAAAAGGGCGTATGCGTTTTTTCCTGAATATATTCAGGAAAAAACGCATACGCCCTTTATGGCCAAGGGCATCATTGTCAACGTTTTGCCGCTTTTCATGTGCTTTAAAGGCGAGTCGAATCTACCTCCTGAAATCTGTTTCCTGCAAATCTGCCTTGCTTTCAAATCCTCTTCGTTGCCTTCCCTCAATATATTTGTGGACGAGAGTTCTCATTTATAACTCTGCACGTTTGTGAATTGCAGTGCCCCTGAGCTCCATTTGTCTCCTCGCTTTTTTGGGAGCTGGCCGCAAAAGCGCAGGATTGCTTCAGGCCCTATTTTGGTTCTGGGGGGCAGGCTGAGCCTGTGGTTCATTCTTCTTCCTGATGGGAAAATGGAGTGACCTGTGCCTGTCCCAACACCTAGGGCTAGTCTTTCGTTGGTTCCCCGTCTTCCCGTTCATCCTCAGGACAAATTGCAACCTGGACGAAACAGTAGGTTAAAGGTGCTGATTCTCCAAGTAGGGAGATGGTTAGTCAAGCGGCTGGAATGGTGAACCCGAGCACAAGGAGAGGAGAAATGAGGTGCGTTTTAGAAACCTTTCCCGATCTCACGGCATACCATCTTCTGGCTTTCCCATGCATGTTTTGATGTAGGAAGATTCCCTTGTACCTGGAGATTTGAGACCCATGGGGTGTGTTCCCCGCAGTGTTACTTTAAAGTATCTGCGTTTGCTCACCCAACCTCACCAATCCTCTCAGCCCCAAGAGTGTCCAGCCTTATGTCTCATCCAGCTGTGGGTCTAGATATGGTCAATCCAGGTTGCATCATAGACCCTGAACGGATTTTGTAAGAATTTCTCTCTCTTTCACTGTCTTTGTTTTGTGGGTTTTTTAAAGTAATTTATGTTTAGAATCGGGCTTGGCTGCTTTTCCCTGCTGTGTTGATGCCGCTTTACACCCTCTTGATTCACTTGCAGAGAGATATCGATACATAGGTTTTCAGATTCTTACTAGTCAGATATATTCTTGTGTGGTGACTAGGGGGTGTTGAGTCCAGTTCACTGAGCACGGTTTGGCCTTGTCTATTACATATTTGGCTTATGGAGCGGTCTCTGAGCTAATTTCAAACCCTTGTTTTATGCATCACCCCACCTCACCTTTCCCGTTAAGCAGCCATAGTGTGTCTTCTAAAGGTGTGACTCTGTTCTGTTTTGTAATTCAGTTCAAGTGTAGCGATTTTGACATTCCCTCTATAAGTGATATCTTAGGATAAGTGTCTTTTTCTGTGTGACTTATTTCACTTAGAATCATCGTACCTAAATCCACACATCATGCTGCTAACTAGCCTTATGACATTGATTTCATGGCTGAGTGATATTCCATTGTGCCAAGTACCACCATTTCTTTATCCATTTTTCTCTTTCCTGGGATATTGAAGGTGTACCGAAGCGGAGGTTCTTGGAAACAGAGCAGCCGTAAACTTTAGGGTGCCTGTGTCTTGTTGATTTTTAGTTTTCCCAATTTATACGCCCATGAGTGGAAGTGCCCTATGCTCTCTACGCTGTGTTTATTACTTGTTTCAGGACACACCGTACTCTTCTCCAGAGTGCCTGTTGGCAATTTATATCCCGCCCATCAGCGTAGCAAGGCTCCCATGTCTCCATGGCCTGTCCTGCTTTTCTGGTTTTTACTGTTTGTTCAGCATGGCCCTTTTGACCGAGGGCAAGCGAGACTTCTTTGTAGCGCTGATTTGCCCTTCCGGCTTGCTTGGTTGGCCAAAAAGGGCGTATGCGTTTTTTCCTGAATATATTCAGGAAAAAACGCATACGCCCTTTTTGGCCAAGGGCATCATTGTCAACGTTTTGCCGCTTTTCATGGGCTTTAAAGGCGAGTCGAATCTACCTCCTGAAATCTGTTTCCTGCAAATCTGCCTTGCTTTCAAATCCTCTTCGTTGCCTTCCCTCAATATATTTGTGGACGAGAGTTCTCATTTATAACTCTGCACGTTTGTGAATTGCAGTGCCCCTGAGCTCCATTTGTCTCCTCGCTTTTTTGGGAGCTGGCCGCAAAAGCGCAGGATTGCTTCAGGCCCTATTTTGGTTCTGGGGGGCAGGCTGAGCCTGTGGTTCATTCTTCTTCCTGATGGGAAAATGGAGTGACCTGTGCCTGTCCCAACACCTAGGGCTAGTCTTTCGTTGGTTCCCCGTCTTCCCGTTCATCCTCAGGACAAATTGCAACCTGGACGAAACAGTAGGTTAAAGGTGCTGATTCTCCAAGTAGGGAGATGGTTAGTCAAGCGGCTGGAATGGTGAACCCGAGCACAAGGAGAGGAGAAATGAGGTGCGTTTTAGAAACCTTTCCCGATCTCACGGCATACCATCTTCTGGCTTTCCCATGCATGTTTTGATGTAGGAAGATTCCCTTGTACCTGGAGATTTGAGACCCATGGGGTGTGTTCCCCGCAGTGTTACTTTAAAGTATCTGCGTTTGCTCACCCAACCTCACCAATCCTCTCAGCCCCAAGAGTGTCCAGCCTTATGTCTCATCCAGCTGTGGGTCTAGATATGGTCAATCCAGGTTGCATCATAGACCCTGAACGGATTTTGTAAGAATTTCTCTCTCTTTCACTGTCTTTGTTTTGTGGGTTTTTAAAAGTAATTTATGTTTAGAATCGGGCTTGGCTGCTTTTCCCTGCTGTGTTGATGCCGCTTTACACCCTCTTGATTCACTTGCAGAGAGATATCGATACATAGGTTTTCAGATTCTTACTAGTCAGATATATTCTTGTGCGGTGACTAGGGGGTGTTGAGTCCAGTTCACTGAGCAGGGAGTAGGCCTTGTCTATTACATATTTGGCTTATGGAGCGGTGTCTGAGCTAATTTCAAACCCTTGTTTTATGCATCACCCCACCTCACCTTTCCCGTTAAGCAGCCATAGTGTGTCTTCTAAAGGTGTGACTCTGTTCTGTTTTGTAATTCAGTTCAAGTGTAGCGATTTTGACATTCCCTCTATAATTTATATCTTAGGATAAGTGTCTTTTTCTGTGTGACTTATTTCACTTAGAATCATCGTACCTAAATCCACACATCATGCTGCTAACTAGCCTTATGACATTGATTTCATGGCTGAGTGATATTCCATTGTGCCAAGTACCACCATTTCTTTATCCATTTTTCTCTTTCCTGGGATATTGAAGGTGTACCGAAGCGGAGGTTCTTGGAAACAGAGCAGCCGTAAACTTTAGGGTGCCTGTGTCTTGTTGATTTTTAGTTTTCCCAATTTATACGCCCATGAGTGGAAGTGCCCTATGCTCTCTACGCTGTGTTTATTACTTGTTTCAGGACACACCGTACTCTTCTCCAGAGTGCCTGTTGGCAATTTATATCCCGCCCATCAGCGTAGCAAGGCTCCCATGTCTCCATGGCCTGTCCTGCTTTTCTGGTTTTTACTGTTTGTTCAGCATGGCCCTTTTGACCGAGGGCAAGCGAGACTTCTTTGTAGCGCTGATTTGCCCTTCCGGCTTGCTTGGTTGGCCAAAAAGGGCGTATGCGTTTTTTCCTGAATATATTCAGGAAAAAACGCATACGCCCTTTTTGGCCAAGGGCATCATTGTCAACGTTTTGCCGCTTTTCATGGGCTTTAAAGGCGAGTCGAATCTACATCCTGAAATCTGTTTCCTGCAAATCTGCCTTGCTTTCAAATCCTCTTCGTTGCCTTCCCTCAATATATTTGTGGACGAGAGTTCTCATTTTAACTCTGCACGTTTGTGAATTGCAGTGCCCCTGAGCTCCATTTGTCTCCTCGCTTTTTTGGGAGCTGGCCGCAAAAGCGCAGGATTGCTTCAGGCCCTATTTTGGTTCTGGGGGGCAGGCTGAGCCTGTGGTTCATTCTTCTTCCTAATGGGAAAATGGAGTGACCTATGCCTGTCCCAAAACCTAGGGCTCGTCTCTCGTTGGTTCCGCGTCTTCCCGTTCATCCTCAGGACAAATTGCAACCTGTACAATCAGGAGGTTAAAGGTGCTGATTCTCCAAGTAGGGAGATGGTTAGTCAAGCGGCTGGAATGGCGAACCCGAGCACAAGGAGAGGAGAAATGAGGTGCGTTTTAGAAACCTTTCCCGATCTCATGGCATACCATCTTCTGGGTTTCCCATGCATGTTTTGATGTAGGAAGATTCCCTTGTACCTGGAGATTTGAGACCCATGGGGTGTGTTCCCCGCAGTGTTACTTTAAAGTATCTGCGTTTGCTCACCCAACCTCACCAATCCTCTCAGCCCCAAGAGTGTCCAGCCTTATGTCTCATCCAGCTGTGGGTCTAGATATGGTCAATCCAGGTTGCATCATAGACCCTGAACGGATTTTGTAAGAATTTGTCTCTCTTTCACTGTCTTTGTTTTGTGGGTTTTTTAAAGTAATTTATGTTTAGAATCGGGGTTGGCTGCTTTTCCCTGCTGTGTTGATGCCACTTTACACCCTCTTGATTCACTTGCAGAGAGATATCGATACATAGGTTTTCAGATTCGTACTAGTCAGATATATTCTTGTGTGGTGACTAGGGTGTGTTGAGTCCAGTTCACTGAGCAGGGAGTAGGCCTTGTCTATTACATATTTGGCTTATGGAACGGTCTCTGAGCTAATTTCAAACCCTTGTTTTATGCATCACCCCACCTCACCTTTCCCGTTAAGCAGCCATAGTGTGTCTTCTAAAGGTGTGACTCTGTTCTGATTTGTAATTTAGTTCAAGTGTAGCGATTTTGACATTCCCTCTATAAGCGATATCTTAGGATAAGTGTCTTTTTCTGTGTGACTTATTTCACTTAGAATCATCGTATCTAAATCCACTCATCATGCTGCTAACTAGCCTTATGACATTGATTTAATGGCTGAGTGATATTCCATTGTGCCAAGTCCCACCATTTCTTTATCCATTTTTCTCTTTCCTGGGATATTGAAGGTGTTCCGAAGCGGAGGTTCTTGGAAACAGAGCAGCCGTAAACATTAGGGTGCCTGTGTCTTGTTGATTTTTAGTTTTCCCAATTTATACGCCCATGAGTGGAAGTGCCCTATGCTCTCTACGCTGTGTTTATTACTTGTTTCAGGACACACCGTACTCTTCTCCAGAGTGCCTGTTGGCAATTTATATCCCGCCCATCAGCGTAGCAAGGCTCCCATGTCTCCATGGCCTGTCCTGCTTTTCTGGTTTTTACACTTTGTTCAGCATGGCCCTTTTGACCGAGGACAAGCGAGACTTCTTTGTAGCGCTGATTTGCCCTTCCGGCTTGCTTGGTTGGCCAAAAAGGGCGTATGCGTTTTTTCCTGAATATATTCAGGAAAAAACGCATACGCCCTTTTTGGCCAAGGGCATCATTGTCAACGTTTTGCCGCTTTTCATGTGCTTTAAAGGCGAGTCGAATCTACCTCCTGAAATCTGTTTCCTGCAAATCTGCCTTGCTTTCAAATCCTCTTCGTTGCCTTCCCTCAATATATTTGTGGACGAGAGTTCTCATTTATAACTCTGCACGTTTGTGAATTGCAGTGCCCCTGAGCTCCGTTTGTCTCCTCGCTTTTTTGGGAGCTGGCCGCAAAAGCGCAGGATTGCTTCAGGCCCTATTTTGGTTCTGGGGGGCAGGCTGAGCCTGTGGTTCATTCTTCTTCCTGATGGGAAAATGGAGTGTCCTGTGCCTGTCCCAACACCTAGGGCTAGTCTTTCGTTGGTTCCCCGTCTTCCCGTTCATCCTCAGGACAAATTGCAACCTGGACGAAACAGTAGGTTAAAGGTGCTGATTCTCCAAGTAGGGAGATGGTTAGTCAAGCGGCTGGAATGGTGAACCCGAGCACAAGGAGAGGAGAAATGAGGTGCGTTTTAGAAACCTTTCCCGATCTCACGGCATACCATCTTCTGGCTTTCCCATGCATGTTTTGATGTAGGAAGATGCCCTTGTACCTGGAGATTTGAGACCCATGGGGTGTGTTCCCCGCAGTGTTACTTTAAAGTATCTGCGTTTGCTCACCCAACCTCACCAATCCTCTCAGCCCCAAGAGTGTCCAGCCTTATGTCTCATCCAGCTGTGGGTCTAGATATGGTCAATCCAGGTTGCATCATAGACCCTGAACGGATTTTGTAAGAATTTCTCTCTCTTTCACTGTCTTTGTTTTGTGGGTTTTTAAAAGTAATTTATGTTTAGAATTGGGCTTGGCTGCTTTTCCCTGCTGTGTTGATGCCGCTTTACACCCTCTTGATTCACTTGCAGAGAGATATCGATACATAGGTTTTCAGATTCTTACTAGTCAGATATATTCTTGTGCGGTGACTAGGGGGTGTTGAGTCCAGTTCACTGAGCAGGGAGTAGGCCTTGTCTATTACATATTTGGCTTATGGAGCGGTGTCTGAGCTAATTTCAAACCCTTGTTTTATGCATCACCCCACCTCACCTTTCCCGTTAAGCAGCCATAGTGTGTCTTCTAAAGGTGTGACTCTGTTCTGTTTTGTAATTCAGTTCAAGTGTAGCGATTTTGACATTCCCTCTATAAGCGATATCTTAGGATAAGTGTCTTTTTCTGTGTGACTTATTTCACTTAGAATCATCGTACCTAAATCCACACATCATGCTGCTAACTAGCCTTATGACATTGATTTCATGGCTGAGTGATATTCCATTGTGCCAAGTACCACCATTTCTTTATCCATTTTTCTCTTTCCTGGGATATTGAAGGTGTACCGAAGCGGAGGTTCTTGGAAACAGAGCAGCCGTAAACTTTAGGGTGCCTGTGTCTTGTTGATTTTTAGTTTTCCCAATTTATACGCCCATGAGTGGAAGTGCCCTATGCTCTCTACGCTGTGTTTATTACTTGTTTCAGGACACACCGTACTCTTCTCCAGAGTGCCTGTTGGCAATTTATATCCCGCCCATCAGCGTAGCAAGGCTCCCATGTCTCCATGGCCTGTCCTGCTTTTCTGGTTTTTACTGTTTGTTCAGCATGGCCCTTTTGACCGAGGGCAAGCGAGACTTCTTTGTAGCGCTGATTTGCCCTTCCGGCTTGCTTGGTTGGCCAAAAAGGGCGTATGCGTTTTTTCCTGAATATATTCAGGAAAAAACGCATACGCCCTTTTTGGCCAAGGGCATCATTGTCAACGTTTTGCCGCTTTTCATGTGCTTTAAAGGCGAGTCGAATCTACCTCCTGAAATCTGTTTCCTGCAAATCTGCCTTGCTTTCAAATCCTCTTCGTTGCCTTCCCTCAATATATTTGTGGACGAGAGTTCTCATTTATAACTCTGCACGTTTGTGAATTGCAGTGCCCCTGAGCTCCATTTGTCTCCTCGCTTTTTTGGGAGCTGGCCGCAAAAGCGCAGGATTGCTTCAGGCCCTATTTTGGTTCTGGGGGGCAGGCTGAGCCTGTGGTTCATTCTTCTTCCTGATGGGAAAATGGAGTGACCTATGCCTGTCCCAACCCGTTCATCCTCAGGACAAATTGCAACCTGTACAATCAGGAGGTTAAAGGTGCTGATTCTCCAAGTAGGGAGATGGTTAGTCAAGCGGCTGGAATGGCGAACCCGAGCACAAGGAGAGGAGAAATGAGGTGCGTTTTAGAAACCTTTCCCGATCTCATGGCATACCATCTTCTGGGTTTCCCATGCATGTTTTGATGTAGGAAGATTCCCTTGTACCTGGAGATTTGAGACCCATCGGGTGTGTTCCCCGCAGTGTTACTTTAAAGTATCTGCGTTTGCTCACCCAACCTCACCAATCCTCTCAGCCCCAAGAGTGTCCAGCCTTCTGTCTCATCCAGCTGTGGGTCTAGATATGGTCAATCCAGGTTGCGTCATAGACCCTGAACGGATTTTGTAAGAATTTCTCTCTCTTTCACTGTCTTTGTTTTGTGGGTTTTTTAAAGTAATTTATGTTTAGAATCGGGCTTGGCTGCTTTTCCCTGCTGTGTTGATGCCGCTTTACACCCTCTTGATTCACTTGCAGAGAGATATCGATACATAGGTTTTCAGATTCGTACTAGTCAGATATATTCTTGTGTGGTGACTAGGGTGTGTTGAGTCCAGTTCACTGAGCAGGGAGTAGGCCTTGTCTATTACATATTTGGCTTATGGAACGGTCTCTGAGCTAATTTCAAACCCTTGTTTTATGCATCACCCCACCTCACCTTTCCCGTTAAGCAGCCATAGTGTGTCTTCTAAAGGTGTGACTCTGTTCTGATTTGTAATTCAGTTCAAGTGTAGCGATTTTGACATTCCCTCTATAAGCGATATCTTAGGATAAGTGTCTTTTTCTGTGTGACTTATTTCACTTAGAATCATCGTATCTAAATCCACTCATCATGCTGCTAACAAGCCTTATGACATTGATTTCATGGCTGAGTGATATTCCATTGTGCCAAGTACCACCATTTCTTTATCCATTTTTCTCTTTCCTGGGATATTGAAGGTGTTCCAAAGTGGAGGTTCTTGGAAACAGAGCAGCCGTAAACTTTAGGGTGCCTGTGTCTTGTTGATTTTTAGTTTTCCCAATTTATACGCCCATGAGTGGATGTGCCCTATGCTCTCTACGCTGTGTTTATTACTTGTTTCAGGACACACCGTACTCTTCTCCAGAGTGCCTGTTGGCAATTTATATCCCGCCCATCAGCGTAGCAAGGCTCCCATGTCTCCATGGCCTGTCCTGCTTTTCTGGTTTTTACTGTTTGTTCAGCATGGCCGTTTTGACCGAGGGCAAGCGAGACTTCTTTGTAGCGCTGATTTGCCCTTCCGGCTTGCTTGGTTGGCCAAGAAGGGCGTATGCGTTTTTTCCTGAATATATTCAGGAAAAAACGCATACGCCCTTCTTGGCCAAGGGCATCATTGTCAACGTTTTGCCGCTTTTCATGTGCTTTAAAGGCGAGTCGAATCTACCTCCTGAAATCTGTTTCCTGCAAATCTGCCTTGCTTTCAAATCCTCTTCGTTGCCTTCCCTCAATATATTTGTGGACGAGAGTTCTCATTTATAACTCTGCACGTTTGTGAATTGCAGTGCCCCTGAGCTCCATTTGTCTCCTCGCTTTTTTGGGAGCTGGCCGCAAAAGCGCAGGATTGCTTCAGGCCCTATTTTGGTTCTGGGGGGCAGGCTGAGCCTGTGGTTCATTCTTCTTCCTGATGGGAAAATGGAGTGACCTGTGCCTGTCCCAACACCTAGGGCTAGTCTTTCGTTGGTTCCCCGTCTTCCCGTTCATCCTCAGGACAAATTGCAACCTGGACGAAACAGTAGGTTAAAGGTGCTGATTCTCCAAGTAGGGAGATGGTTAGTCAAGCGGCTGGAATGGCGAACCCGAGCACAAGGAGAGGAGAAATGAGGTGCGTTTTAGAAACCTTTCCCGATCTCACGGCATACCATCTTCTGGCTTTCCCATGCATGTTTTGATGTAGGAAGATGCCCTTGTACCTGGAGATTTGAGACCCATGGGGTGTGTTCCCGCAGTGTTACTTTAAAGTATCTGCGTTTGCTCACCCAACCTCACCAATCCTCTCAGCCCCAAGAGTGTCCAGCCTTATGTCTCATCCAGCTGTGGGTCTAGATATGGTCAATCCAGGTTGCATCATAGACCCTGAACGGATGTTGTAAGAATTTCTCTCACTTTCACTGTCTTTGCTTTGTGGGTTTTTTAAAGTAATGTATGTTTAGAATGGGGCTTGGCTGCTTTTCCCTGCTGTGTTTATGCCGCTTTACACCCTCTTGATTCACTTGCAGAGAGATATCGATACATAGGTTTTCAGATTCTTACTAGTCAGATATATTCTTGTGCGGTGACTAGGGGGTGTTGAGTCCAGTTCACTGAGCAGGGAGTAGGCCTTGTCTATTACATATTTGGCTTATGGAGCGGTGTCTGAGCTAATTTCAAACCCTTGTTTTATGCATCACCCCACCTCACCTTTCCCGTTAAGCAGCCATAGTGTGTCTTCTAAAGGTGTGACTCTGTTCTGTTTTGTAATTCAGTTTAAGTGTAGCGATTTTGACATTCCCTCTATAAGCGATATCTTAGGATAAGTGTCTTTTTCTGTGTGACTTATTTCACTTAGAATCATCGTACCTAAATCCACTCATCATGCTGCTAACTAGCCTTATGACATTGATTTCATGGCTGAGTGATATTCCATTGTGCCAAGTACCACCATTTCTTTATCCATTTTTCTCTTTCCTGGGATATTGAAGGTGTACCGAAGTGGAGGTTCTTGGAAACAGAGCAGCCGTAAACTTTAGGGTGCCTGTGTCTTGTTGATTTTTAGTTTTCCCAATTTATACGCCCATGAGTGGAAGTGCCCTATGCTCTCTACGCTGTGTTTATTACTTGTTTCAGGACACACCGTACTCTTCTCCAGAGTGCCTGTTGGCAATTTATATCCCGCCCATCAGCGTAGCAAGGCTCCCATGTCTCCATGGCCTGTCCTGCTTTTCTGGTTTTTACTGTTTGTTCAGCATGGCCGTTTTGACCGAGGGCAAGCGAGACTTCTTTGTAGCGCTGATTTGCCCTTCCGGCTTGCTTGGTTGGCCAAAAAGGGCGTATGCGTTTTTTCCTGAATATATTCAGGAAAAAACGCATACGCCCTTTTTGGCCAAGGGCATCATTGTCAACGTTTTGCCGCTTTTCATGTGCTTTAAAGGCGAGTCGAATCTACCTCCTGAAATCTGTTTCCTGCAAATCTGCCTTGCTTTCAAATCCTCTTCGTTGCCTTCCCTCAATATATTTGTGGACGAGAGTTCTCATTTATAACTCTGCACGTTTGTGAATTGCAGTGCCCCTGAGCTCCATTTGTCTCCTCGCTTTTTTGGGAGCTGGCCGCAAAAGCGCAGGATTGCTTCAGGCCCTATTTTGGTTCTGGGGGGCAGGCTGAGCCTGTGGTTCATTCTTCTTCCTGATGGGAAAATGGAGTGACCTATGCCTGTCCCAATACCTAGGGCTAGTCTTTCGTTGGTTCCCCGTCTTCCCGTTCATCCTCAGGACAAATTGCAACCTGGACGAAACAGTAGGTTAAAGGTGCTGATTCTCCAAGTAGGGAGATGGTTAGTCAAGCGGCTGGAATGGTGAACCCGAGCACAAGGAGAGGAGAAATGAGGTGCGTTTTGGAAACCTTTCCCGATCTCACGGCATACCATCTTCTGGCTTTCCCATGCATGTTTTGATGTAGGAAGATTCCCTTGTACCTGGAGATTTGAGACCCATGGGGTGTGTTCCCCGCAGTGTTACTTTAAACTATCTGCGTTTGCTCACCCAACCTCACCAATCCTCTCAGCCCCAAGAGTGTCCAGCCTTATGTCTCATCCAGCTGTGGGTCTAGATATGGTCAATCCAGGTTGCATCATAGACCCTGAACGGATTTTGTAAGAATTTCTCTCTCTTTCACTGTCTTTGTTTTGTGGGTTTTTTAAAGTAATTTATGTTTAGAATCGGGCTTGGCTGCTTTTCCCTGCTGTGTTGATGCCGCTTTACACCCTCTTGATTCACTTGCAGAGAGATATCGATACAGAGGTTTTCAGATTCTTACTAGTCAGATATATTCTTGTGTGGTGTCTAGGGTGTGTTGAGTCCAGTTCACTGAGCAGGGAGTAGGCCTTGTCTATTACATATTTGGCTTATGGAGCAGTCTCTGAGCTAATTTCAAACCCTTGTTTTATGCATCACCCCACCTCACCTTTCCCGTTAAGCAGCCATAGTGTGTCTTCTAAAGGTGTGACTCTGTTCTGTTTTGTAATTCAGTTCAAGTGTAGCGATTTTGACATTCCCTCTATAAGCGATATCTTAGGATAAGTGTCTTTTTCTGTGTGACTTATTTCACTTAGAATCATCGTATCTAAATCCACTCATCATGCTGCTAACTAGCCTTATGACATTGATTTCATGGCTGAGTGATATTCCACTGTGCCAAGTACCACCATTTCTTTATCCATTTTTCTCTTTCCTGGGATATTGAAGGTGTACCGAAGTGGAGGTTCTTGGAAACAGAGCAGCCGTAAACTTTAGGGTGCCTGTGTCTTGTTGATTTTTAGTTTTCCCAATTTATACGCCCATGAGTGGAAGTGCCCTATGCTCTCTACGCTGTGTTTATTACTTGTTTCAGGACACACCGTACTCTTCTCCAGAGTGCCTGTTGGCAATTTACATCCCGCCCATCAGCGTAGAAAGGCTTCCATGTCTCCATGGCCTGTCCTGCTTTTCTGGTTTTTACACTTTGTTCAGCATGGCCCTTTTGACCGAGGGCAAGCGAGACTTCTTTGTAGCGCTGATTTGCCCTTCCGGCTTGCTTGGTTGGCCAAAAAGGGCGTATGCGTTTTTTCCTGAATATATTCAGGAAAAAACGCATACGCCCTTTTTGGCCAAGGGCATCATTGTCAACGTTTTGCCGCTTTTCATGTGCTTTAAAGGCGAGTCGAATCTACCTCCTGAAATCTGTTTCCTGCAAATCTGCCTTGCTTTCAAATCCTCTTCGTTGCCTTCCCTCAATATATTTGTGGACGAGAGTTCTCATTTATAACTCTGCACGTTTGTGAATTGCAGTGCCCCTGAGCTCCATTTGTCTCCTCGCTTTCTTGGGAGCTGGCCGCAAAAGCGCAGGATTGCTTCAGGCCCTATTTTGGTTCTGGGGGGCCGGCTGAGCCTGTGGTTCATTCTTCTTCCTGATGGGAAAATGGAGTGACCTGTGCCTGTCCCAACACCTAGGGCTAGTCTTTCGTTGGTTCCCCGTCTTCCCGTTCATCCTCAGGACAAATTGCAACCTGGACGAAACAGTAGGTTAAAGGTGCTGATTCTCCAAGTAGGGAGATGGTTAGTCAAGCGGCTGGAATGGCGAACCCGAGCACAAGGAGAGGAGAAATGAGGTGCGTTTTAGAAACCTTTCCCGATCTCACGGCATACCATCTTCTGGCTTTCCCATGCATGTTTTGATGTAGGAAGATTCCCTTGTACCTGGAGATTTGAGACCCATGGGGTGGGTACCCCGCAGTATTACTTTAAAGTATCTGCATTTGCTCACCCAACCTCACCAATCCTCTCAGCCCCAAGAGTGTCCAGCCTTATGTCTCATCCAGCTGTGGGTCTAGATATGGTCAATCCAGGTTGCATCAGAGACCCTGAACGGATTTTGTAAGAATTTCTCTCTCTTTCACTGTCTTTGTTTTGTGGGTTTTTTAAAGTAATTTATGTTTAGAATCGGGCTTGGCTGCTTTTCCCTGCTGTGTTGATGCCACTTTACACCCTCTTGATTCACTTGCAGAGAGATATCGATACATAGGTTTTCAGATTCTTACTAGTCAGATATATTCTTGTGTGGTGACTAGGGTGTGTTGAGTCCAGTTCACTGAGCAGGGAGTAGGCCTTGTCTATTACATATTTGGCTTATGGAGCGGTCTCTGAGCTAATTTCAAACCCTTGTTTTATGCATCACCCCACCTCACCTTTCCCGTTAAGCAGCCATAGTGTGTCTTCTAAAGGTGTGACTCTGTTCTGTTTTGTAATTCAGTTTAAGTGTAGCGATTTTGACATTCCCTCTATAAGCGATATCTTAGGATAAGTGTCTTTTTCTGTGTGACTTATTTCACTTAGAATCATCGTACCTAAATCCACTCATCATGCTGCTAACTAGCCTTATGACATTGATTTCATGGCTGAGTGATATTCCATTGTGCCAAGTACCACCATTTCTTTATCCATTTTTCTCTTTCCTGGGATATTGAAGGTGTACCGAAGTGGAGGTTCTTGGAAACAGAGCAGCCGTAAACTTTAGGGTGCCTGTGTCTTGTTGATTTTTAGTTTTCCCAATTTATACGCCCATGAGTGGAAGTGCCCTATGCTCTCTACGCTGTGTTTATTACTTGTTTCAGGACACACCGTACTCTTCTCCAGAGTGCCTGTTGGCAATTTATATCCCGCCCATCAGCGTAGCAAGGCTCCCATGTCTCCATGGCCTGTCCTGCTTTTCTGGTTTTTACTGTTTGTTCAGCATGGCCCTTTTGACCGAGGGCAAGCGAGACTTCTTTGTAGCGCTGATTTGCCCTTCCGGCTTGCTTGGTTGGCCAAAAAGGGCGTATGCGTTTTTTCCTGAATATATTCAGGAAAAAACGCATACGCCCTTTTTGGCCAAGGGCATCATTGTCAACGTTTTGCCGCTTTTCATGTGCTTTAAAGGCGAGTCGAATCTACCTCCTGAAATCTGTTTCCTGCAAATCTGCCTTGCTTTCAAATCCTCTTCGTTGCCTTCCCTCAATATATTTGTGGACGAGAGTTCTCATTTATAACTCTGCACGTTTGTGAATTGCAGTGCCCCTGAGCTCCATTTGTCTCCTCGCTTTTTTGGGAGCTGGCCGCAAAAGCGCAGGATTGCTTCAGGCCCTATTTTTGTTCTGGGGGGCAGGCTGAGCCTGTGGTTCATTCTTCTTCCTGATGGGAAAATGGAGTGACCTGTGCCTGTCCCAACACCTAGGGCTAGTCTTTCGTTGGTTCCCCGTCTTCCCGTTCATCCTCAGGACAAATTGCAACCTGGACGAAACAGTAGGTTAAAGGTGCTGATTCTCCAAGTAGGGAGATGGTTAGTCAAGCGGCTGGAATGGTGAACCCGAGCACAAGGAGAGGAGAAATGAGGTGCATTTTGGAAACCTTTCCCGATCTCACGGCATACCATCTTCTGGCTTTCCCATGCATGTTTTGATGTAGGAAGATTCCCTTGTACCTGGAGATTTGAGACCCATGGGGTGTGTTCCCCGCAGTGTTACTTTAAACTATCTGCGTTTGCTCACCCAACCTCACCAATCCTCTCAGCCCCAAGAGTGTCCAGCCTTATGTCTCATCCAGCTGTGGGTCTAGATATGGTCAATCCAGGTTGCATCATAGACCCTGAACGGATTTTGTAAGAATTTCTCTCTCTTTCACTGTCTTTGTTTTGTGGGTTTTTTAAAGTAATTTATGTTTAGAATCGGGCTTGGCTGCTTTTCCCTGCTGTGTTGATGCCGCTTTACACCCTCTTGATTCACTTGCAGAGAGATATCGATACAGAGGTTTTCAGATTCTTACTAGTCAGATATATTCTTGTGTGGTGTCTAGGGTGTGTTGAGTCCAGTTCACTGAGCAGGGAGTAGGCCTTGTCTATTACATATTTGGCTTATGGAGCAGTCTCTGAGCTAATTTCAAACCCTTGTTTTATGCATCACCCCACCTCACCTTTCCCGTTAAGCAGCCATAGTGTGTCTTCTAAAGGTGTGACTCTGTTCTGTTTTGTAATTCAGTTCAAGTGTAGCGATTTTGACATTCCCTCTATAAGCGATATCTTAGGATAAGTGTCTTTTTCTGTGTGACTTATTTCACTTAGAATCATCGTATCTAAATCCACTCATCATGCTGCTAACTAGCCTTATGACATTGATTTCATGGCTGAGTGATATTCCACTGTGCCAAGTACCACCATTTCTTTATCCATTTTTCTCTTTCCTGGGATATTGAAGGTGTACCGAAGTGGAGGTTCTTGGAAACAGAGCAGCCGTAAACTTTAGGGTGCCTGTGTCTTGTTGATTTTTAGTTTTCCCAATTTATACGCCCATGAGTGGAAGTGCCCTATGCTCTCTACGCTGTGTTTATTACTTGTTTCAGGACACACCGTACTCTTCTCCAGAGTGCCTGTTGGCAATTTACATCCCGCCCATCAGCGTAGAAAGGCTTCCATGTCTCCATGGCCTGTCCTGCTTTTCTGGTTTTTACACTTTGTTCAGCATGGCCCTTTTGACCGAGGGCAAGCGAGACTTCTTTGTAGCGCTGATTTGCCCTTCCGGCTTGCTTGGTTGGCCAAAAAGGGCGTATGCGTTTTTTCCTGAATATATTCAGGAAAAAACGCATACGCCCTTTTTGGCCAAGGGCATCATTGTCAACGTTTTGCCGCTTTTCATGTGCTTTAAAGGCGAGTCGAATCTACCTCCTGAAATCTGTTTCCTGCAAATCTGCCTTGCTTTCAAATCCTCTTCGTTGCCTTCCCTCAATATATTTGTGGACGAGAGTTCTCATTTATAACTCTGCACGTTTGTGAATTGCAGTGCCCCTGAGCTCCATTTGTCTCCTCGCTTTCTTGGGAGCTGGCCGCAAAAGCGCAGGATTGCTTCAGGCCCTATTTTGGTTCTGGGGGGCAGGCTGAGCCTGTGGTTCATTCTTCTTCCTGATGGGAAAATGGAGTGACCTGTGCCTGTCCCAACACCTAGGGCTAGTCTTTCGTTGGTTCCCCGTCTTCCCGTTCATCCTCAGGACAAATTGCAACCTGGACGAAACAGTAGGTTAAAGGTGCTGATTCTCCAAGTAGGGAGATGGTTAGTCAAGCGGCTGGAATGGCGAACCCGAGCACAAGGAGAGGAGAAATGAGGTGCGTTTTAGAAACCTTTCCCGATCTCACGGCATACCATCTTCTGGCTTTCCCATGCATGTTTTGATGTAGGAAGATTCCCTTGTACCTGGAGATTTGAGACCCATGGGGTGGGTACCCCGCAGTATTACTTTAAAGTATCTGCATTTGCTCACCCAACCTCACCAATCCTCTCAGCCCCAAGAGTGTCCAGCCTTATGTCTCATCCAGCTGTGGGTCTAGATATGGTCAATCCAGGTTGCATCAGAGACCCTGAACGGATTTTGTAAGAATTTCTCTCTCTTTCACTGTCTTTGTTTTGTGGGTTTTTTAAAGTAATTTATGTTTAGAATCGGGCTTGGCTGCTTTTCCCTGCTGTGTTGATGCCGCTTTACACCCTCTTGATTCACTTGCAGAGAGATATCGATACATAGGTTTTCAGATTCTTACTAGTCAGATATATTCTTGTGTGGTGACTAGGGTGTGTTGAGTCCAGTTCACTGAGCAGGGAGTAGGCCTTGTCTATTACATATTTGGCTTATGGAGCGGTCTCTGAGCTAATTTCAAACCCTTGTTTTATGCATCACCCCACCTCACCTTTCCCGTTAAGCAGCCATAGTGTGTCTTCTAAAGGTGTGACTCTGTTCTGTTTTGTAATTCAGTTCAAGTGTAGCGATTTTGACATTCCCTCTATAAGCGATATCTTAGGATAAGTGTCTTTTTCTGTGTGACTTATTTCACTTAGAATCATCGTACCTAAATCCACTCATCATGCTGCTAACTAGCCTTATGACATTGATTTCATGGCTGAGTGATATTCCACTGTGCCAAGTACCACCATTTCTTTATCCATTTTTCTCTTTCCTGGGATATTGAAGGTGTACCGAAGTGGAGGTTCTTGGAAACAGAGCAGCCGTAAACTTTAGGGTGCCTGTGTCTTGTTGATTTTTAGTTTTCCCAATTTATACGCCCATGAGTGGAAGTGCCCTATGCTCTCTACGCTGTGTTTATTACTTGTTTCAGGACACACCGTACTCTTCTCCAGAGTGCCTGTTGGCAATTTACATCCCGCCCATCAGCGTAGAAAGGCTCCCATGTCTCCATGGCCTGTCCTGCTTTTCTGGTTTTTACACTTTGTTCAGCATGGCCCTTTTGACCGAGGGCAAGCGAGACTTCTTTGTAGCGCTGATTTGCCCTTCCGGCTTGCTTGGTTGGCCAAAAAGGGCGTATGCGTTTTTTCCTGAATATATTCAGGAAAAAACGCATACGCCCTTTTTGGCCAAGGGCATCATTGTCAACGTTTTGCCGCTTTTCATGTGCTTTAAAGGCGAGTCGAATCTACCTCCTGAAATCTGTTTCCTGCAAATCTGCCTTGCTTTCAAATCCTCTTCGTTGCCTTCCCTCAATATATTTGTGGACGAGAGTTCTCATTTATAACTCTGCACGTTTGTGAATTGCAGTGCCCCTGAGCTCCATTTGTCTCCTCGCTTTTTTGGGAGCTGGCCGCAAAAGCGCAGGATTGCTTCAGGCCCTATTTTGGTTCTGGGGGGCAGGCTGAGCCTGTGGTTCATTCTTCTTCCTGATGGGAAAATGGAGTGACCTGTGCCTGTCCCAACACCTAGGGCTAGTCTTTCGTTGGTTCCCCGTCTTCCCGTTCATCCTCAGGACAAATTGCAACCTGGACGAAACAGTAGGTTAAAGGTGCTGATTCTCCAAGTAGGGAGATGGTTAGTCAAGCGGCTGGAATGGCGAACCCGAGCACAAGGAGAGGAGAAATGAGGTGCGTTTTAGAAACCTTTCCCGATCTCACGGCATACCATCTTCTGGCTTTCCCATGCATGTTTTGATGTAGGAAGATTCCCTTGTACCTGGAGATTTGAGACCCATGGGGTGGGTACCCCGCAGTATTACTTTAAAGTATCTGCATTTGCTCACCCAACCTCACCAATCCTCTCAGCCCCAAGAGTGTCCAGCCTTATGTCTCATCCAGCTGTGGGTCTAGATATGGTCAATCCAGGTTGCATCAGAGACCCTGAACGGATTTTGTAAGAATTTCTCTCTCTTTCACTGTCTTTGTTTTGTGGGTTTTTTAAAGTAATTTATGTTTAGAATCGGGCTTGGCTGCTTTTCCCTGCTGTGTTGATGCCACTTTACACCCTCTTGATTCACTTGCAGAGAGATATCGATACATAGGTTTTCAGATTCTTACTAGTCAGATATATTCTTGTGTGGTGACTAGGGTGTGTTGAGTCCAGTTCACTGAGCAGGGAGTAGGCCTTGTCTATTACATATTTGGCTTATGGAGCGGTCTCTGAGCTAATTTCAAACCCTTGTTTTATGCATCACCCCACCTCACCTTTCCCGTTAAGCAGCCATAGTGTGTCTTCTAAAGGTGTGACTCTGTTCTGTTTTGTAATTCAGTTTAAGTGTAGCGATTTTGACATTCCCTCTATAAGCGATATCTTAGGATAAGTGTCTTTTTCTGTGTGACTTATTTCACTTAGAATCATCGTACCTAAATCCACTCATCATGCTGCTAACTAGCCTTATGACATTGATTTCATGGCTGAGTGATATTCCATTGTGCCAAGTACCACCATTTCTTTATCCATTTTTCTCTTTCCTGGGATATTGAAGGTGTACCGAAGTGGAGGTTCTTGGAAACAGAGCAGCCGTAAACTTTAGGGTGCCTGTGTCTTGTTGATTTTTAGTTTTCCCAATTTATACGCCCATGAGTGGAAGTGCCCTATGCTCTCTACGCTGTGTTTATTACTTGTTTCAGGACACACCGTACTCTTCTCCAGAGTGCCTGTTGGCAATTTATATCCCGCCCATCAGCGTAGCAAGGCTCCCATGTCTCCATGGCCTGTCCTGCTTTTCTGGTTTTTACTGTTTGTTCAGCATGGCCCTTTTGACCGAGGGCAAGCGAGACTTCTTTGTAGCGCTGATTTGCCCTTCCGGCTTGCTTGGTTGGCCAAAAAGGGCGTATGCGTTTTTTCCTGAATATATTCAGGAAAAAACGCATACGCCCTTTTTGGCCAAGGGCATCATTGTCAACGTTTTGCCGCTTTTCATGTGCTTTAAAGGCGAGTCGAATCTACCTCCTGAAATCTGTTTCCTGCAAATCTGCCTTGCTTTCAAATCCTCTTCGTTGCCTTCCCTCAATATATTTGTGGACGAGAGTTCTCATTTATAACTCTGCACGTTTGTGAATTGCAGTGCCCCTGAGCTCCATTTGTCTCCTCGCTTTTTTGGGAGCTGGCCGCAAAAGCGCAGGATTGCTTCAGGCCCTATTTTTGTTCTGGGGGGCAGGCTGAGCCTGTGGTTCATTCTTCTTCCTGATGGGAAAATGGAGTGACCTGTGCCTGTCCCAACACCTAGGGCTAGTCTTTCGTTGGTTCCCCGTCTTCCCGTTCATCCTCAGGACAAATTGCAACCTGGACGAAACAGTAGGTTAAAGGTGCTGATTCTCCAAGTAGGGAGATGGTTAGTCAAGCGGCTGGAATGGTGAACCCGAGCACAAGGAGAGGAGAAATGAGGTGCATTTTGGAAACCTTTCCCGATCTCACGGCATACCATCTTCTGGCTTTCCCATGCATGTTTTGATGTAGGAAGATTCCCTTGTACCTGGAGATTTGAGACCCATGGGGTGTGTTCCCCGCAGTGTTACTTTAAACTATCTGCGTTTGCTCACCCAACCTCACCAATCCTCTCAGCCCCAAGAGTGTCCAGCCTTATGTCTCATCCAGCTGTGGGTCTAGATATGGTCAATCCAGGTTGCATCATAGACCCTGAACGGATTTTGTAAGAATTTCTCTCTCTTTCACTGTCTTTGTTTTGTGGGTTTTTTAAAGTAATTTATGTTTAGAATCGGGCTTGGCTGCTTTTCCCTGCTGTGTTGATGCCGCTTTACACCCTCTTGATTCACTTGCAGAGAGATATCGATACAGAGGTTTTCAGATTCTTACTAGTCAGATATATTCTTGTGTGGTGTCTAGGGTGTGTTGAGTCCAGTTCACTGAGCAGGGAGTAGGCCTTGTCTATTACATATTTGGCTTATGGAGCAGTCTCTGAGCTAATTTCAAACCCTTGTTTTATGCATCACCCCACCTCACCTTTCCCGTTAAGCAGCCATAGTGTGTCTTCTAAAGGTGTGACTCTGTTCTGTTTTGTAATTCAGTTCAAGTGTAGCGATTTTGACATTCCCTCTATAAGCGATATCTTAGGATAAGTGTCTTTTTCTGTGTGACTTATTTCACTTAGAATCATCGTATCTAAATCCACTCATCATGCTGCTAACTAGCCTTATGACATTGATTTCATGGCTGAGTGATATTCCACTGTGCCAAGTACCACCATTTCTTTATCCATTTTTCTCTTTCCTGGGATATTGAAGGTGTACCGAAGTGGAGGTTCTTGGAAACAGAGCAGCCGTAAACTTTAGGGTGCCTGTGTCTTGTTGATTTTTAGTTTTCCCAATTTATACGCCCATGAGTGGAAGTGCCCTATGCTCTCTACGCTGTGTTTATTACTTGTTTCAGGACACACCGTACTCTTCTCCAGAGTGCCTGTTGGCAATTTACATCCCGCCCATCAGCGTAGAAAGGCTTCCATGTCTCCATGGCCTGTCCTGCTTTTCTGGTTTTTACACTTTGTTCAGCATGGCCCTTTTGACCGAGGGCAAGCGAGACTTCTTTGTAGCGCTGATTTGCCCTTCCGGCTTGCTTGGTTGGCCAAAAAGGGCGTATGCGTTTTTTCCTGAATATATTCAGGAAAAAACGCATACGCCCTTTTTGGCCAAGGGCATCATTGTCAACGTTTTGCCGCTTTTCATGTGCTTTAAAGGCGAGTCGAATCTACCTCCTGAAATCTGTTTCCTGCAAATCTGCCTTGCTTTCAAATCCTCTTCGTTGCCTTCCCTCAATATATTTGTGGACGAGAGTTCTCATTTATAACTCTGCACGTTTGTGAATTGCAGTGCCCCTGAGCTCCATTTGTCTCCTCGCTTTCTTGGGAGCTGGCCGCAAAAGCGCAGGATTGCTTCAGGCCCTATTTTGGTTCTGGGGGGCAGGCTGAGCCTGTGGTTCATTCTTCTTCCTGATGGGAAAATGGAGTGACCTGTGCCTGTCCCAACACCTAGGGCTAGTCTTTCGTTGGTTCCCCGTCTTCCCGTTCATCCTCAGGACAAATTGCAACCTGGACGAAACAGTAGGTTAAAGGTGCTGATTCTCCAAGTAGGGAGATGGTTAGTCAAGCGGCTGGAATGGCGAACCCGAGCACAAGGAGAGGAGAAATGAGGTGCGTTTTAGAAACCTTTCCCGATCTCACGGCATACCATCTTCTGGCTTTCCCATGCATGTTTTGATGTAGGAAGATTCCCTTGTACCTGGAGATTTGAGACCCATGGGGTGGGTACCCCGCAGTATTACTTTAAAGTATCTGCATTTGCTCACCCAACCTCACCAATCCTCTCAGCCCCAAGAGTGTCCAGCCTTATGTCTCATCCAGCTGTGGGTCTAGATATGGTCAATCCAGGTTGCATCAGAGACCCTGAACGGATTTTGTAAGAATTTCTCTCTCTTTCACTGTCTTTGTTTTGTGGGTTTTTTAAAGTAATTTATGTTTAGAATCGGGCTTGGCTGCTTTTCCCTGCTGTGTTGATGCCGCTTTACACCCTCTTGATTCACTTGCAGAGAGATATCGATACATAGGTTTTCAGATTCTTACTAGTCAGATATATTCTTGTGTGGTGACTAGGGTGTGTTGAGTCCAGTTCACTGAGCAGGGAGTAGGCCTTGTCTATTACATATTTGGCTTATGGAGCGGTCTCTGAGCTAATTTCAAACCCTTGTTTTATGCATCACCCCACCTCACCTTTCCCGTTAAGCAGCCATAGTGTGTCTTCTAAAGGTGTGACTCTGTTCTGTTTTGTAATTCAGTTCAAGTGTAGCGATTTTGACATTCCCTCTATAAGCGATATCTTAGGATAAGTGTCTTTTTCTGTGTGACTTATTTCACTTAGAATCATCGTACCTAAATCCACTCATCATGCTGCTAACTAGCCTTATGACATTGATTTCATGGCTGAGTGATATTCCACTGTGCCAAGTACCACCATTTCTTTATCCATTTTTCTCTTTCCTGGGATATTGAAGGTGTACCGAAGTGGAGGTTCTTGGAAACAGAGCAGCCGTAAACTTTAGGGTGCCTGTGTCTTGTTGATTTTTAGTTTTCCCAATTTATACGCCCATGAGTGGAAGTGCCCTATGCTCTCTACGCTGTGTTTATTACTTGTTTCAGGACACACCGTACTCTTCTCCAGAGTGCCTGTTGGCAATTTACATCCCGCCCATCAGCGTAGAAAGGCTCCCATGTCTCCATGGCCTGTCCTGCTTTTCTGGTTTTTACACTTTGTTCAGCATGGCCCTTTTGACCGAGGGCAAGCGAGACTTCTTTGTAGCGCTGATTTGCCCTTCCGGCTTGCTTGGTTGGCCAAAAAGGGCGTATGCGTTTTTTCCTGAATATATTCAGGAAAAAACGCATACGCCCTTTTTGGCCAAGGGCATCATTGTCAACGTTTTGCCGCTTTTCATGTGCTTTAAAGGCGAGTCGAATCTACCTCCTGAAATCTGTTTCCTGCAAATCTGCCTTGCTTTCAAATCCTCTTCGTTGCCTTCCCTCAATATATTTGTGGACGAGAGTTCTCATTTATAACTCTGCACGTTTGTGAATTGCAGTGCCCCTGAGCTCCATTTGTCTCCTCGCTTTTTTGGGAGCTGGCCGCAAAAGCGCAGGATTGCTTCAGGCCCTATTTTGGTTCTGGGGGGCAGGCTGAGCCTGTGGTTCATTCTTCTTCCTGATGGGAAAATGGAGTGACCTGTGCCTGTCCCAACACCTAGGGCTAGTCTTTCGTTGGTTCCCCGTCTTCCCGTTCATCCTCAGGACAAATTGCAACCTGGACGAAACAGTAGGTTAAAGGTGCTGATTCTCCAAGTAGGGAGATGGTTAGTCAAGCGGCTGGAATGGCGAACCCGAGCACAAGGAGAGGAGAAATGAGGTGCGTTTTAGAAACCTTTCCCGATCTCACGGCATACCATCTTCTGGCTTTCCCATGCATGTTTTGATGTAGGAAGATTCCCTTGTACCTGGAGATTTGAGACCCATGGGGTGGGTACCCCGCAGTATTACTTTAAAGTATCTGCATTTGCTCACCCAACCTCACCAATCCTCTCAGCCCCAAGAGTGTCCAGCCTTATGTCTCATCCAGCTGTGGGTCTAGATATGGTCAATCCAGGTTGCATCAGAGACCCTGAACGGATTTTGTAAGAATTTCTCTCTCTTTCACTGTCTTTGTTTTGTGGGTTTTTTAAAGTAATTTATGTTTAGAATCGGGCTTGGCTGCTTTTCCCTGCTGTGTTGATGCCGCTTTACACCCTCTTGATTCACTTGCAGAGAGATATCGATACATAGGTTTTCAGATTCTTACTAGTCAGATATATTCTTGTGTGGTGACTAGGGTGTGTTGAGTCCAGTTCACTGAGCAGGGAGTAGGCCTTGTCTATTACATATTTGGCTTATGGAGCGGTCTCTGAGCTAATTTCAAACCCTTGTTTTATGCATCACCCCACCTCACCTTTCCCGTTAAGCAGCCATAGTGTGTCTTCTAAAGGTGTGACTCTGTTCTGTTTTGTAATTCAGTTCAAGTGTAGCGATTTTGACATTCCCTCTATAAGCGATATCTTAGGATAAGTGTCTTTTTCTGTGTGACTTATTTCACTTAGAATCATCGTACCTAAATCCACTCATCATGCTGCTAACTAGCCTTATGACATTGATTTCATGGCTGAGTGATATTCCACTGTGCCAAGTACCACCATTTCTTTATCCATTTTTCTCTTTCCTGGGATATTGAAGGTGTACCGAAGTGGAGGTTCTTGGAAACAGAGCAGCCGTAAACTTTAGGGTGCCTGTGTCTTGTTGATTTTTAGTTTTCCCAATTTATACGCCCATGAGTGGAAGTGCCCTATGCTCTCTACGCTGTGTTTATTACTTGTTTCAGGACACACCGTACTCTTCTCCAGAGTGCCTGTTGGCAATTTACATCCCGCCCATCAGCGTAGAAAGGCTTCCATGTCTCCATGGCCTGTCCTGCTTTTCTGGTTTTTACACTTTGTTCAGCATGGCCCTTTTGACCGAGGGCAAGCGAGACTTCTTTGTAGCGCTGATTTGCCCTTCCGGCTTGCTTGGTTGGCCAAAAAGGGCGTATGCGTTTTTTCCTGAATATATTCAGGAAAAAACGCATACGCCCTTTTTGGCCAAGGGCATCATTGTCAACGTTTTGCCGCTTTTCATGTGCTTTAAAGGCGAGTCGAATCTACCTCCTGAAATCTGTTTCCTGCAAATCTGCCTTGCTTTCAAATCCTCTTCGTTGCCTTCCCTCAATATATTTGTGGACGAGAGTTCTCATTTATAACTCTGCACGTTTGTGAATTGCAGTGCCCCTGAGCTCCATTTGTCTCCTCGCTTTTTTGGGAGCTGGCCGCAAAAGCGCAGGATTGCTTCAGGCCCTATTTTGGTTCTGGGGGGCAGGCTGAGCCTGTGGTTCATTCTTCTTCCTGATGGGAAAATGGAGTGACCTGTGCCTGTCCCAACACCTAGGGCTAGTCTTTCGTTGGTTCCCCGTCTTCCCGTTCATCCTCAGGACAAATTGCAACCTGGACGAAACAGTAGGTTAAAGGTGCTGATTCTCCAAGTAGGGAGATGGTTAGTCAAGCGGCTGGAATGGCGAACCCGAGCACAAGGAGAGGAGAAATGAGGTGCGTTTTAGAAACCTTTCCCGATCTCACGGCATACCATCTTCTGGCTTTCCCATGCATGTTTTGATGTAGGAAGATTCCCTTGTACCTGGAGATTTGAGACCCATGGGGTGGGTACCCCGCGGTATTACTTTAAAGTATCTGCATTTGCTCACCCAACCTCACCAATCCTCTCAGCCCCAAGAGTGTCCAGCCTTATGTCTCATCCAGCTGTGGGTCTAGATATGGTCAATCCAGGTTGCATCAGAGATCCTGAACGGATTTTGTAAGAATTTCTCTCTCTTTCACTGTCTTTGCTTTGTGGGTTTTTTAAAGTAATGTATGTTTAGAATGGGGTTTGGCTGCTTTTCCCTGCTGTGTTTATGCCGCTTTACACCCTCTTGATTCACTTGCAGAGAGATATCGATACATAGGTTTTCAGATTCATACTAGTCAGATATATTCTTGTGCGGTGACTAGGGTGTGTTGAGTCCAGTTCACTGAGCAGGGAGTAGGCCTTGTCTATTACATATTTGGCTTATGGAGCGGTCTCTGAGCTAATTTCAAACCCTTGTTTTATGCATCACCCCACCTCACCTTTCCCGTTAAGCAGCCATAGTGTGTCTTCTAAAGGTGTGACTCTGTTCTGATTTGTAATTCAGTTCAAGTGTAGCGATTTTGACATTCCCTCTATAAGCGATATCTTAGGATAAGTGTCTTTTTCTGTGTGACTTATTTCACTTAGAATCATCGTACCTAAATCCACTCATCATGCTGCTAACTAGCCTTATGACATTGATTTCATGGCTGAGTGATATTCCATTGTGCCAAGTACCACCATTTCTTTATCCATTTTTCTCTTTCCTGGGATATTGAAGGTGTACCGAAGCCGAGGTTTTTGGAAACAGAGCAGCCGTAACGTTTGGGGTGCCTGTGTCTTGTTGATTTTAGTTTTCCCAATTTATACGCCCATGAGTGGAAGTGCCCTATGCTCTCAACGCTGTGTTTATTACTTGTTTCAGGACACATCGTACTCTTCTCCAGAGTGCCTGTTGGCAATTTACATCCCGCCCATCAGCGTAGCAAGGCTCCCATGTCTCCATGGCCTGTCCTGCTTTTCTGGTTTTTACACTTTGTTCAGCATGGCCCTTTTGACCGAGGGCAAGCGAGACTTCTTTTTAGTGCTGATTTGCCCTTCCGGCTTGCTTGGTTGGCCAAAAAGGGCGTATGCGTTTTTTCCTGAATATATTCAGGAAAAAACGCATACGCCCTTTTTGGCCAAGGGCATCATTGTCCACGTTTTGCCGCATTTCATGTGCTTTAAAGGCGAGTCGAATCTACCTCCTGAAATCTGTTTCCTGCAAATCTGCCTTGCTTTCAAATCCTCTTCGTTGCCTTCCCTCAATATATTTGTGGACGAGAGTTCTCATTTATAACTCTGCACGTTTGTGAATTGCAGTGCCCCTGAGCTCCATTTGTCTCCTCGCTTTTTTGGGAGCTGGCCGCAAAAGCGCAGGATTGCTTCAGGCCCTATTTTGGTTCTGGGGGGCAGGCTGAGCCTGTGGTTCATTCTTCTTCCTGATGGGAAAATGGAGTGACCTGTGCCTGTCCCAATACCTAGGGCTAGTCTTTCGTTGGTTCCCCGTCTTCCCGTTCATCCTCAGGACAAATTGCAACCTGGACGAAACAGTAGGTTAAAGGTGCTGATTCTCCAAGTAGGGAGATGGTTAGTCAAGCGGCTGGAATGGTGAACCCGAGCACAAGGAGAGGAGAAATGAGGTGCGTTTTGGAAACCTTTCCCGATCTCACGGCATACCATCTTCTGGCTTTCCCATGCATGTTTTGATGTAGGAAGATTCCCTTGTACCTGGAGATTTGAGACCCATGGGGTGTGTTCCCCGCAGTGTTACTTTAAAGTATCTGCGTTTGCTCACCCAACCTCACCAATCCTCTCAGCCCCAAGAGTGTCCAGCCTTATGTCTCATCCAGCTGTGGGTCTAGATATGGTCAATCCAGGTTGCATCAGAGACCCTGAACGGATTTTGTAAGAATTTCTCTCTCTTTCACTGTCTTTGTTTTGTGGGTTTTTTTAAGTAATTTATGTTTAGAATCGGGCTTGGCTGCTTTTCCCTGCTGTGTTGATGCCGCTTTACACCCTCTTGATTCACTTGCAGAGAGATATCGATACATAGGTTTTCAGATTCTTACTAGTCAGATATATTCTTGTGTGGTGACTAGGGTGTGTTGAGTCCAGTTCACTGAGCAGGGAGTAGGCCTTGTCTATTACATATTTGGCTTATGGAACGGTCTCTGAGCTAATTTCAAACCCTTGTTTTATGCATCACCCCTCCTCACCTTTCCCGTTAAGCAGCCATAGTGTGTCTTCTAAAGGTGTGACTCTGTTCTGTTTTGTAATTCAGTTCAAGTGTAGCGATTTTGACATTCCCTCTATAAGCGATATCTTAGGATAAGTGTCTTTTTCTGTGTGACTTATTTCACTTAGAATCATCATACCTAAATCCACTCATCATGCTGCTAACTAGCCTTATGACATTGATTTCATGGCTGAGTCATATTCCATTGTGCCAAGTACCACCATTTCTTTATCCATTTTTCTCTTTCCTGGGATATTGAAGGTGTACCGAAGCGGAGGTTCTTGGAAACAGAGCAGCCATAAACTTTAGGGTGCCTGTGTCTTGTTGATTTTTAGTTTTCCCAATTTATACGCCCATGAGTGGAAGTGCACTATGCTCTCTATGCTGTGTTTATTACTTGTTTCAGGACACACGGTACTCTTCTCCAGAGTGCCTGTTGGCAATTTATATCCCGCCCATCAGCGTAGCAAGGCTCCCATGTCTCCATGGCCTGTCCTGCTTTTCTGGTTTTTACTGTTTGTTCAGCATGGCCCTATTGACCGAGGGCAAGCGAGCCTTCTTTGTAGCGCTGATTTGCCCTTCCGGCTTGCTTGGTTGGCCAAAAAGGGCGTATGCGTTTTTTCCTGAATATATTCAGGAAAAAACGCATACGCCCTTTTTGGCCAAGGGCATCATTGTCAACGTTTTGCCGCTTTTCATGTGCTTTAAAGGTGAGTCGAATCTACCTCCTGAAATTTGTTTCCTGCAAATCTGCCTTGCTTTCAAATCCTCTTCGTTGCCTTCCCTCAATATATTTGTGGACGAGAGTTCTCATTTATAACTCTGCACGTTTGTGAATTGCAGTGCCCCTGAGCTCCATTTGTCTCCTCACTTTTTTGGGAGCTGGCCGCAAAAGCGCAGGATTGCTTCAGGCCCTATTTTGGTTCTGGGGGGCAGGCTGAGCCTGTGGTTCATTCTTCTTCCTGATGGGAAAATGGAGTGACCTATGCCTGTCCCAACACCTAGGGCTCGTCTCTCGTTGGTTCCGCGTCTTCCCGTTCATCCTCAGGACAAATTGCAACCTGTACAATCAGGAGGTTAAAGGTGCTGATTCTCCAAGTAGGGAGATGGTTAGTCAAGCGGCTGGAATGGTGAACCCGAGCACAAGGAGAGGAGAAATGAGGTGCGTTTTAGAAACCTTTCCCGATCTCATGGCATACCATCTTCTGGGTTTCCCATGCATGTTTTGATGTAGGAAGATTCCCTTGTACCTGGAGATTTGAGACCCATGGGGTGGGTACACCGCGGTATTATTTTAAAGTATCTGCGTTTGCTCACACAACCTCACCAATCCTCTCAGCCCCAAGAGTGTCCAGCCTTATGTCTCATCCAGCTGTGGGTCTAGATATGGTCAATCCAGGTTGCATCATAGACCCTGAACGGATTTTGTAAGAATTTCTCTCTCTTTCACTGTCTTTGTTTTGTGGGTTTTTTAAAGTAATTTATGTTTAGAATCGGGCTTGGCTGCTTTTCCCTGCTGTGTTGATGCCGCTTTACACCCTCTTGATTCACTTGCAGAGAGATATCGATACATAGGTTTTCAGATTCTTACTAGTCAGATATATTCTTGTGTGTTGACTAGGGTGTGTTGAGTCCAGTTCACTGAGCAGGGAGTAGGCCTTGTCTATTACATATTTGGCTTATGGAGCGGTCTCTGAGCTAATTTCAAACCCTTGTTTTATGCATCACCCCACCTCACCTTTCCCGTTAAGCAGCCATAGTGTGTCTTCTAAAGGTGTGACTCTGTTCTGTTTTGTAATTCAGTTCAAGTGTAGCGATTTTGACATTCCCTCTATAAGCGATATCTTAGGATAAGTGTCTTTTTCTGTGTGACTTATTTCACTTAGAATCATCGTATCTAAATCCACTCATCATGCTGCTAACTAGCCTTATGACATTGATTTCATGGCTGAGTGATATTCCATTGTGCCAAGTACCACCATTTCTTTATCCATTTTTCTCTTTCCTGGGATATTGAAGGTGTACCGAAGTGGAGGTTCTTGGAAACAGAGCAGCCGTAAACTTTAGGGTGCCTGTGTCTTGTTGATTTTTAGTTTTCCCAATTTATACGCCCATGAGTGGAAGTGCCCTATGCTCTCATCGCTGTGTTTATTACTTGTTTCAGGACACACCGTACTCTTCTCCAGAGTGCCTGTTGGCAATTTATATCCCGCCCATCAGCGTAGCAAGGCTCCCATGTCTCCATGGCCTGTCCTGCTTTTCTGGTTTTTACACTTTTTTCAGCATGGCCCTTTTGACCGAGGGCAAGCGAGACTTCTTTGTAGCGCTGATTTGCCCTTCCGGCTTGCTTGGTTGGCCAAAAAGGGCGTATGCGTTTTTTCCTGAATATATTCAGGAAAAAACGCATACGCCCTTTTTGGCCAAGGGCATCATTGTCAACGTTTTGCCGCTTTTCATGTGCTTTAAAGGCGAGTCGAATCTACCTCCTGAAATCTGTTTCCTGCAAATCTGCCTTGCTTTCAAATCCTCTTCGTTGCCTTCCCTCAATATATTTGTGGACGAGAGTTCTCATTTATAACTCTGTACGTTTGTGAATTGCAGTGCCCCTGAGCTCCATTTGTCTCCTCGCTTTTTTGGGAGCTGGCCGCAAAAGCGCAGGATTGCTTCAGGCCCTATTTTGGTTCTGGGGGGCAGGCTGAGCCTGTGGTTCATTCTTCTTCCTGATGGGAAAATGGAGTGACCTGTGCCTGTCCCAACACCTAGGGCTAGTCTTTCGTTTGTTCCCAGTCTTCCCGTTCATCCTCAGGACAAATTGCAACCTGGACGAAACAGTAGGTTAAAGGTGCTGATTCTCCAAGTAGGGAGATGGTTAGTCAAGCGGCTGGAATGGCGAACCCGAGCACAAGGAGAGGAGAAATGAGGTGCGTTTTAGAAACCTTTCCCGATCTCACGGCATACCATCTTCTGGGTTTCCCATGCATGTTTTGATGTAGGAAGATTCCCTTGTACCTGGAGATTTGAGACCCATGGGGTGGGTACACCGCGGTATTATTTTAAAGTATCTGCATTTGCTCACACAACCTCACCAATCCTCTCAGCCCCAAGAGTGTCCAGCCTTATGTCTCATCCAGCTGTGGGTCTAGATATGGTCAATCCAGGTTGCATCATAGACACTGAACGGATTTTGTAAGAATTTCTCTCTCTTTCACTGTCTTTGCTTTGTGGGTTTTTTAAAGTAATGTATGTTTAGAATGGGGTTTGGCTGCTTTTCCCTGCTGTGTTTATGCCGCTTTACACCCTCTTGATTCACTTGCAGAGAGATATCGATACATAGGTTTTCAGATTCATACTAGTCAGATATATTCTTGTGCGGTGACTAGGGGGTGTTGAGTCCAGTTCACTGAGCAGGGAGTAGGCCTTGTCTATTACATATTTAGCTTATGGAGCGGTGTCTGAGCTAATTTCAAACCCTTGTTTTATGCATCACCCCACCTCACCTTTCCCGTTAAGCAGCCATAGTGTGTCTTCTAAAGGTGTGACTCTGTTCTGTTTTGTAATTCAGTTCAAGTGTAGCGATTTTGACATTCCCTCTATAAGCGATATCTTAGGATAAGTGTCTTTTTCTGTGTGACTTATTTCACTTAGAATCATCGTATCTAAATCCACTCATCATGCTGCTAACTAGCCTTATGACATTGATTTCATGGCTGAGTGATATTCCATTGTGCCAAGTACCACCATTTCTTTATCCATTTTTCTCTTTCCTGGGATATTGAAGGTGTACCGAAGTGGAGGGTCTTGGAAACAGAGCAGCCGTAAACTTTAGGGTGCCTGTGTCTTGTTGATTTTTAGTTTTCCCAATTTATACGCCCATGAGTGGAAGTGCCCTATGCTCTCTACGCTGTGTTTATTACTTGTTTCAGGACACACCGTACTCTTCTCCAGAGTGCCTGTTGGCAATTTACATCCCGCCCATCAGCGTAGCAAGGCTTCCATGTCTCCATGGCCTGTCCTGCTTTTCTGGTTTTTACTGTTTGTTCAGCATGGCCCTTTTGACCGAGGGCAAGCGAGACTTCTTTGTAGCGCTGATTTGCCCTTCCGGCTTGCTTGGTTGGCCAAAAAGGGCGTATGCGTTTTTTCCTGAATATATTCAGGAAAAAACGCATACGCCCTTTTTGGCCAAGGGCATCATTGTCAACGTTTTGCCGCTTTTCATGTGCTTTAAAGGCGAGTCGAATCTACCTCCTGAAATCTGTTTCCTGCAAATCTGCCTTGCTTTCAAATCCTCTTCGTTGCCTTCCCTCAATATATTTGTGGACGAGAGTTCTCATTTATAACTCTGCACGTTTGTGAATTGCAGTGCCCCTGAGCTCCATTTGTCTCCTCGCTTTTTTGGGAGCTGGCCGCAAAAGCGCAGGATTGCTTCAGGCCCTATTTTGGTTCTGGGGGGCAGGCTGAGCCTGTGGTTCATTCTTCTTCCTGATGGGAAAATGGAGTGACCTGTGCCTGTCCCAACACCTAGGGCTAGTCTTTCGTTGGTTCCCCGTCTTCCCGTTCATCCTCAGGACAAATTGCAACCTGGACGAAACAGTAGGTTAAAGGTGCTGATTCTCCAAGTAGGGAGATGGTTAGTCAAGCGGCTGGAATGGCGAACCCGAGCACAAGGAGAGGAGAAATGAGGTGCGTTTTAGAAACCTTTCCCGATCTCACGGCATACCATCTTCTGGCTTTCCCATGCATGTTTTGATGTAGGAAGATGCCCTTTTATCTGGAGATTTGAGACCCATGGGGTGTGTTCCCCGCAGTGTTACTTTAAAGTATCTGCGTTTGCTCACCCAACCTCACCAATCCTCTCAGCCCCAAGAGTGTCCAGCCTTATGTCTCATCCAGCTGTGGGTCTAGATATGGTCAATCCAGGTTGCATCATAGACCCTGAACGGATGTTGTAAGAATTTCTCTCACTTTCACTGTCTTTGCTTTGTGGGTTTTTTAAAGTAATGTATGTTTAGAATGGGGTTTGGCTGCTTTTCCCTGCTGTGTTTATGCCGCTTTACACCCTCTTGATTCACTTGCAGAGAGATATCGATACATAGGTTTTCAGATTCATACTAGACAGATATATTCTTGTGCGGTGACTAGGGGGTGTTGAGTCCAGTTCACTGAGCAGGGAGTAGGCCTTGTCTATTACATATTTGGCTTATGGAGCGGTGTCTGAGCTAATTTCAAACCCTTGTTTTATGCATCACCCCACCTCACCTTTCCCGTTAAGCAGCCATAGTGTGTCTTCTAAAGGTGTGACTCTGTTCTGTTTTGTAATTCAGTTCAAGTGTAGCGATTTTGACATTCCCTCTATAAGCGATATCTTAGGATAAGTGTCTTTTTCTGTGTGACTTATTTCACTTAGAATCATCGTACCTAAATCCACTCATCATGCTGCTAACTAGCCTTATGACATTGATTTCATGGCTGAGTGATATTCCATTGTGCCAAGTACCACCATTTCTTTATCCATTTTTCTCTTTCCTGGGATATTGAAGGTGTACCGAAGTGGAGGTTCTTGGAAACAGAGCAGCCGTAAACTTTAGGGTGCCTGTGTCTTGTTGATTTTTAGTTTTCCCAATTTATACGCCCATGAGTGGAAGTGCCCTATGCTCTCTACGCTGTGTTTATTACTTGTTTCAGGACACACCGTACTCTTCTCCAGAGTGCCTGTTGGCAATTTACATCCCGCCCATCAGCGTAGCAAGGCTTCCATGTCTCCATGGCCTGTCCTGCTTTTCTGGTTTTTACTGTTTGTTCAGCATGGCCCTTTTGACCGAGGGCAAGCGAGACTTCTTTGTAGCGCTGATTTGCCCTTCCGGCTTGCTTGGTTGGCCAAAAAGGGCGTATGCGTTTTTTCCTGAATATATTCAGGAAAAAACGCATACGCCCTTTTTGGCCAAGGGCATCATTGTCAACGTTTTGCCGCTTTTCATGTGCTTTAAAGGCGAGTCTAATCTACCTCCTGAAATCTGTTTCCTGCAAATCTGCCTTGCTTTCAAATCCTCTTCGTTGCCTTCCCTCAATATATTTGTGGACGAGAGTTCTCATTTATAACTCTGCACGTTTGTGAATTGCAGTGCCCCTGAGCTCCATTTGTCTCCTCGCTTTTTAGGGAGCTGGCCGCAAAAGCGCAGGATTGCTTCAGGCCCTATTTTGGTTCTGGGGGGCAGGCTGAGCCTGTGGTTCATTCTTCTTCCTGATGGGAAAATGGAGTGACCTGTGCCTGTCCCAACACCTAGGGCTAGTCTTTCGTTGGTTCCCCGTCTTCCCGTTCATCCTCAGGACAAATTGCAACCTGGACGAAACAGTAGGTTAAAGGTGCTGATTCTCCAAGTAGGGAGATGGTTAGTCAAGCGGCTGGAATGGCGAACCCGAGCACAAGGAGAGGAGAAATGAGGTGCGTTTTAGAAACCTTTCCCGATCTCACGGCATACCATCTTCTGGGTTTCCCATGCATGTTTTGATGTAGGAAGATGCCCTTGTACCTGGAGATTTGAGACCCATGGGGTGTGTTCCCCGCAGTGTTACTTTAAAGTATCTGCATTTGCTCACCCAACCTCACCAATCCTCTCAGCCCCAAGAGTGTCCAGCCTTATGTCTCATCCAGCTGTGGGTCTAGATATGGTCAATCCAGGTTGCATCAGAGATCCTGAACGGATTTTGTAAGAATTTCTCTCTCTTTCACTGTCTTTGCTTTGTGGGTTTTTTAAAGTAATGTATGTTTAGAATGGGATTTGGCTGCTTTTCCCTGCTGTGTTTATGCCGCTTTACACCCTCTTGATTCACTTGCAGAGAGATTTCGATACATAGGTTTTCAGATTCATACTAGTCAGATATATTCTTGTGCGGTGACTAGGGGGTGTTGAGTCCAGTTCACTGAGCAGGGAGTAGGCCTTGTCTATTACATATTTGGCTTATGGAGCGGTGTCTGAGCTAATTTCAAACCCTTGTTTTATGCATCACCCCACCTCACCTTTCCCGTTAAGCAGCCATAGTGTGTCTTCTAAAGGTGTGACTCTGTTCTGATTTGTAATTCAGTTCAAGTGTAGCGATTTTGACATTCCCTCTATAAGCGATATCTTAGGATAAGTGTCTTTTTCTGTGTGACTTATTTCACTTAGAATCATCGTATCTAAATCCACTCATCATGCTGGTAACTAGCCTTATGACATTGATTTCATGGCTGAGTGATATTCCATTGTGCCAAGTACCACCATTTCTTTATCCATTTTTCTCTTTCCTGGGATATTGAAGGTGTACCGAAGCAGAGGTTTTTGGAAACAGAGCAGCCGTAACGTTTGGGGTGCCTGTGTCTTGTTGATTTTAGTTTTCCCAATTTATACGCCCATGAGTGGAAGTGCCCTATGCTCTCAACGCTGTGTTTATTACTTGTTTCAGGACACATCGTACTCTTCTCCAGAGTGCCTGTTGGCAATTTACATCCCGCCCATCAGCGTAGCAAGGCTCCCATGTCTCCATGGCCTGTCCTGCTTTTCTGGTTTTTACACTTTGTTCAGCATGGCCCTTTTGACCGAGGGCAAGCGAGACTTCTTTGTAGCGCTGATTTGCCCTTCCGGCTTGCTTGGTTGGCCAAAAAGGGCGTATGCGTTTTTTCCTGAATATATTCAGGAAAAAACGCATACGCCCTTTTTGGCCAAGGGCATCATTGTCAACGTTTTGCCGCTTTTCATGTGCTTTAAAGGCGAGTCGAATCTACCTCCTGAAATCTGTTTCCTGCAAATCTGCCTTGCTTTCAAATCCTCTTCGTTGCCTTCCCTCAATATATTTGTGGACGAGAGTTCTCATTTATAACTCTGCACGTTTGTGAATTGCAGTGCCCCTGAGCTCCATTTGTCTCCTCGCTTTTTTGGGAGCTGGCCGCAAAAGCGCAGGATTGCTTCAGGCCCTATTTTGGTTCTGGGGGGCAGGCTGAGCCTGTGGTTCATTCTTCTTCCTGATGAGAAAATGGAGTGACCTATGCCTGTCCCAACACCTAGGGCTCGTCTCTCGTTGGTTCCGCGTCTTCCCGTTCATCCTCAGGACAAATTGCAACCTGTACAATCAGGAGGTTAAAGGTGCTGATTCTCCAAGTAGGGAGATGGTTAGTCAAGCAGCTGGAATGGTGAACCCGAGCACAAGGAGAGGAGAAATGAGGTGCGTTTTAGAAACCTTTCCCGATCTCACGGCATACCATCTTCTGGGTTTCCCATGCATGTTTTGATGTAGGAAGATTCCCTTGTACCTGGAGATTTGAGACCCATGGGGTGGGTACCCCGCGGTATTACTTTAAAGTATCTGCATTTGCTCACCCAACCTCACCAATCCTCTCAGCCCCAAGAGTGTCCAGCCTTATGTCTCATCCAGCTGTGGGTCTAGATATGGTCAATACAGGTTGCATCAGAGACCCTGAACGGATTTTGTAAGAATTTCTCTCTCTTTCACTGTCTTTGCTTTGTGGGTTTTTTAAAGTAATGTATGTTTAGAATGGGGTTTGGCTGCTTTTCCCTGCTGTGTTTATGCCGCTTTACACCCTCTTGATTCACTTGCAGAGAGATATCGATACATAGGTTTTCAGATTCATACTAGTCAGATATATTCTTGTGCGGTGACTAGGGTGTGTTGAGTCCAGTTCACTGAGCAGGGAGTAGGCCTTGTCTATTACATATTTGGCTTATGGAGTGGTGTCTGAGCTAATTTCAAACCCTTGTTTTATGCATCACCCCACCTCACCTTTCCGGTTAAGCAGCCATATTGTGTCTTCTAAAGGTGTGACTCTGTTCTGTTTTGTAATTCAGTTCAAGTGTAGCGATTTTGACATTCCCTCTATAAGCGATATCTTAGGATAAGTGTCTTTTTCTGTGTGACTTATTTCACTTAGAATCATCGTACCTAAATCCACACATCATGCTGCTAACTAGCCTTATGACATTGATTTCATGGCTGAGTGATTTTCCATTGTGCCAAGTAACACCATTTCTTTATCCATTTTTCTCTTTCCTGGGATATTGAAGGTGTACCGAAGCGGAGGTACTTGTAAACAGAGCAGCCATGAACTTTAGGGTGCCTGTGTCTTGTTGATTTTTAGTTTTCCCAATTTATACGCCCATGAGTGGAAGTGCCCTATGCTCTCAACGCTGTGTTTATTACTTGTTTCAGGACACACCGTACTCTTCTCCAGAGTGCCTGTTGGCAATTTATATCCCGCCCATCAGCGTAGCAAGGCTCCCATGTCTCCATGGCCTGTCCTGCTTTTCTGGTTTTTACTGTTTGTTCAGCATGGCCCTTTTGACCGAGGGCAAGCGAGACTTCTTTGTAGCGCTGATTTGCCCTTCCGGCTTGCTTGGTTGGCCAAAAAGGGCGTATGCGTTTTTTCCTGAATATATTCAGGAAAAAACGCATACGCCCTTTTTGGCCAAGGGCATCATTGTCCACGTTTTGCCGCATTTCATGTGCTTTAAAGGCGAGTCGAATCTACCTCCTGAAATCTGTTTCCTGCAAATCTGCCTTGCTTTCAAATCCTCTTCGTTGCCTTCCCTCAATATATTTGTGGACGAGAGTTCTCATTTATAACTCTGCACGTTTGTGAATTGCAGTGCCCCTGAGCTCCATTTGTCTCCTCGCTTTTTTGGGAGCTGGCCGCAAAAGCGCAGGATTGCTTCAGGCCCTATTTTGGTTCTGGGGGGCAGGCTGAGCCTGTGGTTCATTCTTCTTCCTGATGGGAAAATGGAGTGACCTGTGCCTGTCCCAATACCTAGGGCTAGTCTTTCGTTGGTTCCCCGTCTTCCCGTTCATCCTCAGGACAAATTGCAACCTGGACGAAACAGTAGGTTAAAGGTGCTGATTCTCCAAGTAGGGAGATGGTTAGTCAAGCGGCTGGAATGGTGAACCCGAGCACAAGGAGAGGAGAAATGAGGTGCGTTTTGGAAACCTTTCCCGATCTCACGGCATACCATCTTCTGGCTTTCCCATGCATGTTTTGATGTAGGAAGATTCCCTTGTACCTGGAGATTTGAGACCCATGGGGTGTGTTCCCCGCAGTGTTACTTTAAAGTATCTGCGTTTGCTCACCCAACCTCACCAATCCTCTCAGCCCCAAGAGTGTCCAGCCTTATGTCTCATCCAGCTGTGGGTCTAGATATGGTCAATCCAGGTTGCATCAGAGACCCTGAACGGATTTTGTAAGAATTTCTCTCTCTTTCACTGTCTTTGTTTTGTGGGTTTTTTTAAGTAATTTATGTTTAGAATCGGGCTTGGCTGCTTTTCCCTGCTGTGTTGATGCCGCTTTACACCCTCTTGATTCACTTGCAGAGAGATATCGATACATAGGTTTTCAGATTCTTACTAGTCAGATATATTCTTGTGTGGTGACTAGGGTGTGTTGAGTCCAGTTCACTGAGCAGGGAGTAGGCCTTGTCTATTACATATTTGGCTTATGGAACGGTCTCTGAGCTAATTTCAAACCCTTGTTTTATGCATCACCCCTCCTCACCTTTCCCGTTAAGCAGCCATAGTGTGTCTTCTAAAGGTGTGACTCTGTTCTGTTTTGTAATTCAGTTCAAGTGTAGCGATTTTGACATTCCCTCTATAAGCGATATCTTAGGATAAGTGTCTTTTTCTGTGTGACTTATTTCACTTAGAATCATCATACCTAAATCCACTCATCATGCTGCTAACTAGCCTTATGACATTGATTTCATGGCTGAGTCATATTCCATTGTGCCAAGTACCACCATTTCTTTATCCATTTTTCTCTTTCCTGGGATATTGAAGGTGTACCGAAGCGGAGGTTCTTGGAAACAGAGCAGCCATAAACTTTAGGGTGCCTGTGTCTTGTTGATTTTTAGTTTTCCCAATTTATACGCCCATGAGTGGAAGTGCACTATGCTCTCTATGCTGTGTTTATTACTTGTTTCAGGACACACGGTACTCTTCTCCAGAGTGCCTGTTGGCAATTTATATCCCGCCCATCAGCGTAGCAAGGCTCCCATGTCTCCATGGCCTGTCCTGCTTTTCTGGTTTTTACTGTTTGTTCAGCATGGCCCTTTTGACCGAGGGCAAGCGAGACTTCTTTGTAGCGCTGATTTGCCCTTCCGGCTTGCTTGGTTGGCCAAAAAGGGCGTATGCGTTTTTTCCTGAATATATTCAGGAAAAAACGCATACGCCCTTTTTGGCCAAGGGCATCATTGTCAACGTTTTGCCGCTTTTCATGTGCTTTAAAGGTGAGTCGAATCTACCTCCTGAAATCTGTTTCCTGCAAATCTGCCTTGCTTTCAAATCCTCTTCGTTGCCTTCCCTCAATATATTTGTGGACGAGAGTTCTCATTTATAACTCTGCACGTTTGTGAATTGCAGTGCCCCTGAGCTCCATTTGTCTCCTCACTTTTTTGGGAGCTGGCCGCAAAAGCGCAGGATTGCTTCAGGCCCTATTTTGGTTCTGGGGGGCAGGCTGAGCCTGTGGTTCATTCTTCTTCCTGATGGGAAAATGGAGTGACCTATGCCTGTCCCAACACCTAGGGCTCGTCTCTCGTTGGTTCCGCGTCTTCCCGTACATCCTCAGGACAAATTGGAACCTGTACAATCAGGAGGTTAAAGGTGCTGATTCTCCAAGTAGGGAGATGGTTAGTCAAGTGGCTGGAATGGCGAACCCGAGCACAAGGAGAGGAGAAATGAGGTGCGTTTTAGAAACCTTTCCCGATCTCATGGCATACCATCTTCTGGGTTTCCCATGCATGTTTTGATGTAGGAAGATTCCCTTGTACCTGGAGATTTGAGACCCATAGGGTGTGTTCCCCGAAGTGTTACTTTAAAGTATCTGCATTTGCTCACCCAACCTCACCAACCCTCTCAGCCCCAAGAGTGTCCAGCCTTATGTCTCATCCAGCTGTGGGTCTTGATATGGTCAATCCAGGTTGCATCATAGACCCTGAACGGATTTTGTAAGAATTTCTCTCTCTTTCACTGTCTTTGTTTTGTGGGTTTTTTAAAGTAATTTATGTTTAGAATCGGGCTTGGCTGCTTTTCCCTGCTGTGTTGATGCCGCTTTACACCCTCTTGATTCACTTGCAGAGAGATATCGATACAGAGGTTTTCAGATTCTTACTAGTCAGATATATTCTTGTGTGGTGACTAGGGTGTGTTGAGTCCAGTTCACTGAGCAGGGAGTAGGCCTTGTCTATTACATATTTGGCTTATGGAGCGGTCTCTGAGCTAATATGAAACCCTTGTTTTATGCATCACCCCACCTCACCTTTCCCGTTAAGCAGCCATAGTGTGTCTTCTAAAGGTGTGACTCTGTTCTGTTTTGTAATTCAGTTCAAGTGTAGCGATTTTGACATTCCCTCTATAAGCGATATCTTAGGATAAGTGTCTTTTTCTGTGTGACTTATTTCACTTAGAATCATCGTACCTAAATCCACTCATCATGCTGCTAACTAGCCTTATGACATTGATTTCATGGCTGAGTGATATTCCATTGTGCCAAGTACCACCATTTCTTTATCCATTTTTCTCTTTCCTGGGATATTGAAGGTGTACCGAAGCGGAGGTTTTTGGAAACAGAGCAGCCGTAAACTTTAGGGTGCCTGTGTCTTGTTGATTTTTAGTTTTCCCAATTTATACGCCCATGAGTGGAAGTGCCCTATGCTCTCTACGCTGTGTTTATTACTTGTTTCAGGACACACCGTACTCTTCTCCAGAGTGCCTGTTGGCAATTTATATCCCGCCCATCAGCGTAGCAAGGCTCCCATGTCTCCATGGCCTGTCCTGCTTTTCTGGTTTTTACTGTTTGTTCAGCATGACCCTTTTGACTGAGGGCAAGCGAGACTTCTTTGTAGCGCTGATTTGCCCTTCCGGCTTGCTTGGTTGGCCAAAAAGGGCGTATGCGTTTTTTCCTGAATATATTCAGGAAAAAACGCATACGCCCTTTTTGGCCAAGGGCATCATTGTCAACGTTTTGCCGCTTTTCATGTGCTTTAAAGGCGAGTCGAATCTACCTCCTGAAATCTGTTTCCTGCAAATCTGCCTTGCTTTCAAATCCTCTTCGTTGCCTTCCCTCAATATATTTGTGGACGAGAGTTCTCATTTATAACTCTGCACGTTTGTGAATTGCAGTGCCCCTGAGCTCCATTTGTCTCCTCGCTTTTTTGGGAGCTGGCCGCAAAAGCGCAGGATTGCTTCAGGCCCTATTTTGGTTCTGGGGGGCAGGCTGAGCCTGTGGTTCATTCTTCTTCCTGATGGGAAAATGGAGTGACTATGCCTGTCCCAACACGTAGGGCTCGTCTCTCGTTGGTTCCGCGTCTTCCCGTTCATCCTCAGGACAAATTGCAACCTGTACAATCAGGAGGTTAAAGGTGCTGATTCTCCAAGTAGGGAGATGGTTAGTCAAGCGGCTGGAATGGCGAACCCGAGCACAAGGAGAGGAGAAATGAGGTGCGTTTTAGAAACCTTTCCCGATCTCATGGCATAACATCTTCTGGGTTTCCCATGCATGTTTTGATGTAGGAAGATTCCCTTGTACCTGGAGATTTGAGACCCATGGGGTGTGTTCTCCGCAGTGTTACTTTAATGTATATGCGTTTGCTCACCCAACCTCACCAATCCTCTCAGCCCCAAGAGTGTCCAGCCTTATGTCTCATCCAGCTGTGGGTCTAGATATGGTCAATCCAGGTTGCATCAGAGACGCTGAACGGATTTTGTAAGAATTTCTCTCTCTTTCACTGTCTTTGCTTTGTGGGTTTTTTAAAGTAATGTATGTTTAGAATGGGGTTTGGCTGCTTTTCCCTGCTGTGTTTATGCCGCTTTACACCCTCTTGATTCACTTGCAGAGAGATATCAATACATAGGTTTTCAGATTCATACTAGTCAGATATATTCTTGTGCGGTGACTAGGGGGTGTTGAGTCCAGTTCACTGAGCAGGGAGTAGGCCTTGTCTATTACATATTTGGCTTATGGAGCGGTCTCTGAGCTCATTTCAAACCCTTGTTTTATGCATCACCCCACCTCACCTTTCCCGTTAAGCAGCCATAGTGTGTCTTCTAAAGGTGTGACTCTGTTCTGTTTTGTAATTCAGTTCAAGTGTAGCGATTTTGACATTCCCTCTATAAGCGATATCTTAGGATAAGTGTCTTTTTCTGTGTGACTTATTTCACTTAGAATCATCCTATCTAAATCCACTCATCATGCTGCTAACTAGCCTTATGACATTGATTTCATGGCTGAGTGATATTCCATTGTGCCAAGTACCACCATTTCTTTATCCATTTTTCTCTTTCCTGGGATATTGAAGGTGTACCGAAGTGGAGGTTCTTGGAAACAGAGCAGCCGTAAACTTTAGGGTGCCTGTGTCTTGTTGATTTTTAGTTTTCCCAATTTATACGCCCATGAGTGGAAGTGCCCTATGCTCTCTACGCTGTGTTTATTACTTGTTTCAGGACACACCGTACTCTTCTCCAGAGTGCCTGTTGGCAATTTACATCCCGCCCATCAGCGTAGCAAGGCTTCCATGTCTCCATGGCCTGTCCTGCTTTTCTGGTTTTTACACTTTGTTCAGCATGGCCCTTTTGACTGAGGGCAAGCGAGACTTCTTTGTAGCGCTGATTTGCCCTTCCGGCTTGCTTGGTTGGCCAAAAAGGGCGTATGCGTTTTTTCCTGAATATATTCAGGAAAAAACGCATACGCCCTTTTTGGCCAAGGGCATCATTGTCAACGTTTTGCCGCTTTTCATGTGCTTTAAAGGCGAGTCGAATCTACCTCCTGAAATCTGTTTCCTGCAAATCTGCCTTGCTTTCAAATCCTCTTCGTTGCCTTCCCTCAATATATTTGTGGACGAGAGTTCTCATTCATAACTCTGCACGTTTGTGAATTGCAGTGCCCCTGAGCTCCATTTGTCTCCTCGCTTTTTTGGGAGCTGGCCGCAAAAGCGCAGGATTGCTTCAGGCCCTATTTTGGTTCTGGGGGGCAGGCTGAGCCTGTGGTTCATTCTTCTTCCTGATGGGAAAATGGAGTGACCTGTGCCTGTCCCAACACCTAGGGCTAGTCTTTCGTTGGTTCCCCGTCTTCCCGTTCATCCTCAGGACACATTGCAACCTGGACGAAACAGGAGGTTAAAGGTGCTGATTCTCCAAGTAGGGAGATGGTTAGTCAAGCGGCTGGAATGGCGAACCCGAGCACAAGGAGAGGAGAAATGAGGTGCGTTTTACAAACCTTTCCCGATCTCACGGCATACAATCTTCTGGCTTTCCCATGCATGTTTTGATGTAGGAAGATGCCCTTGTACCTGGAGATTTGAGACCCATGGGCTGGGTACCCAGCGGTATTACTTTAAAGTATCTGCATTTGCTCACCCAACCTCACCAATCCTCTCAGCCCCAAGAGTGTCCAGCCTTATGTCTCATCCAGCTGTGGGTCTAGATATGGTCAATCCAGGTTGCATCAGAGACCCTGAACGGATTTTGTAAGAATTTCTCTCTCTTTCACTGTCTTTGCTTTGTGGGTTTTTTAAAGTAATGTATGTTTAGAATGGGGTTTGGCTGCTTTTCCCTGCTGTGTTTATGCCGCTTTACACCCTCTTGATTCACTTGCAGAGAGATATCGATACATAGGTTTTCAGATTCATACTAGTCAGATATATTCTTGTGCGGTGACTAGGGGGTGTTGAGTCCAGTTCACTGAGCAGGGAGTAGGACTTGTCTATTACATATTTGGCTTATGGAGCGGTGTCTGAGCTAATTTCAAACCCTTGTTTTATGCATCACCCCACCTCACCTTTCCCATTAAGCAGCCATAGTGTGTCTTCTAAAGGTGTGACTCTGTTCTGTTTTGTAATTCAGTTCAAGTGTAGCGATTTTGACATTCCCTCTATAAGCGATATCTTAGGATAAGTGTCTTTTTCTGTGTGAATTATTTCACTTAGAATCATCGTACCTAAATCCACTCATCATGCTGATAACTAGCCTTATGACATTGATTTCATGGCTGAGTGATATTCCATTGTGCCAAGTACCACCATTTCTTTATCCATTTTTCTCTTTCCTGGGATATTGAAGGTGTACCGAAGTGGAGGTTCTTGGAAACAGAGCAGCCGTAAACTTTAGGGTGCCTGTGTCTTGTTGATTTTTAGTTTTCCCAATTTATACGCCCATGAGTGGAAGTGCCCTATGCTCTCAACGCTGTGTTTATTACTTGTTTCAGGACACACCGTACTCTTCTCCAGAGTGCCTGTTGGCAATTTACATCCCGCCCATCAGCGTAGCAAGGCTCCCATGTCTCCATGTCCTGTCCTGCTTTTCTGGTTTTTACTGTTTGTTCAGCATGGCCCTTTTGACCGAGGGCAAGCGAGACTTCTTTCTAGCGCTGATTTGCCCTTCCGGGTTGCTTGGTTGGCCAAAAAGGGCGTATGCGTTTTTTCCTGAATATATTCAGGAAAAAACGCATACGCCCTTTTTGGCCAAGGGCATCATTGTCAACGTTTTGCCGCTTTTCATGTGCTTTAAAGGCGAGTCGAATCTACCTCCTGAAATCTGTTTCCTGCAAATCTGCCTTGCTTTCAAATCCTCTTCGTTGCCTTCCCTCAATATATTTGTGGACGAGAGTTCTCATTTATAACTCTGCACGTTTGTGAATTGCAGTGCCCCTGAGCTCCATTTGTCTCCTCGCTTTTTTGGGAGCTGGCCGCAAAAGCGCAGGATTGCTTCAGGCCCTATTTTGGTTCTGGGGGGCAGGCTGAGCCTGTGGTTCATTCTTCTTCCTGATGGGAAAATGGAGTGACCTATGCCTGTCCCAACACCTAGGGCTCGTCTCTCGTTGGTTCCGCGTCTTCCCGTTCATCCTCAGGACAAATTGCAACCTGTACAATCAGGAGGTTAAAGGTGCTGATTCTCCAAGTAGGGAGATGGTTAGTCAAGCGGCTGGAATGGCGAACCCGAGCACAAGGAGAGGAGAAATGAGGTGCGTTTTAGAAACCTTTCCCGATCTCATGGCATACCATCTTCTGGGTTTCCCATGCATGTTTTGATGTAGGAAGATTCCCTTGTACCTGGAGATTTGAGACCCATGGGGTGTGTTCCCCGAAGTGTTACTTTAAAGTATCTGCATTTGCTCACCCAACCTCACCAATCCTCTCAGCCCCAAGAGTGTCCAGCCTTATGTCTCATCCAGCTGTGGGTCTTGATATGGTCAATCCAGGTTGCATCATAGACCCTGAACGGATTTTGTAAGAATTTCTCTCTCTTTCACTGTCTTTGTTTTGTGGGTTTTTTAAAGTAATTTATGTTTAGAATCGGGCTTGGCTGCTTTTCCCTGCTGTGTTGATGCCGCTTTACACCCTCTTGATTCACTTGCAGAGAGATATCGATACATAGGTTTTCAGATTCTTACTAGTCAGATATATTCTTGTGTGGTGACTAGGGTGTGTTGAGTCCAGTTCACTGAGCAGGGAGTAGGCCTTGTCTATTACATATTTGGCTTATGGAGCGGTCTCTGAGCTAATTTCAAACCCTTGTTTTATGCATCACCCCACCTCACCTTTCCCGTTAAGCAGCCATAGTGTGTCTTCTAAAGGTGTGACTCTGTTCTGTTTTGTAATTCAGTTCAAGTGTAGCGATTTTGACATTCCCTCTATAAGCGATATCTTAGGATAAGTGTCTTTTTCTGTGTGACTTATTTCACTTAGAATCATCCTATCTAAATCCACTCATCATGCTGCTAACTAGCCTTATGACATTGATTTCATGGCTGAGTGATATTCCATTGTGCCAAGTACCACCATTTCTTTATCCATTTTTCTCTTTCCTGGGATATTGAAGGTGTACCGAAGTGGAGGTTCTTGGAAACAGAGCAGCCGTAAACTTTAGGGTGCCTGTGTCTTGTTGATTTTTAGTTTTCCCAATTTATACGCCCATGAGTGGAAGTGCCCTATGCTCTCTACGCTGTGTTTATTACTTGTTTCAGGACACACCGTACTCTTCTCCAGAGTGCCTGTTTGCAATTTACATCCCGCCCATCAGCGTAGCAAGGCTTCCATGTCTCCATGGCCTGTCCTGCTTTTCTGGTTTTTACACTTTGTTCAGCATGGCCCTTTTGACCGAGGGCAAGCGAGACTTCTTTGTAGCGCTGATTTGCCCTTCCGGCTTGCTTGGTTGGCCAAAAAGGGCGTATGCGTTTTTTCCTGAATATATTCAGGAAAAAACGCATACGCCCTTTTTGGCCAAGGGCATCATTGTCAACGTTTTGCCGCTTTTCATGTGCTTTAAAGGCGAGTCGAATCTACCTCCTGAAATCTGTTTCCTGCAAATCTGCCTTGCTTTCAAATCCTCTTCGTTGCCTTCCCTCAATATATTTGTGGACGAGAGTTCTCATTCATAACTCTGCACGTTTGTGAATTGCAGTGCCCCTGAGCTCCATTTGTCTCCTCGCTTTTTTGGGAGCTGGCCGCAAAAGCGCAGGATTAATTCAGGCCCTATTTTGGTTCTGGGGGGCAGGCTGAGCCTGTGGTTCATTCTTCTTCCTGATGGGAAAATGGAGTGACCTGTGCCTGTCCCAACACCTAGGGCTAGTCTTTCGTTGGTTCCCCGTCTTCCCGTTCATCCTCAGGACAAATTGCAACCTGGACGAAACAGGAGGTTAAAGGTGCTGATTCTCCAAGTAGGGAGATGGTTAGTCAAGCGGCTGGAATGGCGAACCCGAGCACAAGGAGAGGAGAAATGAGGTGCGTTTTAGAAACCTTTCCCGATCTCACGGCATACCATCTTCTGGCTTTCCCATGCATGTTTTGATGTAGGAAGATTCCCTTGTACCTGGAGATTTGAGACCCATGGGGTGGGTACCCCGCGGTATTACTTTAAAGTATCTGCATTTGCTCACCCAACCTCACCAATCCTCTCAGCCCCAAGAGTGTCCAGCCTTATGTCTCATCCAGCTGTGGGTCTTGATATGGTCAATCCAGGTTGCATCATAGACCCTGAACGGATTTTGTAAGAATTTCTCTCTCTTTCACTGTCTTTGTCTTGTGGGTTTTTTAAAGTAATTTATGTTTAGAATCGGGCTTGGCTGCTTTTCCCTGCTGTGTTGATGCCGCTTTACACCCTCTTGATTCACTTGCAGAGAGATATCGATACATAGGTTTTCAGATTCTTACTAGTCAGATATATTCTTGTGTGGTGACTAGGGTGTGTTGAGTCCAGTTCACTGAGCAGGGAGTAGGCCTTGTCTATTACATATTTGGCTTATGGAGCGGTCTCTGAGCTAATTTCAAACCCTTGTTTTATGCATCACCCCACCTCACCTTTCCCGTTAAGCAGCCATAGTGTGTCTTCTAAAGGTGTGACTCTGTTCTGTTTTGTAATTCAGTTCAAGTGTAGCGATTTTGACATTCCCTCTATAAGCGATATCTTAGGATAAGTGTCTTTTTCTGTGTGACTTATTTCACTTAGAATCATCGTATCTAAATCCACTCATCATGCTGCTAACTAGCCTTATGACATTGATTTCATGGCTGAGTGATATTCCACTGTGCCAAGTACCACCATTTCTTTATCCATTTTTCTCTTTCCTGGGATATTGAAGGTGTACCGAAGTGGAGGTTCTTGGAAACAGAGCAGCCGTAAAATTTAGGGTGCCTGTGTCTTGTTGATTTTTAGTTTTCCCAATTTATACGCCCATGAGTGGAAGTACCCTATGCTCTCAACGCTGTGTTTATTACTTGTTTCAGGACACACCGTACTCTTCTCCAGAGTGCCTGTTGGCAATTTACATCCCGCCCATCAGCGTAGCAAGGCTCCCATGTCTCCATGGCCTGTCCTGATTTTCTGGTTTTTACACTTTGTTCAGCATGGCCTTTTTGACCTAGGGCAAGCGAGACTTCTTTGTAGCGCTGATTTGCCCTTCAGGCTTGCTTGGTTGGCCAAAAAGGGCGTATGCGTTTTTTCCTGAATATATTCAGGAAAAAACGCATACGCCCTTTTTGGCCAAGGGCATCATTGTCAACGTTTTGCCGCTTTTCATGTGCTTTAAAGGCGAGTCGAATCTACCTCCTGAAATCTGTTTCCTGCAAATCTGCCTTGCTTTCAAATCCTCTTCGTTGCCTTCCCTCAATATATTTGTGGACGAGAGTTCTCATTTATAACTCTGCACGTTTGTGAATTGCAGTGCCCCTGAGCTCCATTTGTCTCCTCGCTTTTTTGGGAGCTGGCCGCAAAAGCGCAGGATTGCTTCAGTCCCTATTTTGGATCTGGGGGGCAGGCTGAGCCTGTGGTTCATTCTTCTTCCTGATGGGAAAATGGAGTGACCTGTGCCTGTCCCAACACCTAGGGCTAGTCTTTCGTTGGTTCCCCGTCTTCCCGTTCACCCTCAGGACAAATTGCAACCTGGACGAAACAGGAGGTTAAAGGTGCTGATTCTCCAAGTAGGGAGATGGTTAGTCAAGCGGCTGGAATGGTGAACCCGAGCACAAGGAGAGGAGAAATGAGGTGCGTTTTAGAAACCTTTCCCGATCTCACGGCATACCATCATCTGGGTTTCCCATGCATGTTTATGTAGGAAGATTTCCTTGTACCTGGAGATTTGAGACCCATGGGGTGGGTACACCGCGGTATTACTTTAAAGTATCTGCATTTGCTCACCCAACCTCACCAATCCTCTCAGCCCCAAGAGTGTCCAGCCTTATGTCTCATCCAGCTGTGGGTCTAGATATGGTCAATCCAGGTTGCATCAGAGACCCTGAACGGATTTTGTAAGAATTTCTCTCTCTTTCACTGTCTTTGCTTTGTGGGTTTTTTAAAGTAATGTATGTTTAGAATGGGGTTTGGCTGCTTTTCCCTGCTGTGTTTATGCCCCTTTACACCGTCTTGATTCACTTGCAGAGAGATATCAATACATAGGTTTTCAGATTCATACTAGTCAGATATATTCTTGTGCGGTGACTAGGGGGTGTTGAGTCCAGTTCACTGAGCAGGGAGTAGGCCTTGTCTATTACATATTTGGCTTATGGAGCGGTCTCTGAGCTAATTTCAAACCCTTGTTTTATGCATCACCCCACCTCACCTTTCCGGTTAAGCAGCCATAGTGTGTCTTCTAAAGGTGTGCCTCTGTTCTGTTTTGTAATTCAGTTCAAGTGTAGCGATTTTGACATTCCCTCTATAAGCGATATCTTAGGATAAGTGTCTTTTTCTGTGTGACTTATTTCACTTAGAATCATCGTACCTAAATCCACTCATCATGCTGCTAACTAGCCTTATGACATTGATTTCATGGCTGAGTGATATTCCATTGTGCCAAGTACCACCATTTCTTTATCCATTTTTCTCTTTCCTGGGATATTGAAGGTGTACCGAAGCGGAGGTTCTTGGCAACAGAGCAGCTGTAAAGTTTGGGGTGCCTGTGTCTTGTTGATTTTTAGTTTTCCCAATTTATACGCCCATGAGTGGCAGTGCCCTATGCTCTCAACGCTGTGTTTATTACTTGTTTCAGGACACACCGTACTCTTCTCCCGAGTGCCTGTTGGCAATTTACATCCCGCCCATCAGCGTAGCAAGGCTCCCATGTCTCCATGGCCTGTCCTGATTTTCTGGTTTTTACACTTTGTTCAGCATGGCCCTTTTGACCGAGGGCAAGCGAGACTTCTTTGTAGCGCTGATTTGCCCTTCCGGCTTGCTTGGTTGGCCAAAAAGGGCGTATGCGTTTTTTCCTGAATATATTCAGGAAAAAACGCATACGCCCTTTTTGGCCAAGGGCATCATTGTCAACGTTTTGCCGCTTTTCATGTGCTTTAAAGGCGAGTCGAATCTACCTCCTGAAATCTGTTTCCTGCAAATCTGCCTTGCTTTCAAATCCTCTTCGTTGCCTTCCCTCAATATATTTGTGGACGAGAGTTCTCATTTATAACTCTGCACGTTTGTGAATTGCAGTGCCCCTGAGCTCCATTTGTCTCCTCGCTTTTTTGGGAGCTGGCCGCAAAAGCGCAGGATTGCTTCAGGCCCTATTTTGGTTCTGGGGGGCAGGCTGAGCCTGTGGTTCATTCTTCTTTCTGATGGGAAAATGGAGTGACCTATGCCTGTCCCAACACCTAGGGCTAGTCTTTCGTTTGTTCCCCGTCTTCCCGTTCATCCTCAGGACAAATTGCAACCTGGACGAAACAGTAGGTTAAAGGTGCTGATTCTCCAAGTAGGGAGATGGTTAGTCAAGCGGCTGGAATGGCGAACCCGAGCACAAGGAGAGGAGAAATGAGGTGCATTTTAGAAACCTTTCCCGATCTCATGGCATACCATCTTCTGGGTTTCCCATGCATGTTTTGATGTAGGAAGATACCCTTGTACCTGGAGATTTGAGACCCGTGGGGTGTGTTCCCCGCAGTGTTACTTTAAAGTATCTGCGTTTGCTCACCCAACCTCACCAATCCTCTCAGCCCCAAGAGTGTCCAGCCTTATGTCTCATCCAGCTGTGGGTCTAGATATGGTCAGTCCAGGTTGCATCAGAGACCCTGAACGGATTTTGTAAGAATTTCTCTCTCTTTCACTGTCTTTGTTTTGTGGGTTTTTTAAAGAAATTTATGTTTAGAATCGGGCTTGGCTGCTTTTCCCTGCTGTGTTGATGCCGCTTTACACCCTCTTGATTCACTTGCAGAGAGATATCGATATATAGGTTTTCAGATTCTTACTAGTCAGATATATTCTTGTGTGGTGACTAGGGTGTGTTGAGTCCAGTTCACTGAGCAGGGAGTAGGCCTTGTCTATTACATATTTGGCTTATGGAGCGGTCTCTGAGCTTATTTCAAACCCTTGTTTTATGCATCACCCCACATCACCTTTCCCGTTAAGCAGCCATAGTGTGTCTTCTAAAGGTGTGACTCTGTTCTGTTTTGTAATTCAGTTCAAGTGTAGCTATTTTGACATTCCCTCTATAAGCGATATCTTAGGATAAGTGTCTTTTTCTGTGTGACTTATTTCACTTAGAATCATCGTACCTAAATCCACTCATCATGCTGCTAACTAGCCTTATGACATTGATTTCATGGCTGAGTGATATTCCATTGTGCCAAGTACCACCATTTCTTTATCCATTTTTCTCTTTCCTGGGATATTGAAGGTGTACCGAAGTGGAGGTTCTTGGAAATAGAGCAGCCGTAAAGTTTGGGGTGCCTGTGTCTTGTTGATTTTTAGTTTTCCCAATTTATACGCCCATGAGTGGAAGTGCCCTATGCTCTCAACGCTGTGTTTATTACTTGTTTCAGGACACACCGTACTCTTCTCCAGAGTGCCTGTTGGCAATTTACATCCCGCCCATCAGCGTAGCAAGGCTCCCATGTCTCCATGGCCTGTCCTGCTTTTCTGGTTTTTACACTTTGTTCGGCATAGCCCTTTTGACCGAGGGCAAGCGAGACTTCTTTGTGGCGCTGATTTGCCCTTCCGGCTTGCTTGGTTGGCCAAAAAGGGCATCATTGTCAACGTTTTGCTGCTTTTCATGTGCTTTAAAGGCGAGTCGAATCTACCTCCTGAAATCTGTTTCCTGCAAATCTGCCTTGCTTTCAAATCCTCTGCGTTGCCTTCCCTCAATATATTTGTGGACGAGAGTTCTCATTTATAACTCTGCACGTTTGTGAATTGCAGTGCCCCTGAGCTCCATTTGTCTCCTCGCTTTTTTGGGAGCTTGCCGCAAAAGCGCAGGATTGCTTCAGGCCCTATTTTGGTTCTGGGGGGCAGGCTGAGCCTGTGGTTCATTCTTCTTCCTGATGGGAAAATGGAGTGACCTATGCCTGTCCCAACACCTAGGGCTCGTCTCTCGTTGGTTCCCCGTCTTCACGTTCATCCTCAGGACAAATTGCAACCTGTACAATCAGGAGGTTAAAGGTGCTGATTCTTCAAGTAGGGAGATGGTTAGTCAAGCAGCTGGAATGGTGAACCCGAGCACAAGGAGAGGAGAAATGAGGTGCATTTTAGAAACCTTTCCCGATCTCATGGCATACCATCTTCTGGGTTTCCCATGCATGTTTTGATGTAGGAAGATGCCCTTGTACCTGGAGATTTGAGACCCATGGGGTGTGTTCCCCGCAGTGTTACTTTAAAGTATCTGCGTTTGCTCACCCAACCTCACCAATCCTCTCAGCCCCAAGAGTGTCCAGCCTTATGTCTCATCCAGCTGTGGGTCTAGATATGGTCAATCCAGGTTGCATCAGAGACCCTGAACGGATTTTGTAAGAATTTCTCTCTCTTTCACTGTCTTTGCTTTGTGGGTTTTTTAAAGTAATGTATGTTTAGAATGGGGTTTGGCTGCTTTTCCCTGCTGTGTTTATGCCGCTTTACACCCTCTTGATTCACTTGCAGAGAGATATCGATACATAGGTTTTCAGATTCTTACTAGTCAGATATATTCTTGTGTGGTGACTAGGGTGTGTTGAGTCCAGTTCACTGAGCAGGGAGTAGGCCTTGTCTATTACATATTTGGCTTATGGAGCGGTCTCTGAGCTAATTTCAAACCCTTGTTTTATGCATCACCCCACCTCACCTTTCCCGTTAAGCAGCCATAGTGTGTCTTCTAAAGGTGTGACTCTGTTCTGTTTTGTAATTCAGTTCAAGTGTAGCGATTTTGACATTCCCTCTATAAGCGATATCTTAGGATAAGTGTCTTTTTCTGTGTGACTTATTTCACTTAGAATCATCGTACCTAAATCCACTCATCATGCTGCTAACTAGCCTTATGATATTGATTTCATGGCTGAGTGATATTCCATTGTGCCAAGTACCACCATTTCTTTATCCATTTTTCTCTTTCCTGGGATATTGAAGGTGTACCGAAGCGGAGGTTTTTGGAAACAGAGCAGCCGTAAACTTTAGGGTGCCTGTGTCTTGTTGATTTTTAGTTTTCCCAATTTATACGCCCATGAGTGGAAGTGCCCTATGCTCTCTACGCTGTGTTTATTACTTGTTTCAGGACACACCGTACTCTTCTCCAGAGTGCCTGTTGGCAATTTACATCCCGCCCATCAGCGTAGCAAGGCTCCCATGTCTCCATGGCCTGTCCTGCTTTTCTGGTTTTTACACTTTGTTCAGCATGGCCCTTTTGACCGAGGGCAAGCGAGACTTCTTTGTAGCGCTGATTTGCCCTTCCGGCTTGCTTGGTTGGCCAAAAAGGGCGTATGCGTTTTTTCCTGAATATATTCAGGAAAAAACGCATACGCCCTTTTTGGCCAAGGGCATCATTGTCAACGTTTTGCCGCTTTTCATGTGCTTTAAAGGCGAGTCGAATCTACCTCCTGAAATCTGTTTCCTGCAAATCTGCCTTGCTTTCAAATCCTCTTCGTTGCCTTCCCTCAATATATTTGTGGACGAGAGTTCTCATTTATAACTCTGCACGTTTGTGAATTGCAGTGCCCCTGAGCTCCATTTGTCTCCTCGCTTTTTTGGGAGCTGGCCGCAAAAGCGCAGGATTGCTTCAGGCCCTATTTTGGTTCTGGGGGGCAGGCTGAGCCTGTGGTTCATTCTTCTTCCTGATGGGAAAATGGAGTGACCTGTGCCTGTCCCAACACCTAGGGCTAGTCTCTCGTTGGTTCCCCGTCTTCCCGTTCATCCTCAGGACAAATAGCAACCTGGACGAAACAGGAGGTTAAAGGTGCTGATTCTCCAAGTAGGGAGATGGTTAGTCAAGCGGCTGGAATGGCGAACCCGAGCACAAAGAGAGGAGAAATGAGGTGCGTTTTATAAACCATTCCCGATATCATGGCATACCATCTTCTGGGTTTCCCATGCATGTTTTGATGTAGGAAGATTCCCTTGTACCTGGAGATTTGAGACCCATGGGGTGGGTACCCCGCGGTATTACTTTAAAGTATCTGCATTTGCTCACCCAACCTCACCAATCCTCTCAGCGCCAAGAGTGTCCAGCCTTATGTCTCATCCAGCTGTGGGTCTAGATATGGTCAATCCAGGTTGCATCAGAGACCCTGAACGGATTTTGTAAGAATTTCTCTCTCTTTCACTGTCTTTGCTTTGTGGGTTTTTTAAAGTAATGTATGTTTAGAATGGGGATTGGCTGCTTTTCCCTGCTGTGTTTATGCCGCTTTACACCCTCTTGATTCACTTGCAGAGAGATATCAATACATAGGTTTTCAGATTCATACTAGTCAGATATATTCTTGTGCGGTGACTAGGGGGTGTTGAGTCCAGTTCACTGAGCAGGGAGTAGGCCTTGTCTATTACATATTTGGCTTATGGAGCGGTGTCTGAGCTAATTTCAAACCCTTGTTTTATGCATCACCCCACCTCACCTTTCCGGTTAAGCAGCCATAGTGTGTCTTCTAAAGGTGTGCCTCTGTTCTGTTTTGTAATTCAGTTCAAGTGTAGCGATTTTGACATTCCCTCTATAAGCGATATCTTAGGATAAGTGCCTTTTTCTGTGTGACTTATTTCACTTAGAATCATCGTACCTAAATCCACTCATCATGCTGCTAACTAGCCTTATGACATTGATTTCATGGCTGAGTGATATTGCATTGTGCCAAGTACCACCATTTCTTTATCCATTTTTCTCTTTCCTGGGATATTGAAGGTGTACCGAAGCGGAGGTTCTTGGAAACAGAGCAGCCGTAAAATTTGGGGTGCCTGTGTCTTGTTGACTTTTAGTTTTCCCAATTTATACGCCCATGAGTGGAAGTGCCCTATGCTCTCAACGCTGTGTTTATTACTTGTTTCAGGACACACCGTACTCTTCTCCAGAGTGCCTGTTGGCAATTTACATCCCGTCCATCAGCGTAGCAAGGCTCCCATGTCTCCATGGCCTGTCCTGCTTTTCTGGTTTTTACACTTTGTTCAGCATGGCCCTTTTGACCGAGGGCAAGCGAGACTTCTTTGTAGCGCTGATTTGCCCTTCCGGCTTGCTTGGTTGGCCAAAAAGGGCGTATGCGTTTTTTCCTGAATATATTCAGGAAAAAACGCATACGCCCTTTTTGGCCAAGGGCATCATTGTCAACGTTTTGCCGCTTTTCATGTGCTTTAAAGGCGAGTCGAATCTACCTCCTGAAATCTGTTTCCTGCAAATCTGCCTTGCTTTCAAATCCTCTTCGTTGCCTTCCCTCAATATATTTGTGGACGAGAGTTCTCATTTATAACTCTGCACGTTTGTGAATTGCAGTGCCCCTGAGCTCCATTTGTCTCCTCGCTTTTTTGGGAGCTGGCCGCAAAAGCGCAGGATTGCTTCAGGCCCTATTTTGGTTCTGGGGGGCAGGCTGAGCCTGTGGTTCATTCTTCTTTCTGATGGGAAAATGGAGTGACCTATGCCTGTCCCAACACCTAGGGCTAGTCTTTCGTTTGTTCCCCGTCTTCCCGTTCATCCTCAGGACAAATTGCAACCTGGACGAAACAGTAGGTTAAAGGTGCTGATTCTCCAAGTAGGGAGATGGTTAGTCAAGCGGCTGGAATGGCGAACCCGAGCACAAGGAGAGGAGAAATGAGGTGCATTTTAGAAACCTTTCCCGATCTCATGGCATACCATCTTCTGGGTTTCCCATGCATGTTTTGATGTAGGAAGATACCCTTGTACCTGGAGATTTGAGACCCGTGGGGTGTGTTCCCCGCAGTGTTACTTTAAAGTATCTGCGTTTGCTCACCCAACCTCACCAATCCTCTCAGCCCCAAGAGTGTCCAGCCTTATGTCTCATCCAGCTGTGGGTCTAGATATGGTCAGTCCAGGTTGCATCAGAGACCCTGAACGGATTTTGTAAGAATTTCTCTCTCTTTCACTGTCTTTGTTTTGTGGGTTTTTTAAAGAAATTTATGTTTAGAATCGGGCTTGGCTGCTTTTCCCTGCTGTGTTGATGCCGCTTTACACCCTCTTGATTCACTTGCAGAGAGATATCGATATATAGGTTTTCAGATTCTTACTAGTCAGATATATTCTTGTGTGGTGACTAGGGTGTGTTGAGTCCAGTTCACTGAGCAGGGAGTAGGCCTTGTCTATTACATATTTGGCTTATGGAGCGGTCTCTGAGCTTATTTCAAACCCTTGTTTTATGCATCACCCCACATCACCTTTCCCGTTAAGCAGCCATAGTGTGTCTTCTAAAGGTGTGACTCTGTTCTGTTTTGTAATTCAGTTCAAGTGTAGCTATTTTGACATTCCCTCTATAAGCGATATCTTAGGATAAGTGTCTTTTTCTGTGTGACTTATTTCACTTAGAATCATCGTACCTAAATCCACTCATCATGCTGCTAACTAGCCTTATGACATTGATTTCATGGCTGAGTGATATTCCATTGTGCCAAGTACCACCATTTCTTTATCCATTTTTCTCTTTCCTGGGATATTGAAGGTGTACCGAAGTGGAGGTTCTTGGAAATAGAGCAGCCGTAAAGTTTGGGGTGCCTGTGTCTTGTTGATTTTTAGTTTTCCCAATTTATACGCCCATGAGTGGAAGTGCCCTATGCTCTCAACGCTGTGTTTATTACTTGTTTCAGGACACACCGTACTCTTCTCCAGAGTGCCTGTTGGCAATTTACATCCCGCCCATCAGCGTAGCAAGGCTCCCATGTCTCCATGGCCTGTCCTGCTTTTCTGGTTTTTACACTTTGTTCGGCATAGCCCTTTTGACCGAGGGCAAGCGAGACTTCTTTGTGGCGCTGATTTGCCCTTCCGGCTTGCTTGGTTGGCCAAAAAGGGCATCATTGTCAACGTTTTGCTGCTTTTCATGTGCTTTAAAGGCGAGTCGAATCTACCTCCTGAAATCTGTTTCCTGCAAATCTGCCTTGCTTTCAAATCCTCTGCGTTGCCTTCCCTCAATATATTTGTGGACGAGAGTTCTCATTTATAACTCTGCACGTTTGTGAATTGCAGTGCCCCTGAGCTCCATTTGTCTCCTCGCTTTTTTGGGAGCTTGCCGCAAAAGCGCAGGATTGCTTCAGGCCCTATTTTGGTTCTGGGGGGCAGGCTGAGCCTGTGGTTCATTCTTCTTCCTGATGGGAAAATGGAGTGACCTATGCCTGTCCCAACACCTAGGGCTCGTCTCTCGTTGGTTCCCCGTCTTCACGTTCATCCTCAGGACAAATTGCAACCTGTACAATCAGGAGGTTAAAGGTGCTGATTCTTCAAGTAGGGAGATGGTTAGTCAAGCAGCTGGAATGGTGAACCCGAGCACAAGGAGAGGAGAAATGAGGTGCATTTTAGAAACCTTTCCCGATCTCATGGCATACCATCTTCTGGGTTTCCCATGCATGTTTTGATGTAGGAAGATGCCCTTGTACCTGGAGATTTGAGACCCATGGGGTGTGTTCCCCGCAGTGTTACTTTAAAGTATCTGCGTTTGCTCACCCAACCTCACCAATCCTCTCAGCCCCAAGAGTGTCCAGCCTTATGTCTCATCCAGCTGTGGGTCTAGATATGGTCAATCCAGGTTGCATCAGAGACCCTGAACGGATTTTGTAAGAATTTCTCTCTCTTTCACTGTCTTTGCTTTGTGGGTTTTTTAAAGTAATGTATGTTTAGAATGGGGTTTGGCTGCTTTTCCCTGCTGTGTTTATGCCGCTTTACACCCTCTTGATTCACTTGCAGAGAGATATCGATACATAGGTTTTCAGATTCTTACTAGTCAGATATATTCTTGTGTGGTGACTAGGGTGTGTTGAGTCCAGTTCACTGAGCAGGGAGTAGGCCTTGTCTATTACATATTTGGCTTATGGAGCGGTCTCTGAGCTAATTTCAAACCCTTGTTTTATGCATCACCCCACCTCACCTTTCCCGTTAAGCAGCCATAGTGTGTCTTCTAAAGGTGTGACTCTGTTCTGTTTTGTAATTCAGTTCAAGTGTAGCGATTTTGACATTCCCTCTATAAGCGATATCTTAGGATAAGTGTCTTTTTCTGTGTGACTTATTTCACTTAGAATCATCGTACCTAAATCCACTCATCATGCTGCTAACTAGCCTTATGATATTGATTTCATGGCTGAGTGATATTCCATTGTGCCAAGTACCACCATTTCTTTATCCATTTTTCTCTTTCCTGGGATATTGAAGGTGTACCGAAGCGGAGGTTTTTGGAAACAGAGCAGCCGTAAACTTTAGGGTGCCTGTGTCTTGTTGATTTTTAGTTTTCCCAATTTATACGCCCATGAGTGGAAGTGCCCTATGCTCTCTACGCTGTGTTTATTACTTGTTTCAGGACACACCGTACTCTTCTCCAGAGTGCCTGTTGGCAATTTACATCCCGCCCATCAGCGTAGCAAGGCTCCCATGTCTCCATGGCCTGTCCTGCTTTTCTGGTTTTTACACTTTGTTCAGCATGGCCCTTTTGACCGAGGGCAAGCGAGACTTCTTTGTAGCGCTGATTTGCCCTTCCGGCTTGCTTGGTTGGCCAAAAAGGGCGTATGCGTTTTTTCCTGAATATATTCAGGAAAAAACGCATACGCCCTTTTTGGCCAAGGGCATCATTGTCAACGTTTTGCCGCTTTTCATGTGCTTTAAAGGCGAGTCGAATCTACCTCCTGAAATCTGTTTCCTGCAAATCTGCCTTGCTTTCAAATCCTCTTCGTTGCCTTCCCTCAATATATTTGTGGACGAGAGTTCTCATTTATAACTCTGCACGTTTGTGAATTGCAGTGCCCCTGAGCTCCATTTGTCTCCTCGCTTTTTTGGGAGCTGGCCGCAAAAGCGCAGGATTGCTTCAGGCCCTATTTTGGTTCTGGGGGGCAGGCTGAGCCTGTGGTTCATTCTTCTTCCTGATGGGAAAATGGAGTGACCTGTGCCTGTCCCAACACCTAGGGCTAGTCTCTCGTTGGTTCCCCGTCTTCCCGTTCATCCTCAGGACAAATAGCAACCTGGACGAAACAGGAGGTTAAAGGTGCTGATTCTCCAAGTAGGGAGATGGTTAGTCAAGCGGCTGGAATGGCGAACCCGAGCACAAAGAGAGGAGAAATGAGGTGCGTTTTATAAACCATTCCCGATATCATGGCATACCATCTTCTGGGTTTCCCATGCATGTTTTGATGTAGGAAGATTCCCTTGTACCTGGAGATTTGAGACCCATGGGGTGGGTACCCCGCGGTATTACTTTAAAGTATCTGCATTTGCTCACCCAACCTCACCAATCCTCTCAGCGCCAAGAGTGTCCAGCCTTATGTCTCATCCAGCTGTGGGTCTAGATTTGGTCAATCCAGGTTGCATCAGAGACCCTGAACGGATTTTGTAAGAATTTCTCTCTCTTTCACTGTCTTTGCTTTGTGGGTTTTTTAAAGTAATGTATGTTTAGAATGGGGATTGGCTGCTTTTCCCTGCTGTGTTTATGCCCCTTTACACCGTCTTGATTCACTTGCAGAGAGATATCAATACATAGGTTTTCAGATTCATACTAGTCAGATATATTCTTGTGCGGTGACTAGGGGGTGTTGAGTCCAGTTCACTGAGCAGGGAGTAGGCCTTGTCTATTACATATTTGGCTTATGGAGCGGTCTCTGAGCTAATTTCAAACCCTTGTTTTATGCATCACCCCACCTCACCTTTCCGGTTAAGCAGCCATAGTGTGTCTTCTAAAGGTGTGCCTCTGTTCTGTTTTGTAATTCAGTTCAAGTGTAGCGATTTTGACATTCCCTCTATAAGCGATATCTTAGGATAAGTGTCTTTTTCTGTGTGACTTATTTCACTTAGAATCATCGTACCTAAATCCACTCATCATGCTGCTAACTAGCCTTATGACATTGATTTCATGGCTGAGTGATATTCCATTGTGCCAAGTACCACCATTTCTTTATCCATTTTTCTCTTTCCTGGGATATTGAAGGTGTACCGAAGCGGAGGTTCTTGGCAACAGAGCAGCTGTAAAGTTTGGGGTGCCTGTGTCTTGTTGATTTTTAGTTTTCCCAATTTATACGCCCATGAGTGGCAGTGCCCTATGCTCTCAACGCTGTGTTTATTACTTGTTTCAGGACACACCGTACTCTTCTCCCGAGTGCCTGTTGGCAATTTACATCCCGCCCATCAGCGTAGCAAGGCTCCCATGTCTCCATGGCCTGTCCTGATTTTCTGGTTTTTACACTTTGTTCAGCATGGCCCTTTTGACCGAGGGCAAGCGAGACTTCTTTGTAGCGCTGATTTGCCCTTCCGGCTTGCTTGGTTGGCCAAAAAGGGCGTATGCGTTTTTTCCTGAATATATTCAGGAAAAAACGCATACGCCCTTTTTGGCCAAGGGCATCATTGTCAACGTTTTGCCGCTTTTCATGTGCTTTAAAGGCGAGTCGAATCTACCTCCTGAAATCTGTTTCCTGCAAATCTGCCTTGCTTTCAAATCCTCTTCGTTGCCTTCCCTCAATATATTTGTGGACGAGAGTTCTCATTTATAACTCTGCACGTTTGTGAATTGCAGTGCCCCTGAGCTCCATTTGTCTCCTCGCTTTTTTGGGAGCTGGCCGCAAAAGCGCAGGATTGCTTCAGGCCCTATTTTGGTTCTGGGGGGCAGGCTGAGCCTGTGGTTCATTCTTCTTTCTGATGGGAAAATGGAGTGACCTATGCCTGTCCCAACACCTAGGGCTAGTCTTTCGTTTGTTCCCCGTCTTCCCGTTCATCCTCAGGACAAATTGCAACCTGGACGAAACAGTAGGTTAAAGGTGCTGATTCTCCAAGTAGGGAGATGGTTAGTCAAGCGGCTGGAATGGCGAACCCGAGCACAAGGAGAGGAGAAATGAGGTGCATTTTAGAAACCTTTCCCGATCTCATGGCATACCATCTTCTGGGTTTCCCATGCATGTTTTGATGTAGGAAGATACCCTTGTACCTGGAGATTTGAGACCCGTGGGGTGTGTTCCCCGCAGTGTTACTTTAAAGTATCTGCGTTTGCTCACCCAACCTCACCAATCCTCTCAGCCCCAAGAGTGTCCAGCCTTATGTCTCATCCAGCTGTGGGTCTAGATATGGTCAGTCCAGGTTGCATCAGAGACCCTGAACGGATTTTGTAAGAATTTCTCTCTCTTTCACTGTCTTTGTTTTGTGGGTTTTTTAAAGAAATTTATGTTTAGAATCGGGCTTGGCTGCTTTTCCCTGCTGTGTTGATGCCGCTTTACACCCTCTTGATTCACTTGCAGAGAGATATCGATATATAGGTTTTCAGATTCTTACTAGTCAGATATATTCTTGTGTGGTGACTAGGGTGTGTTGAGTCCAGTTCACTGAGCAGGGAGTAGGCCTTGTCTATTACATATTTGGCTTATGGAGCGGTCTCTGAGCTTATTTCAAACCCTTGTTTTATGCATCACCCCACATCACCTTTCCCGTTAAGCAGCCATAGTGTGTCTTCTAAAGGTGTGACTCTGTTCTGTTTTGTAATTCAGTTCAAGTGTAGCTATTTTGACATTCCCTCTATAAGCGATATCTTAGGATAAGTGTCTTTTTCTGTGTGACTTATTTCACTTAGAATCATCGTACCTAAATCCACTCATCATGCTGCTAACTAGCCTTATGACATTGATTTCATGGCTGAGTGATATTCCATTGTGCCAAGTACCACCATTTCTTTATCCATTTTTCTCTTTCCTGGGATATTGAAGGTGTACCGAAGTGGAGGTTCTTGGAAATAGAGCAGCCGTAAAGTTTGGGGTGCCTGTGTCTTGTTGATTTTTAGTTTTCCCAATTTATACGCCCATGAGTGGAAGTGCCCTATGCTCTCAACGCTGTGTTTATTACTTGTTTCAGGACACACCGTACTCTTCTCCAGAGTGCCTGTTGGCAATTTACATCCCGCCCATCAGCGTAGCAAGGCTCCCATGTCTCCATGGCCTGTCCTGCTTTTCTGGTTTTTACACTTTGTTCGGCATAGCCCTTTTGACCGAGGGCAAGCGAGACTTCTTTGTGGCGCTGATTTGCCCTTCCGGCTTGCTTGGTTGGCCAAAAAGGGCATCATTGTCAACGTTTTGCTGCTTTTCATGTGCTTTAAAGGCGAGTCGAATCTACCTCCTGAAATCTGTTTCCTGCAAATCTGCCTTGCTTTCAAATCCTCTGCGTTGCCTTCCCTCAATATATTTGTGGACGAGAGTTCTCATTTATAACTCTGCACGTTTGTGAATTGCAGTGCCCCTGAGCTCCATTTGTCTCCTCGCTTTTTTGGGAGCTTGCCGCAAAAGCGCAGGATTGCTTCAGGCCCTATTTTGGTTCTGGGGGGCAGGCTGAGCCTGTGGTTCATTCTTCTTCCTGATGGGAAAATGGAGTGACCTATGCCTGTCCCAACACCTAGGGCTCGTCTCTCGTTGGTTCCCCGTCTTCACGTTCATCCTCAGGACAAATTGCAACCTGTACAATCAGGAGGTTAAAGGTGCTGATTCTTCAAGTAGGGAGATGGTTAGTCAAGCAGCTGGAATGGTGAACCCGAGCACAAGGAGAGGAGAAATGAGGTGCATTTTAGAAACCTTTCCCGATCTCATGGCATACCATCTTCTGGGTTTCCCATGCATGTTTTGATGTAGGAAGATGCCCTTGTACCTGGAGATTTGAGACCCATGGGGTGTGTTCCCCGCAGTGTTACTTTAAAGTATCTGCGTTTGCTCACCCAACCTCACCAATCCTCTCAGCCCCAAGAGTGTCCAGCCTTATGTCTCATCCAGCTGTGGGTCTAGATATGGTCAATCCAGGTTGCATCAGAGACCCTGAACGGATTTTGTAAGAATTTCTCTCTCTTTCACTGTCTTTGCTTTGTGGGTTTTTTAAAGTAATGTATGTTTAGAATGGGGTTTGGCTGCTTTTCCCTGCTGTGTTTATGCCGCTTTACACCCTCTTGATTCACTTGCAGAGAGATATCGATACATAGGTTTTCAGATTCTTACTAGTCAGATATATTCTTGTGTGGTGACTAGGGTGTGTTGAGTCCAGTTCACTGAGCAGGGAGTAGGCCTTGTCTATTACATATTTGGCTTATGGAGCGGTCTCTGAGCTAATTTCAAACCCTTGTTTTATGCATCACCCCACCTCACCTTTCCCGTTAAGCAGCCATAGTGTGTCTTCTAAAGGTGTGACTCTGTTCTGTTTTGTAATTCAGTTCAAGTGTAGCGATTTTGACATTCCCTCTATAAGCGATATCTTAGGATAAGTGTCTTTTTCTGTGTGACTTATTTCACTTAGAATCATCGTACCTAAATCCACTCATCATGCTGCTAACTAGCCTTATGATATTGATTTCATGGCTGAGTGATATTCCATTGTGCCAAGTACCACCATTTCTTTATCCATTTTTCTCTTTCCTGGGATATTGAAGGTGTACCGAAGCGGAGGTTTTTGGAAACAGAGCAGCCGTAAACTTTAGGGTGCCTGTGTCTTGTTGATTTTTAGTTTTCCCAATTTATACGCCCATGAGTGGAAGTGCCCTATGCTCTCTACGCTGTGTTTATTACTTGTTTCAGGACACACCGTACTCTTCTCCAGAGTGCCTGTTGGCAATTTACATCCCGCCCATCAGCGTAGCAAGGCTCCCATGTCTCCATGGCCTGTCCTGCTTTTCTGGTTTTTACACTTTGTTCAGCATGGCCCTTTTGACCGAGGGCAAGCGAGACTTCTTTGTAGCGCTGATTTGCCCTTCCGGCTTGCTTGGTTGGCCAAAAAGGGCGTATGCGTTTTTTCCTGAATATATTCAGGAAAAAACGCATACGCCCTTTTTGGCCAAGGGCATCATTGTCAACGTTTTGCCGCTTTTCATGTGCTTTAAAGGCGAGTCGAATCTACCTCCTGAAATCTGTTTCCTGCAAATCTGCCTTGCTTTCAAATCCTCTTCGTTGCCTTCCCTCAATATATTTGTGGACGAGAGTTCTCATTTATAACTCTGCACGTTTGTGAATTGCAGTGCCCCTGAGCTCCATTTGTCTCCTCGCTTTTTTGGGAGCTGGCCGCAAAAGCGCAGGATTGCTTCAGGCCCTATTTTGGTTCTGGGGGGCAGGCTGAGCCTGTGGTTCATTCTTCTTCCTGATGGGAAAATGGAGTGACCTGTGCCTGTCCCAACACCTAGGGCTAGTCTCTCGTTGGTTCCCCGTCTTCCCGTTCATCCTCAGGACAAATAGCAACCTGGACGAAACAGGAGGTTAAAGGTGCTGATTCTCCAAGTAGGGAGATGGTTAGTCAAGAGGCTGGAATGGCGAACCCGAGCACAAAGAGAGGAGAAATGAGGTGCGTTTTATAAACCATTCCCGATATCATGGCATACCATCTTCTGGGTTTCCCATGCATGTTTTGATGTAGGAAGATTCCCTTGTACCTGGAGATTTGAGACCCATGGGGTGGGTACCCCGCGGTATTACTTTAAAGTATCTGCATTTGCTCACCCAACCTCACCAATCCTCTCAGCGCCAAGAGTGTCCAGCCTTATGTCTCATCCAGCTGTGGGTCTAGATATGGTCAATCCAGGTTGCATCAGAGACCCTGAACGGATTTTGTAAGAATTTCTCTCTCTTTCACTGTCTTTGCTTTGTGGGTTTTTTAAAGTAATGTATGTTTAGAATGGGGATTGGCTGCTTTTCCCTGCTGTGTTTATGCCGCTTTACACCCTCTTGATTCACTTGCAGAGAGATATCAATACATAGGTTTTCAGATTCATACTAGTCAGATATATTCTTGTGCGGTGACTAGGGGGTGTTGAGTCCAGTTCACTGAGCAGGGAGTAGGCCTTGTCTATTACATATTTGGCTTATGGAGCGGTGTCTGAGCTAATTTCAAACCCTTGTTTTATGCATCACCCCACCTCACCTTTCCGGTTAAGCAGCCATAGTGTGTCTTCTAAAGGTGTGCCTCTGTTCTGTTTTGTAATTCAGTTCAAGTGTAGCGATTTTGACATTCCCTCTATAAGCGATATCTTAGGATAAGTGCCTTTTTCTGTGTGACTTATTTCACTTAGAATCATCGTACCTAAATCCACTCATCATGCTGCTAACTAGCCTTATGACATTGATTTCATGGCTGAGTGATATTGCATTGTGCCAAGTACCACCATTTCTTTATCCATTTTTCTCTTTCCTGGGATATTGAAGGTGTACCGAAGCGGAGGTTCTTGGAAACAGAGCAGCCGTAAAATTTGGGGTGCCTGTGTCTTGTTGACTTTTAGTTTTCCCAATTTATACGCCCATGAGTGGAAGTGCCCTATGCTCTCAACGCTGTGTTTATTACTTGTTTCAGGACACACCGTACTCTTCTCCAGAGTGCCTGTTGGCAATTTACATCCCGCCCATCAGCGTAGCAAGGCTCCCATGTCTCCATGGCCTGTCCTGCTTTTCTGGTTTTTACACTTTGTTCAGCATGGCCCTTTTGACCGAGGGCAAGCGAGACTTCTTTGTAGCGCTGATTTGCCCTTCCGGCTTGCTTGGTTGGCCAAAAAGGGCGTATGCGTTTTTTCCTGAATATATTCAGGAAAAAACGCATACGCCCTTTTTGGCCAAGGGCATCATTGTCAACGTTTTGCCGCTTTTCATGTGCTTTAAAGGCGAGTCGAATCTACCTCCTGAAATCTGTTTCCTGCAAATCTGCCTTGCTTTCAAATCCTCTTCGTTGCCTTCCCTCAATATATTTGTGGACGAGAGTTCTCATTTATAACTCTGCACGTTTGTGAATTGCAGTGCCCCTGAGCTCCATTTGTCTCCTCGCTTTTTTGGGAGCTGGCCGCAAAAGCGCAGGATTGCTTCAGGCCCTATTTTGGTTCTGGGGGGCAGGCTGAGCCTGTGGTTCATTCTTCTTTCTGATGGGAAAATGGAGTGACCTATGCCTGTCCCAACACCTAGGGCTAGTCTTTCGTTTGTTCCCCGTCTTCCCGTTCATCCTCAGGACAAATTGCAACCTGGACGAAACAGTAGGTTAAAGGTGCTGATTCTCCAAGTAGGGAGATGGTTAGTCAAGCGGCTGGAATGGCGAACCCGAGCACAAGGAGAGGAGAAATGAGGTGCATTTTAGAAACCTTTCCCGATCTCTTGGCATACCATCTTCTGGGTTTCCCATGCATGTTTTGATGTAGGAAGATACCCTTGTACCTGGAGATTTGAGACCCGTGGGGTGTGTTCCCCGCAGTGTTACTTTAAAGTATCTGCGTTTGCTCACCCAACCTCACCAATCCTCTCAGCCCCAAGAGTGTCCAGCCTTATGTCTCATCCAGCTGTGGGTCTAGATATGGTCAGTCCAGGTTGCATCAGAGACCCTGAACGGATTTTGTAAGAATTTCTCTCTCTTTCACTGTCTTTGTTTTGTGGGTTTTTTAAAGAAATTTATGTTTAGAATCGGGCTTGGCTGCTTTTCCCTGCTGTGTTGATGCCGCTTTACACCCTCTTGATTCACTTGCAGAGAGATATCGATATATAGGTTTTCAGATTCTTACTAGTCAGATATATTCTTGTGTGGTGACTAGGGTGTGTTGAGTCCAGTTCACTGAGCAGGGAGTAGGCCTTGTCTATTACATATTTGGCTTATGGAGCGGTCTCTGAGCTTATTTCAAACCCTTGTTTTATGCATCACCCCACATCACCTTTCCCGTTAAGCAGCCATAGTGTGTCTTCTAAAGGTGTGACTCTGTTCTGTTTTGTAATTCAGTTCAAGTGTAGCTATTTTGACATTCCCTCTATAAGCGATATCTTAGGATAAGTGTCTTTTTCTGTGTGACTTATTTCACTTAGAATCATCGTACCTAAATCCACTCATCATGCTGCTAACTAGCCTTATGACATTGATTTCATGGCTGAGTGATATTCCATTGTGCCAAGTACCACCATTTCTTTATCCATTTTTCTCTTTCCTGGGATATTGAAGGTGTACCGAAGTGGAGGTTCTTGGAAATAGAGCAGCCGTAAAGTTTGGGGTGCCTGTGTCTTGTTGATTTTTAGTTTTCCCAATTTATACGCCCATGAGTGGAAGTGCCCTATGCTCTCAACGCTGTGTTTATTACTTGTTTCAGGACACACCGTACTCTTCTCCAGAGTGCCTGTTGGCAATTTACATCCCGCCCATCAGCGTAGCAAGGCTCCCATGTCTCCATGGCCTGTCCTGCTTTTCTGGTTTTTACACTTTGTTCGGCATAGCCCTTTTGACCGAGGGCAAGCGAGACTTCTTTGTGGCGCTGATTTGCCCTTCCGGCTTGCTTGGTTGGCCAAAAAGGGCATCATTGTCAACGTTTTGCTGCTTTTCATGTGCTTTAAAGGCGAGTCGAATCTACCTCCTGAAATCTGTTTCCTGCAAATCTGCCTTGCTTTCAAATCCTCTGCGTTGCCTTCCCTCAATATATTTGTGGACGAGAGTTCTCATTTATAACTCTGCACGTTTGTGAATTGCAGTGCCCCTGAGCTCCATTTGTCTCCTCGCTTTTTTGGGAGCTTGCCGCAAAAGCGCAGGATTGCTTCAGGCCCTATTTTGGTTCTGGGGGGCAGGCTGAGCCTGTGGTTCATTCTTCTTCCTGATGGGAAAATGGAGTGACCTATGCCTGTCCCAACACCTAGGGCTCGTCTCTCGTTGGTTCCCCGTCTTCACGTTCATCCTCAGGACAAATTGCAACCTGTACAATCAGGAGGTTAAAGGTGCTGATTCTTCAAGTAGGGAGATGGTTAGTCAAGCAGCTGGAATGGTGAACCCGAGCACAAGGAGAGGAGAAATGAGGTGCATTTTAGAAACCTTTCCCGATCTCATGGCATACCATCTTCTGGGTTTCCCATGCATGTTTTGATGTAGGAAGATGCCCTTGTACCTGGAGATTTGAGACCCATGGGGTGTGTTCCCCGCAGTGTTACTTTAAAGTATCTGCGTTTGCTCACCCAACCTCACCAATCCTCTCAGCCCCAAGAGTGTCCAGCCTTATGTCTCATCCAGCTGTGGGTCTAGATATGGTCAATCCAGGTTGCATCAGAGACCCTGAACGGATTTTGTAAGAATTTCTCTCTCTTTCACTGTCTTTGCTTTGTGGGTTTTTTAAAGTAATGTATGTTTAGAATGGGGTTTGGCTGCTTTTCCCTGCTGTGTTTATGCCGCTTTACACCCTCTTGATTCACTTGCAGAGAGATATCGATACATAGGTTTTCAGATTCTTACTAGTCAGATATATTCTTGTGTGGTGACTAGGGTGTGTTGAGTCCAGTTCACTGAGCAGGGAGTAGGCCTTGTCTATTACATATTTGGCTTATGGAGCGGTCTCTGAGCTAATTTCAAACCCTTGTTTTATGCATCACCCCACCTCACCTTTCCCGTTAAGCAGCCATAGTGTGTCTTCTAAAGGTGTGACTCTGTTCTGTTTTGTAATTCAGTTCAAGTGTAGCGATTTTGACATTCCCTCTATAAGCGATATCTTAGGATAAGTGTCTTTTTCTGTGTGACTTATTTCACTTAGAATCATCGTACCTAAATCCACTCATCATGCTGCTAACTAGCCTTATGATATTGATTTCATGGCTGAGTGATATTCCATTGTGCCAAGTACCACCATTTCTTTATCCATTTTTCTCTTTCCTGGGATATTGAAGGTGTACCGAAGCGGAGGTTTTTGGAAACAGAGCAGCCGTAAACTTTAGGGTGCCTGTGTCTTGTTGATTTTTAGTTTTCCCAATTTATACGCCCATGAGTGGAAGTGCCCTATGCTCTCTACGCTGTGTTTATTACTTGTTTCAGGACACACCGTACTCTTCTCCAGAGTGCCTGTTGGCAATTTACATCCCGCCCATCAGCGTAGCAAGGCTCCCATGTCTCCATGGCCTGTCCTGCTTTTCTGGTTTTTACACTTTGTTCAGCATGGCCCTTTTGACCGAGGGCAAGCGAGACTTCTTTGTAGCGCTGATTTGCCCTTCCGGCTTGCTTGGTTGGCCAAAAAGGGCGTATGCGTTTTTTCCTGAATATATTCAGGAAAAAACGCATACGCCCTTTTTGGCCAAGGGCATCATTGTCAACGTTTTGCCGCTTTTCATGTGCTTTAAAGGCGAGTCGAATCTACCTCCTGAAATCTGTTTCCTGCAAATCTGCCTTGCTTTCAAATCCTCTTCGTTGCCTTCCCTCAATATATTTGTGGACGAGAGTTCTCATTTATAACTCTGCACGTTTGTGAATTGCAGTGCCCCTGAGCTCCATTTGTCTCCTCGCTTTTTTGGGAGCTGGCCGCAAAAGCGCAGGATTGCTTCAGGCCCTATTTTGGTTCTGGGGGGCAGGCTGAGCCTGTGGTTCATTCTTCTTCCTGATGGGAAAATGGAGTGACCTGTGCCTGTCCCAACACCTAGGGCTAGTCTCTCGTTGGTTCCCCGTCTTCCCGTTCATCCTCAGGACAAATAGCAACCTGGACGAAACAGGAGGTTAAAGGTGCTGATTCTCCAAGTAGGGAGATGGTTAGTCAAGCGGCTGGAATGGCGAACCCGAGCACAAAGAGAGGAGAAATGAGGTGCGTTTTATAAACCATTCCCGATATCATGGCATACCATCTTCTGGGTTTCCCATGCATGTTTTGATGTAGGAAGATTCCCTTGTACCTGGAGATTTGAGACCCATGGGGTGGGTACCCCGCGGTATTACTTTAAAGTATCTGCATTTGCTCACCCAACCTCACCAATCCTCTCAGCGCCAAGAGTGTCCAGCCTTATGTCTCATCCAGCTGTGGGTCTAGATATGGTCAATCCAGGTTGCATCAGAGACCCTGAACGGATTTTGTAAGAATTTCTCTCTCTTTCACTGTCTTTGCTTTGTGGGTTTTTTAAAGTAATGTATGTTTAGAATGGGGATTGGCTGCTTTTCCCTGCTGTGTTTATGCCGCTTTACACCCTCTTGATTCACTTGCAGAGAGATATCAATACATAGGTTTTCAGATTCATACTAGTCAGATATATTCTTGTGCGGTGACTAGGGGGTGTTGAGTCCAGTTCACTGAGCAGGGAGTAGGCCTTGTCTATTACATATTTGGCTTATGGAGCGGTGTCTGAGCTAATTTCAAACCCTTGTTTTATGCATCACCCCACCTCACCTTTCCGGTTAAGCAGCCATAGTGTGTCTTCTAAAGGTGTGCCTCTGTTCTGTTTTGTAATTCAGTTCAAGTGTAGCGATTTTGACATTCCCTCTATAAGCGATATCTTAGGATAAGTGCCTTTTTCTGTGTGACTTATTTCACTTAGAATCATCGTACCTAAATCCACTCATCATGCTGCTAACTAGCCTTATGACATTGATTTCATGGCTGAGTGATATTGCATTGTGCCAAGTACCACCATTTCTTTATCCATTTTTCTCTTTCCTGGGATATTGAAGGTGTACCGAAGCGGAGGTTCTTGGAAACAGAGCAGCCGTAAAATTTGGGGTGCCTGTGTCTTGTTGACTTTTAGTTTTCCCAATTTATACGCCCATGAGTGGAAGTGCCCTATGCTCTCAACGCTGTGTTTATTACTTGTTTCAGGACACACCGTACTCTTCTCCAGAGTGCCTGTTGGCAATTTACATCCCGCCCATCAGCGTAGCAAGGCTCCCATGTCTCCATGGCCTGTCCTGCTTTTCTGGTTTTTACACTTTGTTCAGCATGGCCCTTTTGACCGAGGGCAAGCGAGACTTCTTTGTAGCGCTGATTTGCTCTTCCGGCTTGCTTGGTTGGCCAAAAAGGGCGTATGCGTTTTTTCCTGAATATATTCAGGAAAAAACGCATACGCCCTTTTTGGCCAAGGGCATCATTCTCAACGTTTTGCCGCTTTTCATGTGCTTTAAAGGCGAGTCGAATCTACCTCCTGAAATCTGTTTCCTGCAAATCTGCCTTGCTTTCAAATCCTCTTCGTTGCCTTCCCTCAATATATTTGTGGACGAGAGTTCTCATTTATAACTCTGCACGTTTGTGAATTGCAGTGCCCCTGAGCTCCATTTGTCTCCTCGCTTTTTTGGGAGCTGGCCGCAAAAGCGCAGGATTGCTTCAGGCCCTATTTTGGTTCTGGGGGGCAGGCTGAGCCTGTGGTTCATTCTTCTTCCTGATGGGAAAATGGAGTGACCTGTGCCTGTCCCAACACCTAGGGCTAGTCTCTCGTTGGTTCCCCGTCTTCCCGTTCATCCTCAGGACAAATAGCAACCTGGACGAAACAGGAGGTTAAAGGTGCTGATTCTCCAAGTAGGGAGATGGTTAGTCAAGCGGCTGGAATGGCGAACCCGAGCACAAAGAGAGGAGAAATGAGGTGCGTTTTATAAACCATTCCCGATATCATGGCATACCATCTTCTGGGTTTCCCATGCATGTTTTGATATAGGAAGATTCCCTTGTACCTGGAGATTTGAGACCCATGGGGTGGGTACCCCGCGGTATTACTTTAAAGTATCTGCATTTGCTCACCCAACCTCACCAATCCTCTCAGCGCCAAGAGTGTCCAGCCTTATGTCTCATCCAGCTGTGGGTCTAGATATGGTCAATCCAGGTTGCATCATAGACCCTGAACGGACTTTGTAAGAATTTCTCTCTCTTTCACTGTCTTTGTTTTGTGGGTTTTTTAAAGAAATTTATGTTTAGAATCGGGCTTGGCTGCTTTTCCCTGCTGTGTTGATGCCGCTTTACACCCTCTTGATTCACTTGCAGAGAGATATCGATATATAGGTCTTCAGATTCTTACTAGTCAGATATATTCTTGTGTGGTGACTAGGGTGTGTTGAGTCCAGTTCACTGAGCAGGGAGTAGGCCTTGTCTATTACATATTTGGCTTATGGAGCGGTCTCTGAGCTAATTTCAAAACCCTTGTTTTATGCATCACCCCACCTCACCTTTCTCTTTAAGCAGCCATAGTGTGTCTTCTAAAGGTGTGACTCTGTTCTGTTTTGTAATTCAGTTTCAAGTGTAGCGATTTTGACATTCCCTCTATAAGCGATAATCTTAGGATAAGTGTCTTTTTCTGTGTGACTTATTTCACTTTAGAATCATCGTACCTAAATCCACTCATCATGCTGCTAACTAGCCTTATGACATTGATTTCATGGCTGAGTGATATTCCATTGTGCCAAGTACCACCATTTCTTTATCCATTTTTCTCTTTCCTGGGATATTGAAGGTGTACCGAAGCGGAGGTTCTTGGCAACAGAGCAGCTGTAAAGTTTGGGGTGCCTGTGTCTTGTTGATTTTTAGTTTTCCCCAATTTATACGCCCATGAGTGGAAGTGCCCTATGCTCTCAACGCTGTGTTTATTACTTGTTTCAGGACACACCGTACTCTTCTCCAGAGTGCCTGTTGGCAATTTACATCCCACCCATCAGCGTAGCAAGGCTCCCATGTCTCCATGGCCTGTCCTGATTTTCTGGTTTTTACACTTTGTTCAGCATGGCCCTTTTGACCGAGGGCAAGCGAGACTTCTTTGTAGCGCTGATTTGCCCTTTCCGGCTTGCTTGGTTGGCCAAAAAGGGCGTATGCGTTTTTTTCCCTGAATATATTCAGGAAAAAAACGCATACGCCCTTTTTGGCCAAGGGCATCATTGTCAACGTTTTGCCGCTTTTCATGTGCTTTAAAGGCGAGTCGAATCTACCTCCTGAAATCTGTTTCCTGCAAATCTGCCTTGCTTTCAAATCCTCTTCGTTGCCTTCCCCTCAATATATTTGTGGACGAGAGTTCTCATTTATAACTCTGCACGTTTGTGAATTGCAGTGCCCCTGAGCTCCATTTGTCTCCTCGCTTTTCTGGAGCTGGCCGCAAAAGCGCAGGATTGCTTCAGGCCCTATTTTGGTTCTGGGGGGCAGGCTGAGCCTGTGGTTCATTCTTCTTTCTGATGGGAAAATGGAGTGACCTGTGCCTGTCCCAACACTAGGGCTAGTCTTTCGTTGGTTCCCCGTCTTCCCGTTCATCCTCAGGACAAATTGCAACCTGGACGAAACAGGAGGTTAAAGGTGCTGATTCTCCAAGTAGGGAGATGGTTAGTCAAGCGGCTGGAATGGCGAACCCGAGCACAAGGAGAGGAGAAATGAGGTGCATTTTAGAAACCTTTCCCGATCTCATGGCATACCATCTTCTGGGTTTCCCATGCATGTTTTGATGTAGGAAGATGCCCTTGTACCTGGAGATTTGAGACCCGTGGGGTGTGTTCCCCGCAGTGTTACTTTAAAGTATCTGCGTTTGCTCACCCAACCTCACCAATCCTCTCAGCCCCCAAGAGTGTCCAGCCTTATGTCTCATCCAGCTGTGGGTCTAGATATGGTCAATCCAGGTTGCATCATAGACCCTGAACGGATTTTTGTAAGAATTTCTCTCTTCTTTCACTGTCTTTGTTTTGTGGGTTTTTTAAAGAAATTTATGTTTAGAATCGGGCTTGGCTGCTTTTCCCTGCTGTGTTGATGCCGCTTTACACCCTCTTGATTCACTTGCAGAGAGATATCGATATATAGGTTTTCAGATTCTTACTAGTCAGATATATTCTTGTGTGGTGACTAGGGTGTGTTGAGTCCAGTTCACTGAGCAGGGAGTAGGCCTTGTCTATTACATATTTGGCTTATGGAGCGGTCTCTGAGCTAATTTCAAACCCTTGTTTTATGCATCACCCCCACCTCACCTTTCCCGTTAAGCAGCCATAGTGTGTCTTCTAAAGGTGTGACTCTGTTCTGTTTTGTAATTCAGTTCAAGTGTAGCGATTTTGACATTCCCTCTATAAGCGATATCTTAGGATAAGTGTCTTTTTCTGTGTGACTTATTTCACTTAGAATCATCGTACCTAAATCCACTCATCATGCTGCTAACTAGCCTTATGACATTGATTTCATGGCTGAGTGATATTCCATTGTGCCAAGTACCACCATTTCTTTATCCATTTTTCTCTTTCCTGGGATATTGAAGGTGTACCGAAGTGGAGGTTCTTGGAAACAGAGCAGCCGTAAAGTTTGGGGTGCCTGTGTCTTGTTGATTTTTAGTTTTCCCCAATTTATACGCCCATGAGTGGAAGTGCCGTATGCTCTCAACGCTGTGTTTATTACTTGTTTCAGGACACACCGTACTCTTCTCCAGAGTGCCTGTTGGCAATTTACATCCCGCCCATCAGTGTAGCAAGGCTCCCATGTCTCCATGGCCTGTCCTGCTTTTCTGGTTTTTACAATTTGTTCGGCATGGCCCTTTTGACCGAGGGCAAGCGAGACTTCTTTGTAGCGCTGATTTGCCCCTTCCCGGCTTGCTTGGTTGGCCAAAAAGGGGCGTATGCGTTTTTTCCTGAAATATATTCAGGAAAAAAACGCATACGCCCTTTTTGGCCAAGGGCATCATTGTCAACGTTTTGCCGCTTTTCATGTGCTTTAAAGGCGAGTCGAATCTACCTCCTGAAATCTGTTTCCTGCAAATCTGCCTTGCTTTCAAATCCTCTTCGTTGCCTTCCCTCAATATATTTGTGGACGAGAGTTCTCATTTATAACTCTGCACGTTTGTGAATTGCAGTGCCCCTGAGCTCCATTTGTCTCCTCGCTTTTTTGGGAGCTGGCCGCAAAAGCGCAGGATTGCTTCAGGCCCTATTTTGGTTCTGGGGGGCAGGCTGAGCCTGTGGTTCATTCTTCTTCCTGATGGGAAAATGGGAGTGACCTATGCCTGTCCCAACACCTAGGGCTCGTCTCTCGTTGGTTCCCCGTCTTCACGTTCATCCTCAGGACAAATTGCAACCTGTACAATCAGGAGGTTAAAGGTGCTGATTCTTCAAGTAGGGAGATGGTTAGTCAAGCAGCTGGAATGGTGAACCCGAGCACAAGGAGAGGAGAAATGAGGTGCATTTTAGAAACCTTTCCCGATCTCATGGCATACCATCTTCTGGGTTTCCCATGCATGTTTTGATGTAGGAAGATGCCCTTGTACCTGGAGATTTGAGACCCATGGGGTGTGTTCCCCGCAGTGTTACTTTAAAGTATCTGCGTTTGCTCACCCAACCTCACCAATCCTCTCAGCCCCAAGAGTGTCCAGCCTTATGTCTCATCCAGCTGTGGGTCTAGATATGGTCAATCCAGGTTGCATCATAGACCCTGAACGGATTTTGTAAGAATTTCTCTCTCTTTCACTGTCTTTGCTTTGTGGGTTTTTTAAAGTAATGTATGTTTAGAATGGGGTTTGGCTGCTTTTTCCCTGCTGTGTTTATGCCGCTTTACACCCTCTTGATTCACTTGCAGAGAGATATCGATACATAGGTTTTCAGATTCTTACTAGTCAGATATATTCTTGTGTGGTGACTAGGGTGTGTTGAGTCCCAGTTCACCTGAGCAGGGAGTAGGCCTTGTCTATTACATATTTGGCTTATGGAGCGGTCTCTGAGCTAATTTCAAACCCTTGTTTTATGCATCACCCCCACCTCACCTTTCCCGTTAAGCAGCCATAGTGTGTCTTCTAAAGGTGTGACTCTGTTCTGTTTTGTAATTCAGTTCAAGTGTAGCGATTTTGACATTCCCTCTATAAGCGATATCTTAGGATAAGTGTCTTTTTCTGTGTGACTTATTTCACTTAGAATCATCGAACCTAAATCCACTCATCATGCTGCTAACTAGCCTTATGATATTGATTTCATGGCTGAGTGATATTCCATTGTGCCAAGTACCACCATTTCTTTATCCATTTTTCTCTTTCCTGGGATATTGAAGGTGTACCGAAGCGGAGGTTCTTGGAAACAGAGCAGCCGTAAACTTTAGGGTGCCTGTGTCTTGTTGATTTTTAGTTTTCCCAATTTATACGCCCATGAGTGGAACTGCCCTATGCTCTCTACGCTGTGTTTATTACTTGTTTCAGGACACACCGTACTCTTCTCCAGAGTGCCTGTTGGCAATTTACATCCTGCTCATCAGCGTAGCAAGGCTCCCATGTCTCCATGGCCTGTCCTGCTTTTCTGGTTTTTACAATTTGTTCAGCATGGCCCTTTTGACCGAGGGCAAGCGAGACTTCTTTGTAGCGCTGATTTGCCCTTCCAGCTTGCTTGGTTGGCCAAAAAGGGCGTATGCGTTTTTTCCTGAATATATTCAGGAAAAAACGCATACGCCCTTTTTGGCCAAGGGCATCATTGTCAACGTTTTGCCGCTTTTCATGTGCTTTAAAGGCGAGTCGAATCTACCTCCTGAAATCTGTTTCCTGCAAATCTGCCTTGCTTTCAAATCCTCTGCGTTGCCTTCCCTCAATATATTTGTGGACGAGAGTTCTCATTTATAACTCTGCACGTTTGTGAATTGCAGTGCCCCTGAGCTCCATTTGTCTCCTCGCTTTTTTGGGAGCTGGCCGCAAAAGCGCAGGATTGCTTCAGGCCCTATTTTGGTTCTGGGGGGCAGGCTGAGCCTGTGGTTCATTCTTCTTCCTGATGGGAAAATGGAGTGACCTATGCCTGTCCCAACACCTAGGGCTCGTCTCTCGTTGGTTCCCCGTCTTCACGTTCATCCTCAGCACAAATTGCAACCTGTACAATCAGGAGGTTAAAGGTGCTGATTCTCCAAGTAGGGAGATGGTTAGTCAAGCAGCTGGAATGGTGAACCCGAGCACAAGGAGAGGAGAAATGAGGTGCATTTTAGAAACCTTTCCCGATCTCATGGCATACCATCTTCTGGGTTTCCCATGCATGTTTTGATGTAGGAAGATGCCCTTGTACCTGGAGATTTGAGACCCATGGGGTGTGTTCCCCGCAGTGTTACTTTAAAGTATCTGCGTTTGCTCACCCAACCTCACCAATCCTCTCAGCCCCAAGAGTGTCCAGCCTTATGTCTCATCCAGCTGTGGGTCTAGATATGGTCAATCCAGGTTGCATCATAGACCCTGAACGGATTTTGTAAGAATTTCTCTCTCTTTCACTGTCTTTGCTTTGTGGGTTTTTTAAAGTAATGTATGTTTAGAATGGGGTTTGGCTGCTTTTCCCTGCTGTGTTTATGCCGCTTTACACCCTCTTGATTCACTTGCAGAGAGATATCGATACATAGGTTTTCAGATTCTTACTAGTCAGATATATTCTTGTGTGGTGACTAGGGTGTGTTGAGTCCAGTTCACTGAGCAGGGAGTAGGCCTTGTCTATTACATATTTGGCTTATGGAGCGGTCTCTGAGCTAATTTCAAACCCTTGTTTTATGCATCACCCCACCTCACCTTTCCCGTTAAGCAGCCATAGTGTGTCTTCTAAAGGTGTGACTCTGTTCTGTTTTGTAATTCAGTTCAAGTGTAGCGATTTTGACATTCCCTCTATAAGCGATATCTTAGGATAAGTGTCTTTTTCTGTGTGACTTATTTCACTTAGAATCATCGAACCTAAATCCACTCATCATGCTGCTAACTAGCCTTATGATATTGATTTCATGGCTGAGTGATATTCCATTGTGCCAAGTACCACCATTTCTTTATCCATTTTTCTCTTTCCTGGGATATTGAAGGTGTACCGAAGCGGAGGTTCTTCGAAACAGAGCAGCCGTAAACTTTAGGGTGCCTGTGTCTTGTTGATTTTTAGTTTTCCCAATTTATACGCCCATGAGTGGAAGTGCCCTATGCTCTCTACGCTGTGTTTATTACTTGTTTCAGGACACACCGTACTCTTCTCCAGAGTGCCTCTTGGCAATTTACATCCCGCCCATCAGCGTAGCAAGGCTCCCATGTCTCCATGGCCTGTCTTGCTTTTCTGGTTTTTACAATTTGTTCAGCATGGCCCTTTTGACCGAGGGCAAGCGAGACTTCTTTGTAGCGCTGATTTGCCCTTCCGGCTTGCTTGGTTGGCCAAAAAGGGCGTATGCGTTTTTTCCTGAATATATTCAGGAAAAAACGCATACGCCCTTTTTGGCCAAGGGCATCATTGTCAACGTTTTGCCGCTTTTCATGTGCTTTAAAGGCGAGTCGAATCTACCTCCTGAAATCTGTTTCCTGCAAATCTGCCTTGCTTTCAAATCCTCTTCGTTGCCTTCCCTCAATATATTTGTGGACGAGAGTTCTCATTTATAACTCTGCACGTTTGTGAATTGCAGTGCCCCTGAGCTCCATTTGTCTCCTCGCTTTTTTGGGAGCTGGCCGCAAAAGCGCAGGATTGCTTCAGGCCCTATTTTGGTTCTGGGGGGCAGGCTGAGCCTGTGGTTCATTCTTCTTCCTGATGGGAAAATGGAGTGACCTATGCCTGTCCCAACACCTAGGGCTCGTCTCTCGTTGGTTCCCCATCTTCAGGTTCATCCTCAGGACAAATTGCAACCTGTACAATCAGGAGGTTAAAGGTGCTGATTCTTCAAGTAGGGAGATGGTTAGTCAAGCAGCTGGAATGGTGAACCCGAGCACAAGGAGAGGAGAAATGAGGTGCATTTTAGAAACCTTTCCCGATCTCATGGCATACCATCTTCTGGGTTTCCCATGCATGTTTTGATGTAGGAAGATGCCCTTGTACCTGGAGATTTGAGACCCATGGGGTGTGTTCCCCGCAGTGTTACTTTAAAATATCTGCGTTTGCTCACCCAACCTCACCAATCCTCTCAGCCCCAAGAGTGTCCAGCCTTATGTCTCATCCAGCTGTGGGTCTAGATATGGTCAATCCAGGTTGCATCATAGACCCTGAACGGATTTTGTAAGAATTTCTCTCTCTTTCACTGTCTTTGCTTTGTGGGTTTTTTAAAGTAATGTATGTTTAGAATGGGGTTTGGCTGCTTTTCCCTGCTGTGTTTATGCCGCTTTACACCCTCTTGATTCACTTGCAGAGAGATATCGATACATAGGTTTTCAGATTCTTACTAGTCAGATATATTCTTGTGTGGTGACTAGGGTGTGTTGAGTCCAGTTCACTGAGCAGGGAGTAGGCCTTGTCTATTACATATTTGGCTTATGGAGCGGTCTCTGAGCTAATTTCAAACCCTTGTTTTATGCATCACCCCACCTCACCTTTCCCGTTAAGCAGCCATAGTGTGTCTTCTAAAGGTGTGACTCTGTTCTGTTTTGTAATTCAGTTCAAGTGTAGCGATTTTGACATTCCCTCTATAAGCGATATCTTAGGATAAGTGTCTTTTTCTGTGTGACTTATTTCACTTAGAATCATCGAACCTAAATCCACTCATCATGCTGCTAACTAGCCTTATGATATTGATTTCATGGCTGAGTGATATTCCATTGTGCCAAGTACCACCATTTCTTTATCCATTTTTCTCTTTCCTGGGATATTGAAGGTGTACCGAAGCGGAGGTTCTTCGAAACAGAGCAGCCGTAAACTTTAGGGTGCCTGTGTCTTGTTGATTTTTAGTTTTCCCAATTTATACGCCCATGAGTGGAAGTGCCCTATGCTCTCTACGCTGTGTTTATTACTTGTTTCAGGACACACCGTACTCTTCTCCAGAGTGCCTGTTGGCAATTTACATCCCGCCCATCAGCGTAGCAAGGCTCCCATGTCTCCATGGCCTGTCTTGCTTTTCTGGTTTTTACAATTTGTTCAGCATGGCCCTTTTGACCGAGGGCAAGCGAGACTTCTTTGTAGCGCTGATTTGCCCTTCCGGCTTGCTTCGTTGGTCAAAAAGGGCGTATGCGTTTTTTCCTGAATATATTCAGGAAAAAACGCATACGCCCTTTTTGGCCAAGGGCATCATTGTCAACGTTTTGCCGCTTTTCATGTGCTTTAAAGGCGAGTCGAATCTACCTCCTGAAATCTGTTTCCTGCAAATCTGCCTTGCTTTCAAATCCTCTTCGTTGCCTTCCCTCAATATATTTGTGGACGAGAGTTCTCATTTATAACTCTGCACGTTTGTGAATTGCAGTGCCCCTGAGCTCCATTTGTCTCCTCGCTTTTTTGGGAGCTGGCCGCAAAAGCGCAGGATTGCTTCAGGCCCTATTTTGGTTCTGGGGGGCAGGCTGAGCCTGTGGTTCATTCTTCTTCCTGATGGGAAAATGGAGTGACCTATGCCTGTCCCAACACCTAGGGCTCGTCTCTCGTTGGTTCCCCATCTTCACGTTCATCCTCAGGACAAATTGCAACCTGTACAATCAGGAGGTTAAAGGTGCTGATTCTTCAAGTAGGGAGATGGTTAGTCAAGCAGCTGGAATGGTGAACCCGAGCACAAGGAGAGGAGAAATGAGGTGCATTTTAGAAACCTTTCCCGATCTCATGGCATACCATCTTCTGGGTTTCCCATGCATGTTTTGATGTAGGAAGATGCCCTTGTACCTGGAGATTTGAGACCCATGGGGTGTGTTCCCCGCAGTGTTACTTTAAAGTATCTGCGTTTGCTCACCCAACCTCACCAATCCTCTCAGCCCCAAGAGTGTCCAGCCTTATGTCTCATCCAGCTGTGGGTCTAGATATGGTCAATCCAGGTTGCATCATAGACCCTGAACGGATTTTGTAAGAATTTCTCTCTCTTTCACTGTCTTTGCTTTGTGGGTTTTTTAAAGTAATGTATGTTTAGAATGGGGTTTGGCTGCTTTTCCCTGCTGTGTTTATGCCGCTTTACACCCTCTTGATTCACTTGCAGAGAGATATCGATACATAGGTTTTCAGATTCTTACTAGTCAGATATATTCTTGTGTGGTGACTAGGGTGTGTTGAGTCCAGTTCACTGAGCAGGGAGTAGGCCTTGTCTATTACATATTTGGCTTATGGAGCGGTCTCTGAGCTAATTTCAAACCCTTGTTTTATGCATCACCCCACCTCACCTTTCCCGTTAAGCAGCCATAGTGTGTCTTCTAAAGGTGTGACTCTGTTCTGTTTTGTAATTCAGTTCAAGTGTAGCGATTTTGACATTCCCTCTATAAGCGATATCTTAGGATAAGTGTCTTTTTCTGTGTGACTTATTTCACTTAGAATCATCGAACCTAAATCCACTCATCATGCTGCTAACTAGCCTTATGATATTGATTTCATGGCTGAGTGATATTCCATTGTGCCAAGTACCACCATTTCTTTATCCATTTTTCTCTTTCCTGGGATATTGAAGGTGTACCGAAGCGGAGGTTCTTGGAAACAGAGCAGCCGTAAACTTTAGGGTGCCTGTGTCTTGTTAATTTTTAGTTTTCCCAATTTATACGCCCATGAGTGGAACTGCCCTATGCTCTCTACGCTGTGTTTATTACTTGTTTCAGGACACACCGTACTCTTCTCCAGAGTGCCTGTTGGCAATTTACATCCTGCTCATCAGCGTAGCAAGGCTCCCATGTCTCCATGGCCTGTCCTGCTTTTCTGGTTTTTACAATTTGTTCAGCATGGCCCTTTTGACCGAGGGCAAGCGAGACTTCTTTGTAGCGCTGATTTGCCCTTCCGGCTTGCTTGGTTGGCCAAAAAGGGCGTATGCGTTTTTTCCTGAATATATTCAGGAAAAAACGCATACGCCCTTTTTGGCCAAGGGCATCATTGTCAACGGTTTGCCGCTTTTCATGTGCTTTAAAGGCGAGTCGAATCTACCTCCTGAAATCTGTTTCCTGCAAATCTGCCTTGCTTTCAAATCCTCTTCGTTGCCTTCCCTCAATATATTTGTGGACGAGAGTTCTCATTTATAACTCTGCACGTTTGTGAATTGCAGTGCCCCTGAGCTCCATTTGTCTCCTCACTTTTTTGGGAGCTGGCCGCAAAAGCGCAGGATTGCTTCAGGCCCTATTTTGGTTCTGGGGGGCAGGCTGAGCCTGTGGTTCATTCTTCTTTCTGATGGGAAAATGGAGTGACCTGTGCCTGTCCCAACACCTAGGGCTAGTCTTTCGTTGGTTCCCCGTCTTCACGTTCATCCTCAGGACAAATTGCAACCTGGACGAAACAGGAGGTTAAAGGTGCTGATTCTCCAAGTAGGGAGATGGTTAGTCAAGCGGCTGGAATGGCGAACCCGAGCACAAGGAGAGGAGAAATGAGGTGCATTTTAGAAACCTTTCCCGATCACATGGCATACCATCTTCTGGGTTTCCCATGCATGTTTTGATGTAGGAAGATGCCCTTGTACCTGGAGATTTGAGACCCGTGGGGTGTGTTCCCCGCAGTGTTACTTTAAAGTATCTGCGTTTGCTCACCCAACCTCACCAATCCTCTCAGCCCCAAGAGTGTCCAGCCTTATGTCTCATCCAGCTGTGGGTCTAGATATGGTCAATCCAGGTTGCATCATAGACCCTGAACGGATTTTGTAAGAATTTCTCTCTCTTTCACTGTCTTTGTTTTGTGGGTTTTTTAAAGAAATTTATGTTTAGAATCGGGCTTGGCTGCTTTTCCCTGCTGTGTTGATGCCGCTTTACACCCTCTTGATTCACTTGCAGAGAGATATCGATATATAGGTTTTCAGATTCTTACTAGTCAGATATATTCTTGTGTGGTGACTAGGGTGTGTTGAGTCCAGTTCACTGAGCAGGGAGTAGGCCTTGTCTATTACATATTTGGCTTATGGAGCGGTCTCTGAGCTAATTTCAAACCCTTGTTTTATGCATCACCCCACCTCACCTTTCCCGTTAAGCAGCCATAGTGTGTCTTCTAAAGGTGTGACTCTGTTCTGTTTTGTAATTCAGTTCAAGTGTAGCGATTTTGACATTCCCTCTATAAGCGATATCTTAGGATAAGTGTCTTTTTCTGTGTGACTTATTTCACTTAGAATCATCGTACCTAAATCCACTCATCATGCTGCTAACTAGCCTTATGACATTGATTTCATGGCTGAGTGATATTCCATTGTGCCAAGTACCACCATTTCTTTATCCATTTTTCTCTTTCCTGGGATATTGAAGGTGTACCGAAGTGGAGGTTTTTGGAAACAGAGCAGCCGTAAAGTTTGGGGTGCCTGTGTCTTGTTGATTTTTAGTTTTCCCAATTTATACGCCCATGAGTGGAAGTGCCCTATGCTCTCAACGCTGTGTTTATTACTTGTTTCAGGACACACCGTACTCTTCTCCAGAGTGCCTGTTGGCAATTTACATCCCGCCCATCAGTGTAGCAAGGCTCCCATGTCTCCATGGCCTGTCCTGCTTTTCTGGTTTTTACAATTTGTTCGGCATGGCCCTTTTGACCGAGGGCAAGCGAGACTTCTTTGTAGCGCTGATTTGCCCTTCCGGCTTGCTTGGTTGGCCAAAAAGGGCGTATGCGTTTTTTCCTGAATATATTCAGGAAAAAACGCATACGCCCTTTTTGGCCAAGGGCATCATTGTCAACGTTTTGCCGCTTTTAATGTGCTTTAAAGGCGAGTCGAATCTACCTCCTGAAATCTGTTTCCTGCAAATCTGCCTTGCTTTCAAATCCTCTTCGTTGCCTTCCCTCAATATATTTGTGGACGAGAGTTCTCATTTATAACTCTGCACGTTTGTGAATTGCAGTGCCCCTGAGCTCCATTTGTCTCCTCGCTTTTTTGGGAGCTGGCCGCAAAAGCGCAGGATTGCTTCAGGCCCTATTTTGGTTCTGGGGGGCAGGCTGAGCCTGTGGTTCATTCTTCTTCCTGATGGGAAAATGGAGTGACCTATGCCTGTCCCAACACCTAGGGCTCGTCTCTCGTTGGTTCCCCGTCTTCACGTTCATCCTCAGGACAAATTGCAACCTGTACAATCAGGAGGTTAAAGGTGCTGATTCTCCAAGTAGGGAGATGGTTAGTCAAGCAGCTGGAATGGTGAACCCGAGCACAAGGAGAGGAGAAATGAGGTGCATTTTAGAAACCTTTCCCGATCTCATGGCATACCATCTTCTGGGTTTCCCATGCATGTTTTGATGTAGGAAGATGCCCTTGTACTTGGAGATTTGATACCCATGGGGTGTGTTCCCCGCAGTGTTACTTTAAAGTATCTGCGTTTGCTCACCCAACCTCACCAATCCTCTCAGCCCCAAGAGTGTCCAGCCTTATGTCTCATCCAGCTGTGGGTCTAGATATGGTCAATCCAGGTTGCATCAGAGACCCTGAACGGATTTTGTAAGAATTTCTCTCTCTTTTACTGTCTTTGTTTTGTGGGTTTTTTAAAGTAATGTATGTTTAGAATCGGGCTTGGCTGCTTTTCCCTGCTGTGTTGATGCCGCTTTACACCCTCTTGATTCACTTGCAGAGAGATATCGATACATAGGTTTTCAGATTCTTACTAGTCAGATATATTCTTGTGTGGTGACTAGGGGGTGTTGAGTCCAGTTCACTGAGCAGGGAGTAGGCCTTGTCTATTACATATTTGGCTTATGGAGCGGTCTCTGAGCTAATTTGAAACCCTTGTTTTATGCATCACCCCACCTCACCTTTCCCGTTAAGCAGCCATAGTGTGTCTTCTAAAGGTGTGACTCTGTTCTGTTTTGTAATTCAGTTCAAGTGTAGCGATTTTGACATTCCCTCTATAAGCGATATCTTAGGATAAGTGTCTTTTTCTGTGTGACTTATTTCACTTAGAATCATCGTACCTAAATCCACTCATCATGCTGCTAACTAGCCTTATGACATTGATTTCATGGCTGAGTGATATTCCATTGTGCCAAGTACCACCATTTCTTTATCCATTTTTCTCTTTCCTGGGATATTGAAGGTGTACCGAAGCGGAGGTTCTTGGAAACAGAGCAGCCGTAAAGTTTGGGGTGCCTGTGTCTTGTTGATTTTTAGTTTTCCCCATTTATACACCCATGAGTGGAAGTGCCCTATGCTCTCTACGCTGTGTTTATTACTTGTTTGAGAACACACCGTACTCATCTCCAGAGTGCCTGTTGGCAATTTACATCCCGCCCATCAGCGTAGCAAGGCTCCCATGTCTCCATGGCCTGTCCTGCTTTTCTGGTTTTTACACTTTGTTCAGCATGGCCCTTTTGACCGAGGGCAAGCGAGACTTCTTTGTAGCGCTGATTTGCCCTTCCGGCTTGCTTGGTTGGCCAAAAAGGGCGTATGCGTTTTTTCCTGAATATATTCAGGAAAAAACGCATACGCCCTTTTTGGCCAAGGGCATCATTGTCAACGTTTTGCCGCTTTTCATGTGCTTTAAAGGCGAGTCGAATCTACCTCCTGAAATCTGTTTCCTGCAAATCTGCCTTGCTTTCAAATCCTCTTCGTTGCCTTCCCTCAATATATTTGTGGACGAGAGTTCTCATTTATAACTCTGCACGTTTGTGAATTGCAGTGCCCCTGAGCTCCATTTGTCTCCTCGCTTTTTTGGGAGCTGGCCGCAAAAGCGCAGGATTGCTTCAGGCCCTATTTTGGTTCTGGGGGGCAGGCTGAGCCTGTGGTTCATTCTTCTTCCTGATGGGAAAATGGAGTGACCTGTGCCTGTCCCAACACCTAGGGCTAGTCTCTCGTTGGTTCCCCGTCTTCCCGTTCATCCTCAGGACAAATTGCAACCTGGACGAAACAGGAGGTTAAAGGTGCTGATTCTCCAAGTAGGGAGATGGTTAGTCAAGCGGCTGGAATGGCGAACCCGAGCACAAGGAGAGGAGAAATGAGGTGCGTTTTAGAAACCATTCCCGATATCATGGCATACCATCTTCTGGGTTTCCCATGCATGTTTTGATGTAGGAAGATTCCCTTGTACCTGGAGATTTGAGACCCATGGGGTGGGTACCCCGCGGTATTACTTTAAAGTATCTGCATTTGCTCACCCAACCTCACCAATCCTCTCAGCCCCAAGAGTGTCCAGCCTTATGTCTCATCCAGCTGTGGGTCTAGATATGGTCAATCCAGGTTGCATCAGAGACCCTGAACGGATTTTGTAAGAATTTCTCTCTCTTTCACTGTCTTTGCTTTGTGGGTTTTTTAAAGTAATGTATGTTTAGAATGCGGTTTGGCTGCTTTTCCCTGCTGTGTTTATGCCGCTTTACACCCTCTTGATTCACTTGCAGAGAGATATCAATACATAGGTTTTCAGATTCATACTAGTCAGATATATTCTTGTGCGGTGACTAGGGGGTGTTGAGTCCAGTTCACTGAGCAGGGAGTAGGCCTTGTCTATTACATATTTGGCTTATGGAGCGGTGTCTGAGCTAATTTCAAACCCTTGTTTTATGCATCACCCCACCTCACCTTTCCGGTTAAGCAGCCATAGTGTGTCTTCTAAAGGTGTGCCTCTGTTCTGTTTTGTAATTCAGTTCAAGTGTAGCGATTTTGACATTCCCTCTATAAGCGATATCTTAGGACAAGTGCCTTTTTCTGTGTGACTTATTTCACTTAGAATCATCGTACCTAAATCCACTCATCATGCTGCTAACTAGCCTTATGACATTGATTTCATGGCTGAGTGATATTGCATTGTGCCAAGTACCACCATTTCTTTATCCATTTTTCTCTTTCCTGGGATATTGAAGGTGTACCGAAGCGGAGGTTCTTGTAAACAGAGCAGCCGTAAAGTTTGGGGTGCCTGTGTCTTGTTGATTTTTAATTTTCCCAATTTATACGCCCATGAGTGGAAGTGCCCTATGCTCTCAACGCTGTGTTTATTACTTGTTTCAGGACACACCGTACTCATCTCCAGAGTGCCTGTTGGCAATTTACATCCCGCCCATCAGCGTAGCAAGGCTCCCATGTCTCCATGGCCTGTCCTGCTTTTCTGGTTTTTACACTTTGTTCAGCATGGCCCTTTTGACCGAGGGCAAGCGAGACTTCTTTGTAGCGCTGATTTGCCCTTCCGGCTTGCTTGGTTGGCCAAAAAGGGCGTATGCGTTTTTTCCTGAATATATTCAGGAAAAAACGCATACGCCCTTTTTGGCCAAGGGCATCATTGTCAACGTTTTGCCGCTTTTCATGTGCTTTAAAGGCGAGTCGAATCTACCTCCTGAAATCTGTTTCCTGCAAATCTGCCTTGCTTTCAAATCCTCTTCGTTGCCTTCCTTCAATATATTTGTGGACGAGAGTTCTCATTTATAACTCTGCACGTTTGTGAATTGCAGTGCCCCTGAGCTCCATTTGTCTCCTCGCTTTTTTGGGAGCTGGCCGCAAAAGCGCAGGATTGCTTCAGGCCCTATTTTGGTTCTGGGGGGCAGGCTGAGCCTGTGGTTCATTCTTCTTCCTGATGGGAAAATGGAGTGACCTATGCCTGTCCCAACACCTAGGGCTCGTCTCTCGTTGGTTCCCCGTCTTCACGTTCATCCTCAGGACAAATTGCAACCTGTACAATCAGGAGGTTAAAGGTGCTGATTCTTCAAGTAGGGAGATGGTTAGTCAAGCAGCTGGAATGGTGAACCCGAGCACAAGGCGAGGAGAAATGAGGTGCATTTTAGAAACCTTTCCCGATCTCATGGCATACCATCTTCTGGGTTTCCCATGCATGTTTTGATGTAGGAAGATGCCCTTGTACCTGGAGATTTGATACCCATGGGGTGTGTTCCCCGCAGTGTTACTTTAAAGTATCTGCGTTTGCTCACCCAACCTCACCAATCCTCTCAGCCCCAAGAGTGTCCAGCCTTATGTCTCATCCAGCTGTGGGTCTAGATATGGTCAATCCAGGTTGCATCAGAGACCCTGAACGGATTTTGTAAGAATTTCTCTCTCTTTCACTGTCTTTGTTTTGTGGGTTTTTTAAAGCAATGCATGTTTAGAATCGGGCTTGGCTGCTTTTCCCTGCTGTGTTGATGCCGCTTTACACCCTCTTGATTCACTTGCAGAGAGATATCGATACATAGGTTTTCAGATTCTTACTAGTCAGATATATTCTTGTGTGGTGTCTAGGGGGTGTTGAGTCCAGTTCACTGAGCAGGGAGTAGGCCTTGTCTATTACATATTTGGCTTATGGAGCGGTCTCTGAGCTAATTTGAAACCCTTGTTTTATGCATCACCCCACCTCACCTTTCTCGTTAAGCAGCCATAGTGTGTCTTCTAAAGGTGTGACTCTGTTCTGTTTTGTAATTCAGTTCAAGTGTAGCGATTTTGACATTCCCTCTATAAGCGATATCTTAGGATAAGTGTCTTTTTCTGTGTGACTTATTTCACTTAGAATCATCGTACCTAAATCCACTCATCATGCTGCTAACTAGCCTTATGACATTGATTTCATGGCTGAGTGATATTCCATTGTGCCAAGTACCACCATTTCTTTATCCATTTTTCTCTTTCCTGGGATATTGAAGGTGTACCGAAGCGGAGGTTCTTGGAAACAGAGCAGCCGTAAAGTTTGGGGTGCCTGTGTCTTGTTGATTTTTAGTTTTCCCCATTTATACACCCATGAGTGGAAGTGCCCTATGCTCTCTACGCTGTGTTTATTACTTGTTTGAGGACACACCGTACTCTTCTCCAGAGTGCCTGTTGGCAATTTACATCCCGCCCATCAGCGTAGTAAGGCTGCCATGTCTCCATGGCCTGTCCTGCTTTTCTGGTTTTTACACTTTGTTCAGCATGGCCCTTTTGACCAAGGGCAAGCGAGACTTCTTTGTAGCGTTGATTTGCCCTTCCGGCTTGCTTGGTTGGCCAAAAAGGGCGTATGCGTTTTTTCCTGAATATATTCAGGAAAAAACGCATACGCCCTTTTTGGCCAAGGGCATCATTGTCAACGTTTTGCCGCTTTTCATGTGCTTTAAAGGCGAGTCGAATCTACCTCCTGAAATCTGTTTCCTGCAAATCTGCCTTGCTTTCAAATCCTCTTCGTTGCCTTCCCTCAATATATTTGTGGACGAGAGTTCTCATTTATAACTCTGCACGTTTGTGAATTGCAGTGCCCCTGAGCTCCATTTGTCTCCTCGCTTTTTTGGGAGCTGGCCGCAAAAGCGCAGGATTGCTTCAGGCCCTATTTTGGTTCTGGGGGGCAGGCTGAGCCTGTGGTTCATTCTTCTTCCTGATGGGAAAATGGAGTGACCTGTGCCTGTCCCAACACCTAGGGCTAGTCTCTCGTTGGTTCCCCGTCTTCCCGTTCATCCTCAGGACAAATTGCAACCTGGATGAAACAGGAGGTTAAAGGTGCTGATTCTCCAAGTAGGGAGATGGTTAGTCAAGCGGCTGGAATGGCGAACCCGAGCACAAGGAGAGGAGAAATGAGGTGCGTTTTAGAAACCATTCCCGATATCATGGCATACCATCTTCTGGGTTTCCCATGCATGTTTTGATGTAGGAAGATTCCCTTGTACCTGGAGATTTGAGACCCATGGGGTGGGTACCCCGCGGTATTACTTTAAAGTATCTGCATTTGCTCACCCAACCTCACCAATCCTCTCAGCCCCAAGAGTGTCCAGCCTTATGTCTCATCCAGCTGTGGGTCTAGATATGGTCAATCCAGGTTGCATCAGAGACCCTGAACGGATTTTGTAAGAATTTCTCTCTCTTTCACTGTCTTTGCTTTGTGGGTTTTTTAAAGTAATGTATGTTTAGAATGGGGTTTGGCTGCTTTTCCCTGCTGTGTTTATGCCGCTTTACACCCTCTTGATTCACTTGCAGAGAGATATCAATACATAGGTTTTCAGATTCATACTAGTCAGATATATTCTTGTGCGGTGACTAGGGGGTGTTGAGTCCAGTTCACTGAGCAGGGAGTAGGCCTTGTCTATTACATATTTGGCTTATGGAGCGGTGTCTGAGCTAATTTCAAACCCTTGTTTTATGCATCACCCAACCTCACCTTTCCGGTTAAGCAGCCATAGTGTGTCTTCTAAAGGTGTGCCTATGTTCTGTTTTGTAATTCAGTTCAAGTGTAGCGATTTTGACATTCCCTCTATAAGCGATATCTTAGGACAAGTGCCTTTTTCTGTGTGACTTATTTCACTTAGAATCATCGTACCTAAATCCACTCATCATGCTGCTAACTAGCCTTATGACATTGATTTCATGGCTGAGTGATATTCCATTGTGCCAAGTACCACCATTTCTTTATCCATTTTTCTCTTTCCTGGGATATTGAAGGTGTACCGAAGCAGAGGTTCTTGGAAACAGAGCAGCCGTAAACTTTAGGGTGCCTGTGTCTTGTTGATTTTTAGTTTTCCCCATTTATACACCCATGAGTGGAAGTGCCCTATGCTCTCTACGCTGTGTTTATTACTTGTTTCAGGACACACCGTACTCTTCTCCAGAGTGCCTGTTGGCAATTTACATCCCGCCCATTAGCGTAGCAAGGCTCCCATGTCTCCATGGCCTGTCCTGCTTTTCTGGTTTTTACACTTTGTTCAGCATGGCCCTTTTGACCGAGGGCAAGCGAGACTTCTTTGTAGCGCTGATTTGCCCTTCCGGCTTGCTTGGTTGGCCAAAAAGGGCGTATGCGTTTTTTCCTGAATATATTCAGGAAAAAACGCATACGCCCTTTTTGGCCAAGGGCATCATTGTCAACGTTTTGCCGCTTTTCATGTGCTTTAAAGGCGAGTCGAATCTACCTCCTGAAATCTGTTTCCTGCAAATCTGCCTTGCTTTCAAATCCTCTTCGTTGCCTTCCCTCAATATATTTGTGGACGAGAGTTCTCATTTATAACTCTGCACGTTTGTGAATTGCAGTGCCCCTGAGCTCCATTTGTCTCCTCGCTTTTTTGGGAGCTGGCCGCAAAAGCGCAGGATTGCTTCAGGCCCTATTTTGGTTCTGGGGGGCAGGCTGAGCCTGTGGTTCATTCTTCTTCCTGATGGGAAAATGGAGTGACCTGTGCCTGTCCCAACACCTAGGGCTAGTCTCTCGTTGGTTCCCCGTCTTCCCGTTCATCCTCAGGACAAATTGCAACCTGGACGAAACAGGAGGTTAAAGGTGCTGATTCTCCAAGTAGGGAGATGGTTAGTCAAGCGGCTGGAATGTCGAACCCGAGCACAAGGAGAGGAGAAATGAGGTGCGTTTTAGACACCATTCCCGATATCATGGCATACCATCTTCTGGGTTTCCCATGCATGTTTTGATGTAGGAAGATGCCCTTGTACCTGGAGATTTCATACCCATGGGGTGTGTTCCCCGCAGTGTTACTTTAAAGTATCTGCGTTTGCTCACCCAACCTCACCAATCCTCTCAGCCCCAAGAGTGTCCAGCCTTATGTCTCATCCAGCTGTGGGTCTAGATATGGTCAATCCAGGTTGCATCAGAGACCCTGAACGGATTTTGTAAGAATTTCTCTCTCTTTCACTGTCTTTGTTTTGTGGGTTTTTTAAAGTAATGTATGTTTAGAATCGGGCTTGGCTGCTTTTCCCTGCTGTGTTGATGCCGCTTTACACCCTCTTGATTCACTTGCAGAGAGATATCGATACATAGGTTTTCAGATTCTTACTAGTCAGATATATTCTTGTGTGGTGACTAGGGGGTGTTGAGTCCAGTTCACTGAGCAGGGAGTAGGCCTTGTCTATTACATATTTGGCTTATGGAGCGGTCTCTGAGCTAATTTGAAACCCTTGTTTTATGCATCACCCCACTTCACCTTTCCCGTTAAGCAGCCATAGTGTGTCTTCTAAAGGTGTGACTCTGTTCTGTTTTGTAATTCAGTTCAAGTGTAGCGATTTTGACGTTCCCTCTATAAGCGATATCTTAGGATAAGTGTCTTTTTCTGTGTGACTTATTTCACTTAGAATCATCGTACCTAAATCCACTCATCATGCTGCTAACTAGCCTTATGACATTGATTTCATGGCTGAGTGATATTCCATTGTGCCAAGTACCACCATTTCTTTATCCATTTTTCTCTTTCCTGGGATATTGAAGGTGTACCGAAGCGGAGGTTCTTGTAAACAGAGCAGCCGTAAACTTTAGGGTGCCTGTGTCTTGTTGATTTTTAGTTTTCCCCATTTATACACCCATGAGTGGAAGTGCCCTATGCTCTCTACGCTGTGTTTATTACTTGTTTGAGGACACACCGTACTCTTCTCCAGAGTGCCTGTTGGCAATTTACATCCCGCACATCAGCGTAGTAAGGCTGCCATGTCTCCATGGCCTGTCCTGCTTTTCTGGTTTTTACACTTTGTTCAGCATGGCCCTTTTGACCGAGGGCAAGCGAGACTTCTTTGTAGCGTTGATTTGCACTTCCGGCTTGCTTGGTTGGCCAAAAAGGGCGTATGCGTTTTTTCCTGAATATATTCAGGAAAAAACGCATACGCCCTTTTTGGCCAAGGGCATCATTATCAACGTTTTGCCGCTTTTCATGTGCTTTAAAGGCGAGTCGAATCTACCTCCTGAAATCTGTTTCCTGCAAATCTGCCTTGCTTTCAAATCCTCTTCGTTGCCTTCCCTCAATATATTTGTGGACGAGAGTTCTCATTTATAACTCTGCACGTTTGTGAATTGCAGTGCCCCTGAGCTCCATTTGTCTCCTCGCTTTTTTGGGAGCTGGCCGCAAAAGCGCAGGATTGCTTCAGGCCCTATTTTGGTTCTGGGGGGCAGGCTGAGCCTGTGGTTCATTCTTCTTCCTGATGGGAAAATGGAGTGACCTGTGCCTGTCCCAACACCTAGGGCTAGTCTCTCGTTGGTTCCCCGTCTTCCCGTTCATCCTCAAGACAAATTGCAACCTGGACGAAACAGGAGGTTAAAGGTGCTGATTCTCCAAGTAGGGAGATGGTTAGTCAAGCGGCTGGAATGGCGAACCCGAGCACAAGGAGAGGAGAAATGAGGTGCGTTTTAGAAACCATTCCCGATATCATGGCATACCATCTTCTGGGTTTCCCATGCATGTTTTGATGTAGGAAGATTCCCTTGTACCTGGAGATTTGAGACCCATGGGGTGGGTACCCCGCGGTATTACTTTAAAGTATCTGCATTTGCTCACCCAACCTCACCAATCCTCTCAGCCCCAAGAGTGTCCAGCCTTATGTCTCATCCAGCTGTGGGTCTAGATATGGTCAATCCAGGTTGCATCAGAGACCCTGAACGGATTTTGTAAGAATTTCTCTCTCTTTCACTGTCTTTGCTTTGTGGGTTTTTTAAAGTAATGTATGTTTAGAATGGGGTTTGGCTGCTTTTCCCTGCTGTGTTTATGCCGCTTTACACCCTCTTGATTCACTTGCAGAGAGATATCAATACATAGGTTTTCAGATTCATACTAGTCAGATATATTCTTGTGCGGTGACTAGGGGGTGTTGAGTCCAGTTCACTGAGCAGGGAGTAGGCCTTGTCTATTACATATTTGGCTTATGGAGCGGTGTCTGAGCTAATTTCAAACCCTTGTTTTATGCATCACCCCACCTCACCTTTCCGGTTAAGCAGCCATAGTGTGTCTTCTAAAGGTGTGCCTCTGTTCTGTTTTGTAATTCAGTTCAAGTGTAGCGATTTTGACATTCCCTCTATAAGCGATATCTTAGGACAAGTGCCTTTTTCTGTGTGACTTATTTCACTTAGAATCATCGTACCTAAATCCACTCATCATGCTGCTATCTAGCCTTATGACATTGATTTCATGGCTGAGTGATATTGCATTGTGCCAAGTACCACCATTTCTTTATCCATTTTTCTCTTTCCTGGGATATTGAAGGTGTACCGAAGCGGAGGTTCTTGTAAACAGAGCAGCCGTAAAGTTTGGGGTGCCTGTGTCTTGTTGATTTTTAATTTTCCCAATTTATACGCCCATGAGTGGAAGTGCCCTATGCTCTCAACGCTGTGTTTATTACTTGTTTCAGGACACACCGTACTCATCTCCAGAGTGCCTGTTGGCAATTTACATCCCGCCCATCAGCGTAGCAAGGCTCCCATGTCTCCATGGCCTGTCCTGCTTTTCTGGTTTTTACACTTTGTTCAGCATGGCCCTTTTGACCGAGGGCAAGCGAGACTTCTTTGTAGCGCTGATTTGCCCTTCCGGCTTGCTTGGTTGGCCAAAAAGGGCGTATGCGTTTTTTCCTGAATATATTCAGGAAAAAACGCATACGCCCTTTTTGGCCAAGGGCATCATTGTCAACGTTTTGCCGCTTTTCATGTGCTTTAAAGGCGAGTCGAATCTACCTCCTGAAATCTGTTTCCTGCAAATCTGCCTTGCTTTCAAATCCTCTTCGTTGCCTTCCTTCAATATATTTGTGGACGAGAGTTCTCATTTATTACTCTGCACGTTTGTGAATTGCAGTGCCCCTGAGCTCCATTTGTCTCCTCGCTTTTTTGGGAGCTGGCCGCAAAAGCGCAGGATTGCTTCAGGCCCTATTTTGGTTCTGGGGGGCAGGCTGAGCCTGTGGTTCATTCTTCTTCCTGATGGGAAAATGGAGTGACCTATGCCTGTCCCAACACCTAGGGCTCGTCTCTCGTTGGTTCCCCGTCTTCACGTTCATCCTCAGGACAAATTGCAACCTGTACAATCAGGAGGTTAAAGGTGCTGATTCTCCAAGTAGGGAGATGGTTAGTCAAGCAGCTGGAATGGTGAACCCGAGCACAAGGAGAGGAGAAATGAGGTGCGTTTTAGACACCATTCCCGATATCATGGCATACCATCTTCTGAGTTTCCCATGCATGTTTTGATGTAGGAAGATGCCCTTGTACCTGGAGATTTCATACCCATGGGGTGTGTTCCCCGCAGTGTTACTTTAAAGTATCTGCGTTTGCTCACCCAACCTCACCAATCCTCTCAGCCCCAAGAGTGTCCAGCCTTATGTCTCATCCAGCTGTGGGTCTAGATATGGTAAATCCAGGTTGCATCAGAGACCCTGAACGGATTTTGTAAGAATTTCTCTCTCTTTCACTGTCTTTGTTTTGTGGGTTTTTTAAAGTAATGTATGTTTAGAATCGGGCTTGGCTGCTTTTCCCTGCTGTGTTGATGCCGCTTTACACCCTCTTGATTCACTTGCAGAGAGATATCGATACATAGGTTTTCAGATTCTTACTAGTCAGATATATTCTTGTGTGGTGACTAGGGGGTGTTGAGTCCAGTTCACTGAGCAGGGAGTAGGCCTTGTCTATTACATATTTGGCTTATGGAGCGGTCTCTGAGCTAATTTGAAACCCTTGTTTTATGCATCACCCCACTTCACCTTTCCCGTTAAGCAGCCATAGTGTGTCTTCTAAAGGTGTGACTCTGTTCTGTTTTGTAATTCAGTTCAAGTGTAGCGATTTTGACGTTCCCTCTATAAGCGATATCTTAGGATAAGTGTCTTTTTCTGTGTGACTTATTTCACTTAGAATCATCGTACCTAAATCCACTCATCATGCTGCTAACTAGCCTTATGACATTGATTTCATGGCTGAGTGATATTCCATTGTGCCAAGTACCACCATTTCTTTATCCATTTTTCTCTTTCCTGGGATATTGAAGGTGTACCGAAGCGGAGGTTCTTGTAAACAGAGCAGCCGTAAACTTTAGGGTGCCTGTGTCTTGTTGATTTTTAGTTTTCCCCATTTATACACCCATGAGTGGAAGTGCCCTATGCTCTCTACGCTGTGTTTATTACTTGTTTGAGGACACACCGTACTCTTCTCCAGAGTGCCTGTTGGCAATTTACATCCCGCACATCAGCGTAGTAAGGCTGCCATGTCTCCATGGCCTGTCCTGCTTTTCTGGTTTTTACACTTTGTTCAGCATGGCCCTTTTGACCGAGGGCAAGCGAGACTTCTTTGTAGCGTTGATTTGCACTTCCGGCTTGCTTGGTTGGCCAAAAAGGGCGTATGCGTTTTTTCCTGAATATATTCAGGAAAAAACGCATACGCCCTTTTTGGCCAAGGGCATCATTGTCAACGTTTTGCCGCTTTTCATGTGCTTTAAAGGCGAGTCGAATCTACCTCTTGAAATCTGTTTCCTGCAAATCTGCCTTGCTTTCAAATCCTCTTCGTTGCCTTCCCTCAATATATTTGTGGACGAGAGTTCTCATTTATAACTCTGCACGTTTGTGAATTGCAGTGCCCCTGAGCTCCATTTGTCTCCTCGCTTTTTTGGGAGCTGGCCGCAAAAGCGCAGGATTGCTTCAGGCCCTATTTTGGTTCTGGGGGGCAGGCTGAGCCTGTGGTTCATTCTTCTTCCTGATGGGAAAATGGAGTGACCTGTGCCTGTCCCAACACCTAGGGCTAGTCTCTCGTTGGTTCCCCGTCTTCTCGTTCATCCTCAAGACAAATTGCAACCTGGACGAAACAGGAGGTTAAAGGTGCTGATTCTCCAAGTAGGGAGATGGTTAGTCAAGCGGCTGGAATGGCGAACCCGAGCACAAGGAGAGGAGAAATGAGGTGCGTTTTAGAAACCATTCCCGATATCATGGCATACCATCTTCTGGGTTTCCCATGCATGTTTTGATGTAGGAAGATTCCCTTGTACCTGGAGATTTGAGACCCATGGGGTGGGTACCCCGTGGTATTACTTTAAAGTATCTGCATTTGCTCACCCAACCTCACCAATCCTCTCAGCCCCAAGAGTGTCCAGCCTTATGTCTCATCCAGCTGTGTGTCTAGATATGGTCAATCCAGGTTGCATCAGAGACCCTGAACGGATTTTGTAAGAATTTCTCTCTCTTTCACTGTCTTTGCTTTGTGGGTTTTTTAAAGTAATGTATGTTTAGAATGGGGTTTGGCTGCTTTTCCCTGCTGTGTTTATGCCGCTTTACACCCTCTTGATTCACTTGCAGAGAGATATCAATACATAGGTTTTCAGATTCATACTAGTCAGATATATTCTTGTGCGGTGACTAGGGGGTGTTGAGTCCAGTTCACTGAGCAGGGAGTAGGCCCTGTCTATTACATATTTGGCTTATGGAGCGGTGTCTGAGCTAATTTCAAACCCTTATTTTATGCATCACCCCACCTCACCTTTCCGGTTAAGCAGCCATAGTGTGTCTTCTAAAGGTGTGCCTCTGTTCTGTTTTGTAATTCAGTTCAAGTGTAGCGATTTTGACATTCCCTCTATAAGCGATATCTTAGGACAAGTGCCTTTTTCTGTGTGACTTATTTCACTTAGAATCATCGTACCTAAATCCACTCATCATGCTGCTATCTAGCCTTATGACATTGATTTCATGGCTGAGTGATATTGCATTGTGCCAAATACCACCATTTCTTTATCCATTTTTCTCTTTCCTGGGATATTGAAGGTGTACCGAAGCGGAGGTTCTTGTAAACAGAGCAGCCGTAAAGTTTGGGGTGCCTGTGTCTTGTTGATTTTTAATTTTCCCAATTTATACGCCCATGAGTGGAAGTGCCCTATGCTCTCAACGCTGTGTTTATTACTTGTTTCAGGACACACCGTACTCATCTCCAGAGTGCCTGTTGGCAATTTACATCCCGCCCATCAGCGTAGCAAGGCTCCCATGTCTCCATGGCCTGTCCTGCTTTTCTGGTTTTTACACTTTGTTCAGCATGGCCCTTTTGACCGAGGGCAAGCGAGACTTCTTTGTAGCGCTGATTTGCCCTTCCGGCTTGCTTGGTTGGCCAAAAAGGGCGTATGCGTTTTTTCCTGAATATATTCAGGAAAAAACGCATACGCCCTTTTTGGCCAAGGGCATCATTGTCAACGTTTTGCCGCTTTTCATGTGCTTTAAAGGCGAGTCGAATCTACCTCCTGAAATCTGTTTCCTGCAAATCTGCCTTGCTTTCAAATCCTCTTCGTTGCCTTCCTTCAATATATTTGTGGACGAGAGTTCTCATTTATTACTCTGCACGTTTGTGAATTGCAGTGCCCCTGAGCTCCATTTGTCTCCTCGCTTTTTTGGGAGCTGGCCGCAAAAGCGCAGGATTGCTTCAGGCCCTATTTTGGTTCTGGGGGGCAGGCTGAGCCTGTGGTTCATTCTTCTTCCTGATGGGAAAATGGAGTGACCTATGCCTGTCCCAACACCTAGGGCTCGTCTCTCGTTGGTTCCCCGTCTTCACGTTCATCCTCAGGACAAATTGCAACCTGTACAATCAGGAGGTTAAAGGTGCTGATTCTCCAAGTAGGGAGATGGTTAGTCAAGCAGCTGGAATGGTGAACCCGAGCACAAGGAGAGGAGAAATGAGGTGCATTTTAGAAACCTTTCCCGATCTCATGGCATACCATCTTCTGGGTTTCCCATGCATGTTTTCATGTAGGAAGATTCCCTTGTACCTGGAGATTTGAGACCCATGGGGTGGGTACCCCGCGGTATTACTTTAAAGTATCTGCATTTGCTCACCCAACCTCACCAATCCTCTCAGCCCCAAGAGTGTCCAGCCTTATGTCTCATCCAGCTGTGGGTCTAGATATGGTCAATCCAGGTTGCATCAGAGACCCTGAACGGATTTTGTAAGAATTTCTCTCTCTTTCACTGTCTTTGCTTTGTGGGTTTTTTAAAGTAATGTATGTTTAGAATGGGGTTTGGCTGCTTTTCCCTGCTGTGTTTATGCCGCTTTACACCCTCTTGATTCACTTGCAGAGAGATATCAATACATAGGTTTTCAGATTCATACTAGTCAGATATATTCTTGTGCGGTGACTAGGGGGTGTTGAGTCCAGTTCACTGAGCAGGGAGTAGGCCTTGTCTATTACATATTTGGCTTATGGAGCGGTCTCTGAGCTAATTTCAAACCCTTGTTTTATGCATCACCCCACCTCACCTTTCCGGTTAAGCAGCCATAGTGTGTCTTCTAAAGGTGTGCCTCTGTTCTGTTTTGTAATTCAGTTCAAGTGTAGCGATTTTGACATTCCCTCTATAAGCGATATCTTAGGACAAGTGCCTTTTTCTGTGTGACTTATTTCACTTAGAATCATCGTACCTAAATCCACTCATCATGCTGCTAACTAGCCTTATGACATTGATTTCATGGCTGAGTGATATTCCATTGTGCCAAGTACCACCATTTCTTTATCCATTTTTCTCTTTCCTGGGATATTGAAGGTGTACCGAAGCGGAGGTTCTTGGAAACAGAGCAGCCGTAAACTTTAGGGTGCCTGTGTCTTGTTGATTTTTAGTTTTCCCCAATTATACACCCATGAGTGGAAGTGCCCTATGCTCTCTACGCTGTGTTTATTACTTGTTTCAGGACACACCGTACTCTTCTCCAGAGTGCCTGTTGGCAATTTACATCCCGCCCATCAGCGTAGCAAGGCTTCCATGTCTCCATGGCCTGTCCTGCTTTTCTGGTTTTTACACTTTGTTCAGCATGGCCCTTTTGACCGAGGGCAAGCGAGACTTCTTTGTAGCGCTGATTTGCCCTTCCGGCTTGCTTGGTTGGCCAAAAAGGGCGTATGCGTTTTTTCCTGAATATATTCAGGAAAAAACGCATACGCCCTTTTTGGCCAAGGGCATCATTGTCAACGTTTTGCCGCTTTTCATGTGCTTTAAAGGCGAGTCGAATCTACCTCCTGAAATCTGTTTCCTGCAAATCTGCCTTGCTTTCAAGTCCTCTTCGTTGCCTTCCCTCAATATATTTGTGGACGAGAGTTCTCATTTATAACTCTGCACATTTGTGAATTGCAGTGCCCCTGAGCTCCATTTGTCTCCTCGCTTTTTTGGGAGCTGGCCGCAAAAGCGCAGGATTGCTTCAGGCCCTATTTTGGTTCTGGGGGGCAGGCTGAGCCTGTGGTTCATTCTTCTTCCTGATGGGAAAATGGAGTGACCTGTGCCTGTCCCAACACCTAGGGCTAGTCTCTCGTTGGTTCCCCGTCTTCCCGTTCATCCTCAGGACAAATTGCAACCTGGACGAAACAGGAGGTTAAAGGTGCTGATTCTCCAAGTAGGGAGATGGTTAGTCAAGCGGCTGGAATGGCGAACCCGAGCACAAGGAGAGGAGAAATGAGGTGCGTTTTAGACACCATTCCCGATATCATGGCATACCATCTTCTGGGTTTCCCATGCATGTTTTCATGTAGGAAGATTCCCTTGTACCTGGAGATTTGAGACCCATGGGGTGGGTACCCCGCGGTATTACTTTAAAGTATCTGCATTTGCTCACCCAACCTCACCAATCCTCTCAGCCCCAAGAGTGTCCAGCCTTATGTCTCATCCAGCTGTGGGTCTAGATATGGTCAATCCAGGTTGCATCAGAGACCCTGAACGGATTTTGTAAGAATTTCTCTCTCTTTCACTGTCTTTGCTTTGTGGGTTTTTTAAAGTAATGTATGTTTAGAATGGGGTTTGGCTGCTTTTCCCTGCTGTGTTTATGCCGCTTTACACCCTCTTGATTCACTTGCAGAGAGATATCGATACATAGGTTTTCAGATTCATACTAGTCAGATATATTCTTGTGCGGTGACTAGGGGGTGTTGAGTCCAGTTCACTGAGCAGGGAGTAGGCCTTGTCTATTACATATTTGGCTTATGGAGCGGTCTCTGAGCTAATTTCAAACCCTTGTTTTATGCATCACCCCACCTCACCTTTCCGGTTAAGCAGCCATAGTGTGTCTTCTAAAGGTGTGCCTCTGTTCTGTTTTGTAATTCAGTTCAAGTGTAGCGATTTTGACATTCCCTCTATAAGCGATATCTTAGGACAAGTGCCTTTTTCTGTGTGACTTATTTCACTTAGAATCATCGTACCTAAATCCACTCATCATGCTGCTAACTAGCCTTATGACATTGATTTCATGGCTGAGTGATATTCCATTGTGCCAAGTACCACCATTTCTTTATCCATTTTTCTCTTTCCTGGGATATTGAAGGTGTACCGAAGCGGAGGTTCTTGGAAACAGAGCAGCCGTAAACTTTAGGGTGCCTGTGTCTTGTTGATTTTTAGTTTTCCCCAATTATACACCCATGAGTGGAAGTGCCCTATGCTCTCTACGCTGTGTTTATTACTTGTTTCAGGACACACCGTACTCTTCTCCAGAGTGCCTGTTGGCAATTTACATCCCGCCCATCAGCGTAGCAAGGCTTCCATGTCTCCATGGCCTGTCCTGCTTTTCTGGTTTTTACACTTTGTTCAGCATGGCCCTTTTGACCGAGGGCAAGCGAGACTTCTTTGTAGCGCTGATTTGCCCTTCCGGCTTGCTTGGTTGGCCAAAAAGGGCGTATGCGTTTTTTCCTGAATATATTCAGGAAAAAACGCATACGCCCTTTTTGGCCAAGGGCATCATTGTCAACGTTTTGCCGCTTTTCATGTGCTTTAAAGGCGAGTCGAATCTACCTCCTGAAATCTGTTTCCTGCAAATCTGCCTTGCTTTCAAATCCTCTTCGTTGCCTTCCCTCAATATATTTGTGGACGAGAGTTCTCATTTATAACTCTGCACATTTGTGAATTGCAGTGCCCCTGAGCTCCATTTGTCTCCTCGCTTTTTTGGGAGCTGGCCGCAAAAGCGCAGGATTGCTTCAGGCCCTATTTTGGTTCTGGGGGGCAGGCTGAGCCTGTGGTTCATTCTTCTTCCTGATGGGAAAATGGAGTGACCTGTGCCTGTCCCAACACCTAGGGCTAGTCTCTCGTTGGTTCCCCGTCTTCCCGTTCATCCTCAGGACAAATTGCAACCTGGACGAAACAGGAGGTTAAAGGTGCTGATTCTCCAAGTAGGGAGATGGTTAGTCAAGCGGCTGGAATGGCGAACCCGAGCACAAGGAGAGGAGAAATGAGGTGCGTTTTAGACACCATTCCCGATATCATGGCATACCATCTTCTGGGTTTCCCATGCATGTTTTGATGTAGGAAGATTCCCTTGTACCTGGAGATTTGAGACCCATGGGGTGGGTACCCCGCGGTATTACTTTAAAGTATCTGCATTTGCTCACCCAACCTCACCAATCCTCTCAGCCCCAAGAGTGTCCAGCCTTATGTCTCATCCAGCTGTGGGTCTAGATATGGTCAATCCAGGTTGCATCAGAGACCCTGAACGGATTTTGTAAGAATTTCTCTCTCTTTCACTGTCTTTGCTTTGTGGGTTTTTTAAATTAATGTATGTTTAGAATGGGGTTTGGCTGCTTTTCCCTGCTGTGTTTATGCCTCTTTACACCCTCTTGATTCACTTGCAGAGAGATATCAATACATAGGTTTTCAGATTCATACTAGTCAGATATATTCTTGTGCGGTGACTAGGGGGTGTTGAGTCCAGTTCACTGAGCAGGGAGTAGGCCTTGTCTATTACATATTTGGCTTATGGAGCGGTGTCTGAGCTAATTTCAAACCCTTGTTTTATGCATCACCCCACCTCACCTTTCCGGTTAAGCAGCCATAGTGTGTCTTCTAAAGGTGTGCCTCTGTTCTGTTTTGTAATTCAGTTCAAGTGTAGCGATTTTGACATTCCCTCTATAAGCGATATCTTAGGACAAGTGCCTTTTTCTGTGTGACTTATTTCACTTAGAATCATCGTACCTAAATCCACTCATCATGCTGCTATCTAGCCTTATGACATTGATTTCATGGCTGAGTGATATTGCATTGTGCCAAGTACCACCATTTCTTTATCCATTTTTCTCTTTCCTGGGATATTGAAGGTGTACCGAAGCGGAGGTTCTTGTAAACAGAGCAGCCGTAAAGTTTGGGGTGCCTGTGTCTTGTTGATTTTTAGTTTTCCCGATTTATACGCCCATGAGTGGAAGTGCCCTATGCTCTCTAAGCTGTGTTTATTACTTGTTTTAGGACACACCGTACACGTCTCCAGAGTGCCTGTTGGCAATTTACATCCCGCCCATCAGCGTAGCAAGGCTCCCATGTCTCCATGGCCTGTCCTGCTTTTCTGGTTTTTACACTTTGTTCAGCATGTCCCTTTTGACTGAGGGCAAGCGAGACTTTTTTGTAGCGAAGATTTGCCCTTCCGGCTTGCTTGGTTGGCCAAAAAGGGCGTATGCGTTTTTTCCTGAATATATTCAGGAAAAAACGCATACGCCCTTTTTGGCCAAGGGCATCATTGTCAACGTTTTGCCGCTTTTCATGTGCTTTAAAGGCGAGTCGAATCTACCTCCTGAAATCTGTTTCCTGCAAATCTGCCTTGCTTTCAAATCCTCTTCGTTGCCTTCCTTCAATATATTTGTGGACGAGAGTTCTCATTTATAACTGCACGTTTGTGAATTGCAGTGCCCCTGAGCTCCATTTGTCTCCTCGCTTTTTTGGGAGCTGGCCGCAAAAGCGCAGGATTGCTTCAGGCCCTATTTTGGTTCTGGGGGGCAGGCTGAGCCTGTGGTTCATTCTTCTTCCTGATGGGAAAATGGAGTGACCTATGCCTGTCCCAACACCTAGGGCTCGTCTCTCGTTGGTTCCCCGTCTTCACGTTCATCCTCAGGACAAATTGCAACCTGTACAATCAGGAGGTTAAAGGTGCTGATTCTCCAAGTAGGGAGATGGTTAGTCAAGCAGCTGGAATGGTGAACCCGAGCACAAGGAGAGGAGAAATGAGGTGCATTTTAGAAACCTTTCCCGATCTCATGGCATACCATCTTCTGGGTTTCCCATGCATGTTTTGATGTAGGAAGATGCCCTTGTACCTGGAGATTTGAGACCCATGGGGTGTGTTCCCCGCAGTGTTACTTTAAAGTATCTGCGTTTGCTCACCCAACCTCACCAATCCTCTCAGCCCCAAGAGTGTCCAGCCTTATGTCTCATCCAGCTGTGGGTCTAGATATGGTCAATCCAGGTTGCATCAGAGACCCTGAACGGATTTTGTAAGAATTTCTCTCTCTTTCACTGTCTTTGTTTTGTGGGTTTTTTAAAGTAATGTATGTTTAGAATCGGGCTTGGCTGCTTTTCCCTGCTGTGTTGATGCCGCTTTACACCCTCTTGATTCACTTGCAGAGAGATATCGATACATAGGTTTTCAGATTCTTACTAGTCAGATATATTCTTGTGTGGTGACTAGGGGGTGTTGAGTCCAGTTCACTGAGCAGGGAGTAGGTCTTGTCTATTACATATTTGGCTTATGGAGCGGTCTCTGAGCTAATTTGAAACCCTTGTTTTATGCATCACCCCACCTCACCTTTCCCGTTAAGCAGCCATAGTGTGTCTTCTAAAGGTGTGACTCTGTTCTGTTTTGTAATTCAGTTCAAGTGTAGCGATTTTGACATTCCCTCTATAAGCGATATCTTAGGATAAGTGTCTTTTTCTGTGTGACTTATTTCACTTAGAATCATCGTACCTAAATCCACTCATCATGCTGCTAACTAGCCTTATGACATTGATTTCATGGCTGAGTGATATTCCATTGTGCCAAGTACCACCATTTCTTTATCCATTTTTCTCTTTCCTGGGATATTGAAGGTGTACCGAAGCGGAGGTTCTTGGAAACAGAGCAGCCGTAAATTTTAGGGTGCCTGTGTCTTGTTGATTTTTAGTTTTCCCCATTTATACACCCATGAGTGGAAGTGCCCTATGCTCTCTACGCTGTGTTTATTACTTGTTTCAGGACACACCGTACTCTTCTCCAGAGTGCCTGTTGGCAATTTACATCCCGCCCATCAGCGTAGTAAGGCTGCCATGTCTCCATGGCCTGTCCTGCTTTTCTGGTTTTTACACTTTGTTCAGCATGGCCCTTTTGACCGAGGGCAAGTGAGACTTCTTTGTAGCGTTGATTTGCACTTCCGGCTTGCTTGGTTGGCCAAAAAGGGCGTATGCTTTTTTTCCTGAATATATTCAGGAAAAAACGCATACGCCCTTTTTGGCCAAGGGCATCATTGTCAACGTTTTGCCGCTTTTCATGTGCTTTAAAGGCGAGTCGAATCTACCTCCTGAAATCTGTTTCCTGCAAATCTGCCTTGCTTTCAAATCCTCTTCGTTGCCTTCCCTCAATATATTTGTGGACGAGAGTTCTCATTTATAACTCTGCACGTTTGTGAATTGCAGTGCCCCTGAGCTCCATTTGTCTCCTCGCTTTTTTGGGAGCTGGCCGCAAAAGCGCAGGATTGCTTCAGGCCCTATTTTGGTTCTGGGGGGCAGGCTGAGCCTGTGGTTCATTCTTCTTCCTGATGGGAAAATGGAGTGACCTGTGCCTGTCCCAACACCTAGGGCTAGTCTCTCGTTGGTTCCCCGTCTTCCCGTTCATCCTCAGGACAAATTGCAACCTGGACGAAACAGGAGATTAAAGGTGCTGATTCTCCAAGTAGGGAGATGGTTAGTCAAGCGGCTGGAATGGCGAACCCGAGCACAAGGAGAGGAGAAATGAGGTGCGTTTTAGAAACCATTCCCGATATCATGGCATACCATCTTCTGGGTTTCCCATGCATGTTTTGATGTAGGAAGATTCCCTTGTACCTGGAGATTTGAGACCCATGGGGTGGGTACCCCGCGGTATTACTTTAAAGTATCTGCATTTGCTCACCCAACCTCACCAATCCTCTCAGCCCCAAGAGTGTCCAGCCTTATGTCTCATCCAGCTGTGGGTCTAGATATGGTCAATCCAGGTTGCATCAGAGACCCTGAACGGATTTTGTAAGAATTTCTCTCTCTTTCACTGTCTTTGCTTTGTGGGTTTTTTAAAGTAATGTATGTTTAGAATGGGGTTTGGCTGCTTTTCCCTGCTGTGTTTATGCCGCTTTACACCCTCTTGATTCACTTGCAGAGAGATATCAATACATAGGTTTTCAGATTCATACTAGTCAGATATATTCTTGTGCGGTGACTAGGGGGTGTTGAGTCCAGTTCACTGAGCAGGGAGTAGGCCTTGTCTATTACATATTTGGCTTATGGAGCGGTGTCTGAGCTAATTTCAAACCCTTGTTTTATGCATCACCCCACCTCACCTTTCCAGTTAAGCAGCCATAGTGTGTCTTCTAAAGGTGTGCCTCTGTTCTGTTTTGTAATTCAGTTCAAGTGTAGCGATTTTGACATTCCCTCTATAAGCGATATCTTAGGACAAGTGCCTTTTTCTGTGTGACTTATTTCACTTAGAATCATCGTACCTAAATCCACTCATCACGCTGCTAACTAGCCTTATGACATTGATTTCATGGCTGAGTGATATTGCATTGTGCCAAGTACCACCATTTCTTTATCCATTTTTCTCTTTCCTGGGATATTGAAGGTGTACCGAAGCGGAGGTTCTTGGAAACAGAGCAGCCGTAAAGTTTGGGGTGCCTGTGTCTTGTTGATTTTTAGTTTTCCCCATTTATACACCCATGAGTGGAAGTGCCCTATGCTCTCTACGCTGTGTTTATTACTTGTTTCAGGACACACCGTACTCATCTCCAGAGTGCCTGTTGGCAATTTACATCCCGCCCATCAGCGTAGCAAGGCTCCCATGTCTCCATGGCCTGTCCTGCTTTTCTGGTTTTTACACTTTGTTCAGCATGGCCCTTTTGACCGAGGGCAAGCGAGACTTCTTTGTAGCGCTGATTTGCCCTTCCGGCTTGCTTGGTTGGCCAAAAAGGGCGTATGCGTTTTTTCCTGAATATATTCAGGAAAAAACGCATACGCCCTTTTTGGCCAAGGGCATCATTGTCAACCTTTTGCCGCTTTTCATGTGCTTTAAAGGCGAGTCGAATCTACCTCCTGAAATCTGTTTCCTGCAAATCTGCCTTGCTTTCAAATCCTCTTCGTTGCCTTCCCTCAATATATTTGTGGACGAGAGTTCTCATTTATAACTCTGCACGTTTGTGAATTGCAGTGCCCCTGAGCTCCATTTGTCTCCTCGCTTTTTTGGGAGCTGGCCGCAAAAGCGCAGCATTGCTTCAGGCCCTATTTTGGTTCTGGGGGGCAGGCTGAGCCTGTGGTTCATTCTTCTTCCTGATGGGAAAATGGAGTGACCTGTGCCTGTCCCAACACCTAGGGCTAGTCTCTCGTTGGTTCCCCGTCTTCACGTTCATCCTCAGGACAAATTGCAACCTGTACAATCAGGAGGTTAAAGGTGCTGATTCTCCAAGTAGGGAGATGGTTAGTCAAGCGGCTGGAATGGCGAACCCGAGCACAAGGAGAGGAGAAATGAGGTGCGTTTTAGAAACCATTCCCGATATCATGGCATACCATCTTCTGGGTTTCCCATGCATGTTTTGATGTAGGAAGATTCCCTTGTACCTGGAGATTTGAGACCCATGGGGTGGGTACCCCGCGGTATTACTTTAAAGTATCTGCATTTGCTCACCCAACCTCACCAATCCTCTCAGCCCCAAGAGTGTCCAGCCTTATGTCTCATCCAGCTGTGGGTCTAGATATGGTCAATCCAGGTTGCATCATAGAACCTGAACGGATTTTGTAAGAATTTCTCTCTCTTTCACTGTCTTTGCTTTGTGGGTTTTTTAAAGTAATGTATGTTTAGAATGGGGTTTGGCTGCTTTTCCCTGCTGTGTTTATGCCGCTTTACACCCTCTTGATTCACTTGCAGAGAGATATCAATACATAGCTTTTCAGATTCATACTAGTCAGATATATTCTTGTGCGGTGACCAGGGGGTGTTGAGTCCAGTTCACTGAGCAGGGAGTAGGCCTTGTCTATTACATATTTGGCTTATGGAGCGGTGTCTGAGCTAATTTCAAACCCTTGTTTTATGCATCACCCCACCTCACCTTTCCGGTTAAGCAGGCATAGTGTGTCTTCTAAAGGTGTGCCTCTGTTCTGTTTTGTAATTCAGTTCAAGTGTAGCGATTTTGACATTCCCTCTATAAGCGATATCTTAGGATAAGTGCCTTTTTCTGTGTGACTTATTTCACTTAGAATCATCGTACCTAAATACACTCATCATGCTGCTAACTAGCCTTATGACATTGATTTCATGGCTGAGTGATACTGCATTGTGCCAAGTACCACCAGTTCTTTATCCATTTTTCTATTTCCTGGGATATTGAAGGTGTACCGAAGCGGAGGTTCTTGGAAACAGAGCAGCCGTAAAGTTTAGGGTGCCTGTGTCTTGTTGATTTTTAGTTTTCCCAATTTATACGCCCATGAGTGGAAGTGCCCTATGCTCTCAACGCTGTGTTTATTACTTGTTTCAGGACACACCGTACTCATCTCCAGAGTGCCTGTTGGCAATTTACATCCCGCCCATTAGCGTAGCAAGGCTACCATGTCTCCATGGCCTGTCCTGCTTTTCTGGTTTTTACACTTTGTTCAGCATGGCCCTTTTGACCGAGGGCAAGCGAGACTTCTTTGTAGCGCTGATTTGCCCTTCCGGCTTGCTTGGTTGGCCAAAAAGGGCGTATGCGTTTTTTCCTGAATATATTCAGGAAAAAACGCATACGCCCTTTTTGGCCAAGGGCATCATTGTCAACGTTTTGCCGCTTTTCATGTGCTTTAAAGGCGAGTCGAATCTACCTCCTGAAATCTGTTTCCTGCAAATCTGCCTTGCTTTCAAATCCTCTTCGTTGCCTTCCTTCAATATATTTGTGGACGAGAGTTCTCATTTATAACTCTGCACGTTTCTGAATTGCAGTGCCCCTGAGCTCCATTTGTCTCCTCGCTTTTTTGGGAGCTGGCCGCAAAAGCGCAGGATTGCTTCAGGCCCTATTTTGGTTCTGGGGGGCAGGCTGAGCCTGTGGTTCATTCTTCTTGTGATGGGAAAATGGAGTGACCTATGCCTGTCCCAACACCTAGGGCTCGTCTCTCGTTGGTTCCCCGTCTTCACGTTCATCCTCAGGACAAATTGCAACCTGTACAATCAGGAGGTTAAAGGTGCTGATTCTCCAAGTAGGGAGATGGTTAGTCAAGCAGCTGGAATGGCGAACCCGAGCACAAGGAGGGGAGAAATGAGGTGCGTTTTAGAAACCTTTCCCGATCTCATGGCATACCATCTTCTGGGTTTCCCATGCATGTTTTGATGTAGGAAGATGCCCTTGTAACTGGAGATTTGATACCCATGGGGTGTGTTCCCCGCAGTGTTACTTTAAAGTATCTGCGTTTGCTCACCCAACCTCACCAATCCTCTCAGCCCCAAGAGTGTCCAGCCTTATGTCTCATCCAGCTGTGGGTCTAGATATGGTCAATCCAGGTTGCATCAGAGACCCTGAACGGATTTTGTAAGAATTTCTCTCTCTTTCACTGTCTTTGTTTTGTGGGTTTTTTAAAGTAATGTATGTTTAGAATCGGGCTTGGCTGCTTTTCCCTGCTGTGTTGATGCCGCTTTACACCCTCTTGATTCACTTGCAGAGAGATATCGATACATAGGTTTTCAGATTCTTACTAGTCAGATATATTCTTGTGTGGTGACTAGGGGGTGTTGAGTCCAGTTCACTGAGCAGGGAGTAGGTCTTGTCTATTACATATTTGGCTTATGGAGCGGTCTCTGAGCTAATTTGAAACCCTTGTTTTATGCATCACCCCACCTCACCTTTCCCGTTAAGCAGCCATAGTGTGTCTTCTAAAGGTGTGACTCTGTTCTGTTTTGTAATTCAGTTCAAGTGTAGCGATTTTGACATTCCCTCTATAAGCGATATCTTAGGATAAGTGTCTTTTTCTGTGTGACTTATTTCACTTAGAATCATCGTACCTAAATCCACTCATCATGCTGCTAACTAGCCTTATGACATTGATTTCATGGCTGAGTGATATTCCATTGTGCCAAGTACCACCATTTCTTTATCCATTTTTCTCTTTCCTGGGATATTGAAGGTGTACCGAAGCGGAGGTTCTTGGAAACAGAGCAGCCGTAAATTTTAGGGTGCCTGTGTCTTGTTGATTTTTAGTTTTCCCCATTTATACACCCATGAGTGGAAGTGCCCTATGCTCTCTACGCTGTGTTTATTACTTGTTTCAGGACACACCGTACTCTTCTCCAGAGTGCCTGTTGGCAATTTACATCCCGCCCATCAGCGTAGTAAGGCTGCCATGTCTCCATGGCCTGTCCTGCTTTTCTGGTTTTTACACTTTGTTCAGCATGGCCCTTTTGACCGAGGGCAAGTGAGACTTCTTTGTAGCGTTGATTTGCACTTCCGGCTTGCTTGGTTGGCCAAAAAGGGCGTATGCTTTTTTTCCTGAATATATTCAGGAAAAAACGCATACGCCCTTTTTGGCCAAGGGCATCATTGTCAACGTTTTGCCGCTTTTCATGTGCTTTAAAGGCGAGTCGAATCTACCTCCTGAAATCTGTTTCCTGCAAATCTGCCTTGCTTTCAAATCCTCTTCGTTGCCTTCCCTCAATATATTTGTGGACGAGAGTTCTCATTTATAACTCTGCACGTTTGTGAATTGCAGTGCCCCTGAGCTCCATTTGTCTCCTCGCTTTTTTGGGAGCTGGCCGCAAAAGCGCAGGATTGCTTCAGGCCCTATTTTGGTTCTGGGGGGCAGGCTGAGCCTGTGGTTCATTCTTCTTCCTGATGGGAAAATGGAGTGACCTGTGCCTGTCCCAACACCTAGGGCTAGTCTCTCGTTGGTTCCCCGTCTTCCCGTTCATCCTCAGGACAAATTGCAACCTGGACGAAACAGGAGATTAAAGGTGCTGATTCTCCAAGTAGGGAGATGGTTAGTCAAGCGGCTGGAATGGCGAACCCGAGCACAAGGAGAGGAGAAATGAGGTGCGTTTTAGAAACCATTCCCGATATCATGGCATACCATCTTCTGGGTTTCCCATGCATGTTTTGATGTAGGAAGATTCCCTTGTACCTGGAGATTTGAGACCCATGGGGTGGGTACCCCGCGGTATTACTTTAAAGTATCTGCATTTGCTCACCCAACCTCACCAATCCTCTCAGCCCCAAGAGTGTCCAGCCTTATGTCTCATCCAGCTGTGGGTCTAGATATGGTCAATCCAGGTTGCATCAGAGACCCTGAACGGATTTTGTAAGAATTTCTCTCTCTTTCACTGTCTTTGCTTTGTGGGTTTTTTAAAGTAATGTATGTTTAGAATGGGGTTTGGCTGCTTTTCCCTGCTGTGTTTATGCCGCTTTACACCCTCTTGATTCACTTGCAGAGAGATATCAATACATAGGTTTTCAGATTCATACTAGTCAGATATATTCTTGTGCGGTGACTAGGGGGTGTTGAGTCCAGTTCACTGAGCAGGGAGTAGGCCTTGTCTATTACATATTTGGCTTATGGAGCGGTGTCTGAGCTAATTTCAAACCCTTGTTTTATGCATCACCCCACCTCACCTTTCCAGTTAAGCAGCCATAGTGTGTCTTCTAAAGGTGTGCCTCTGTTCTGTTTTGTAATTCAGTTCAAGTGTAGCGATTTTGACATTCCCTCTATAAGCGATATCTTAGGACAAGTGCCTTTTTCTGTGTGACTTATTTCACTTAGAATCATCGTACCTAAATCCACTCATCACGCTGCTAACTAGCCTTATGACATTGATTTCATGGCTGAGTGATATTGCATTGTGCCAAGTACCACCATTTCTTTATCCATTTTTCTCTTTCCTGGGATATTGAAGGTGTACCGAAGCGGAGGTTCTTGGAAACAGAGCAGCCGTAAAGTTTGGGGTGCCTGTGTCTTGTTGATTTTTAGTTTTCCCCATTTATACACCCATGAGTGGAAGTGCCCTATGCTCTCTACGCTGTGTTTATTACTTGTTTCAGGACACACCGTACTCATCTCCAGAGTGCCTGTTGGCAATTTACATCCCGCCCATCAGCGTAGCAAGGCTCCCATGTCTCCATGGCCTGTCCTGCTTTTCTGGTTTTTACACTTTGTTCAGCATGGCCCTTTTGACCGAGGGCAAGCGAGACTTCTTTGTAGCGCTGATTTGCCCTTCCGGCTTGCTTGGTTGGCCAAAAAGGGCGTATGCGTTTTTTCCTGAATATATTCAGGAAAAAACGCATACGCCCTTTTTGGCCAAGGGCATCATTGTCAACCTTTTGCCGCTTTTCATGTGCTTTAAAGGCGAGTCGAATCTACCTCCTGAAATCTGTTTCCTGCAAATCTGCCTTGCTTTCAAATCCTCTTCGTTGCCTTCCCTCAATATATTTGTGGACGAGAGTTCTCATTTATAACTCTGCACGTTTGTGAATTGCAGTGCCCCTGAGCTCCATTTGTCTCCTCGCTTTTTTGGGATCTGGCCGCAAAAGCGCAGCATTGCTTCAGGCCCTATTTTGGTTCTGGGGGGCAGGCTGAGCCTGTGGTTCATTCTTCTTCCTGATGGGAAAATGGAGTGACCTGTGCCTGTCCCAACACCTAGGGCTAGTCTCTCGTTGGTTCCCCGTCTTCACGTTCATCCTCAGGACAAATTGCAACCTGTACAATCAGGAGGTTAAAGGTGCTGATTCTCCAAGTAGGGAGATGGTTAGTCAAGCGGCTGGAATGGCGAACCCGAGCACAAGGAGAGGAGAAATGAGGTGCGTTTTAGAAACCATTCCCGATATCATGGCATACCATCTTCTGGGTTTCCCATGCATGTTTTGATGTAGGAAGATTCCCTTGTACCTGGAGATTTGAGACCCATGGGGTGGGTACCCCGCGGTATTACTTTAAAGTATCTGCATTTGCTCACCCAACCTCACCAATCCTCTCAGCCCCAAGAGTGTCCAGCCTTATGTCTCATCCAGCTGTGGGTCTAGATATGGTCAATCCAGGTTGCATCATAGAACCTGAACGGATTTTGTAAGAATTTCTCTCTCTTTCACTGTCTTTGCTTTGTGGGTTTTTTAAAGTAATGTATGTTTAGAATGGGGTTTGGCTGCTTTTCCCTGCTGTGTTTATGCCGCTTTACACCCTCTTGATTCACTTGCAGAGAGATATCAATACATAGCTTTTCAGATTCATACTAGTCAGATATATTCTTGTGCGGTGACCAGGGGGTGTTGAGTCCAGTTCACTGAGCAGGGAGTAGGCCTTGTCTATTACATATTTGGCTTATGGAGCGGTGTCTGAGCTAATTTCAAACCCTTGTTTTATGCATCACCCCACCTCACCTTTCCGGTTAAGCAGGCATAGTGTGTCTTCTAAAGGTGTGCCTCTGTTCTGTTTTGTAATTCAGTTCAAGTGTAGCGATTTTGACATTCCCTCTATAAGCGATATCTTAGGATAAGTGCCTTTTTCTGTGTGACTTATTTCACTTAGAATCATCGTACCTAAATACACTCATCATGCTGCTAACTAGCCTTATGACATTGATTTCATGGCTGAGTGATACTGCATTGTGCCAAGTACCACCAGTTCTTTATCCATTTTTCTATTTCCTGGGATATTGAAGGTGTACCGAAGCGGAGGTTCTTGGAAACAGAGCAGCCGTAAAGTTTGGGGTGCCTGTGTCTTGTTGATTTTTAGTTTTCCCAATTTATACGCCCATGAGTGGAAGTGCCCTATGCTCTCAACGCTGTGTTTATTACTTGTTTCAGGACACACCGTACTCATCTCCAGAGTGCCTGTTGGCAATTTACATCCCGCCCATTAGCGTAGCAAGGCTCCCATGTCTCCATGGCCTGTCCTGCTTTTCTGGTTTTTACACTTTGTTCAGCATGGCCCTTTTGACCGAGGGCAAGCGAGACTTCTTTGTAGCGCTGATTTGCCCTTCCGGCTTGCTTGGTTGGCCAAAAAGGGCGTATGCGTTTTTTCCTGAATATATTCAGGAAAAAACGCATACGCCCTTTTTGGCCAAGGGCATCATTGTCAACGTTTTGCCGCTTTTCATGTGCTTTAAAGGCGAGTCGAATCTACCTCCTGAAATCTGTTTCCTGCAAATCTGCCTTGCTTTCAAATCCTCTTCGTTGCCTTCCTTCAATATATTTGTGGACGAGAGTTCTCATTTATAACTCTGCACGTTTGTGAATTGCAGTGCCCCTGAGCTCCATTTGTCTCCTCGCTTTTTTGGGAGCTGGCCGCAAAAGCGCAGGATTGCTTCAGGCCCTATTTTGGTTCTGGGGGGCAGGCTGAGCCTGTGGTTCATTCTTCTTGTGATGGGAAAATGGAGTGACCTATGCCTGTCCCAACACCTAGGGCTCGTCTCTCGTTGGTTCCCCGTCTTCACGTTCATCCTCAGGACAAATTGCAACCTGTACAATCAGGAGGTTAAAGGTGCTGATTCTCCAAGTAGGGAGATGGTTAGTCAAGCAGCTGGAATGGCGAACCCGAGCACAAGGAGGGGAGAAATGAGGTGCGTTTTAGAAACCTTTCCCGATCTCATGGCATACCATCTTCTGGGTTTCCCATGCATGTTTTGATGTAGGAAGATGCCCTTGTAACTGGAGATTTGATACCCATGGGGTGTGTTCCCCGCAGTGTTACTTTAAAGTATCTGCGTTTGCTCACCCAACCTCACCAATCCTCTCAGACCCAAGAGTGTCCAGCCTTATGTCTCATCCAGCTGTGGGTCTAGATATGGTCAATCCAGGTTGCATCATAGAACCTGAACGGATTTTGTAAGAATTTCTCTCTCTTTCACTGTCTTTGTTTTGTGGGTTTTTTAACGTAATTTATGTTTAGAATCGGGCTTGGCTGCTTTTCCCTGCTGTGTTGATGCCGCTTTACACCCTCTTGATTCACTTGCAGAGAGATATCGATACATAGGTTTTCAGATTCTTACTAGTCAGATATATTCTTGTGTGGTGACTAGGGTGTGTTGAGTCCAGTTCACTGAGCAGGGAGTAGGCCTTGTCTATTACATATTTGGCTTATGGAGCGGTCTCTGAGCTAATTTCAAACCCTTGTTTTATGCATCACCCCACCTCACCTTTCCCGTTAAGCAGCCATAGTGTGTCTTCTAAAGGTGTGACTCTGTTCTGTTTTGTAATTCAGTTCAAGTGTAGCGATTTTGACATTCCCTCTATAAGCGATATCTTAGGATAAGTGTCTTTTTCTGTGTGACTTATTTCACTTAGAATCATCGTACCTAAATCCACTCATCATGCTGCTAACTAGCCTTATGACATTGATTTCATGGCTGAGTGATATTCCATTGTGCCAAGTACCACCATTTCTTTATCCATTTTTCTCTTTCCTGGGATATTGAAGGTGTACCGAAGCGGAGGTTCTTGGAAACAGAGCAGCCGTAAACTTTAGGGTGCCTGTGTCTTGTTGATTTTTAGTTTTCCTCATTTATACACCCATGAGTGGAAGTGCCCTATGCTCTCTACGCTGTGTTTATTACTTGTTTGAGGACACACCGTACTCTTCTCCAGAGTGCCTGTTGGCAATTTACATCCCGCCCATCAGCGTAGTAAGGCTGCCACGTCTCCATGGCCTGTCCTGCTTTTCTGGTTTTTACACTTTGTTCAGCATGGCCCTTTTGACCGAGGGCAAGCGAGACTTCTTTGTAGCGTTGATTTGCACTTCCGGCTTGCTTGGTGGGCCAAAAAGGGCGTATGCGTTTTTTCCTGAATATATTCAGGAAAAAACGCATACGCCCTTTTTGGCCAAGGGCATCATTGTCAACTTTTTGCCGCTTTTCATGTGCTTTAAAGGCGAGTCGAATCTACCTCCTGAAATCTGTTTCCTGCAAATCTGCCTTGCTTTCAAATCCTCTTCGTTGCCTTCCCTCAATATATTTGTGGACGAGAGTTCTCATTTATAACTCTGCACGTTTGTGAATTGCAGTGCCCCTGAGCTCCATTTGTCTCCTCGCTTTTTTGGGAGCTGGCCGCAAAAGCGCAGGATTGCTTCAGGCCCTATTTTGGTTCTGGGGGGCAGGCTGAGCCTGTGGTTCATTCTTCTTCCTGATGGGAAAATGGAGTGACCTGTGCCTGTCCCAACACCTAGGGCTAGTCTCTCGTTGGTTCCCCGTCTTCCCGTTCATCCTCAGGACACATTGCAACCTGGACGAAACAGGAGGTTAAAGGTGCTGATTCTCCAAGTAGGGAGATGGTTAGTCAAGCGGCTGGAATGGCGAACCCGAGCACAAGGAGAGGAGAAATGAGGTGCGTTTTAGAAACCTTTCCCGATATCATGGCATACCATCTTCTGGGTTTCCCATGCATGTTTTGATGTAGGAAGATTCCCTTGTACCTGGAGATTTGAGACCCATGGGGTGGGTACCCCGCGGTATTACTTTAAAGTATCTGCATTTGCTCACCCAACCTCACCAATCCTCTCAGCCCCAAGAGTGTCCAGCCTTATGTCTCATCCAGCTGTGGGTCTAGATATGGTCAATCCAGGTTGCATCAGAGACCCTGAACGGATTTTGTAAGAATTTCTCTCTCTTTCACTGTCTTTGCTTTGTGGGTTTTTTAAAGTAATGTATGTTTAGAATGGGGTTTGGCTGCTTTTCCCTGCTGTGTTTATGCCGCTTTACACCCTCTTGATTCACTTGCAGAGAGATATAATTACATAGGTTTTCAGATTCATACTAGTCAGATATATTCTTGTGCGGTGACTAGGGGGTGTTGAGTCCAGTTCACTGAGCAGGGAGTAGGCCTTGTCTATTACATATTTGGCTTATGGAGCGGTGTCTGAGCTAATTTCAAACCCTTGTTTTATGCATCACCCCACCTCACTTTTCCGGTTAAGCAGCCATAGTGTGTCTTCTAAAGGTGTGCCTCTGTTCTGTTTTGTAATTCAGTTCAAGTGTAGCGATTTTGACATTCCCTCTATAAGCGATATCTTAGGATAAGTGCCTTTTTCTGTGTGACTTATTTCACTTAGAATCATCGGACCTAAATCCACTCATCATGCTGCTAACTAGCCTTATGACATTGATTTCATGGCTGAGTGATATTGCATTGTGCCAAGTACCACCATTTCTTTATCCATTTTTCTATTTCCTGGGATATTGAAGGTGTACCGAAGCGGAGGTTCTTGTAAACAGAGCAGCCGTAAAGTTTGGGGTGCCTGTGTCTTGTTGATTTTTAGTTTTCCCGATTTATACGCCCATGAGTGGAAGTGCCCTATGCTCTCAACGCTGTGTTTATTACTTGTTTCAGGACACACCGTACTCATCTCCAGAGTGCCTGTTGGCAATTTACATCCCGCCCATCAGCGTAGCAAGGCTCCCATGTCTCCATGGCCTGTCCTGCTTTTCTGGTTTTTACACTTTGTTCAGCATGGCCCTTTTGACCGAGGGCAAGCGAGACTTCTTTGTAGCGCTGATTTGCCCTTCCGGCTTGCTTGGTTGGCCAAAAAGGGCGTATGCGTTTTTTCCTGAATATATTCAGGAAAAAACGCATACGCCCTTTTTGGCCAAGGGCATCATTGTCAACGTTTTGCCGCTTTTCATGTGCTTTAAAGGCGAGTCGAATCTACCTCCTGAAATCTGTTTCCTGCAAATCTGCCTTGCTTTCAAATCCTCTTCGTTGCCTTCCTTCAATATATTTGTGGACGAGAGTTCTCATTTATAACTCTGCACGTTTGTGAATTGCAGTGCCCCTGAGCTCCATTTGTCTCCTCGCTTTTTTGGGAGCTGGCCGCAAAAGCGCAGGATTGCTTCAGGCCCTATTTTGGTTCTGGGGGGCAGGCTGAGCCTGTGGTTCATTCTTCTTCCTGATGGGAAAATGGAGTGACCTGTGCCTGTCCCAACACCTAGGGCTAGTCTCTCGTTGGTTCCCCGTCTTCCCGTTCATCCTCAGGACAAATTGCAACCTGGACGAAACAGGAGGTTAAAGGTGCTGATTCTCCAAGTAGGGAGATGGTTAGTCAAGCGGCTGGAATGGTGAACCCGTGCACAAGGAGAGGAGAAATGAGGTGCATTTTAGAAACCTTTCCCGATCTCATGGCATACCATCTTCTGGGTTTCCCATGCATGTTTTGATATAGGAAGATGCCCTTGTAACTGGAGATTTGATACCCATGGGGTGTGTTCCCCGCAGTGTTACTTTAAAGTATCTGCGTTTGCTCACCCAACCTCACCAATCCTCTCAGCCCCAAGAGTGTCCAGCCTTATGTCTCATCCAGCTGTGGGTCTAGATATGGTCAATCCAGGTTGCATCATAGAACCTGAACGGATTTTGTAAGAATTTCTCTCTCTTTCACTGTCTTTGTTTTGTGGGTTTTTTAACGTAATTTATGTTTAGAATCGGGCTTGGCTGCTTTTCCCTGCTGTGTTTATGCCGCTTTACACCCTCTTGATTCACTTGCAGAGAGATATCGATACATAGGTTTTCAGATTCTTACTAGTCAGATATATTCTTGTGTGGTGACTAGGGTGTGTTGAGTCCAGTTCACTGAGCAGGGAGTAGGCCTTGTCTATTACATATTTGGCTTATGGAGCGGTCTCTGAGCTAATTTCAAACCCTTGTTTTATGCATCACCCCACCTCACCTTTCCCGTTAAGCAGCCATAGTGTGTCTTCTAAAGGTGTGACTCTGTTCTGTTTTGTAATTCAGTTCAAGTGTAGCGATTTTGACATTCCCTCTATAAGCGATATCTTAGGATAAGTGTATTTTTCTGTGTGACTTATTTCACTTAGAATCATCGTACCTAAATCCACTCATCATGCTGCTAACTAGCCTTATGACATTGATTTCATGGCTGAGTGATATTCCATTGTGCCAAGTACCACCATTTCTTTATCCATTTTTCTCTTTCCTGGGATATTGAAGGTGTACCGAAGCGGAGGTTCTTGGAAACAGAGCAGCCGTAAACTTTAGGGTGCCTGTGTCTTGTTGATTTTTAGTTTTCCTCATTTATACACCCATGAGTGGAAGTGCCCTATGCTCTCTACGCTGTGTTTATTACTTGTTTGAGGACACACCGTACTCTTCTCCAGAGTGCCTGTTGGCAATTTACATCCCGCCCATCAGCGTAGTAAGGCTGCCATGTCTCCATGGCCTGTCCTGCTTTTCTGGTTTTTACACTTTGTTCAGCATGGCCCTTTTGACCAAGGGCAAGCGAGACTTCTTTGTAGCGTTGATTTGCACTTCCGGCTTGCTTGGTGGGCCAAAAAGGGCGTATGCGTTTTTTCCTGAATATATTCAGGAAAAAACGCATACGCCCTTTTTGGCCAAGGGCTGCATTGTCAACTTTTTGCCGCTTTTCATGTGCTTTAAAGGCGAGTCGAATCTACCTCCTGAAATCTGTTTCCTGCAAATCTGCCTTGCTTTCAAATCCTCTTCGTTGCCTTCCCTCAATATATTTGTGGACGAGAGTTCTTATTTATAACTCTGCACGTTTGTGAATTGCAGTGCCCCTGAGCTCCATTTGTCTCCTCGCTTTTTTGGGAGCTGGCCGCAAAAGCGCAGGATTGCTTCAGGCCCTATTTTGGTTCTGGGGGGCAGGCTGAGCCTGTGGTTCATTCTTCTTCCTGATGGGAAAATGGAGTGACCTGTGCCTGTCCCAACACCTAGGGCTAGTCTCTCGTTGGTTCCCCGTCTTCACGTTCATCCTCAGGACACATTGCAACCTGGACGAAACAGGAAGTTAAAGGTGCTGATTCTCCAAGTAGGGAGATGGTTAGTCAAGCGGCTGGAATGGCGAACCCGAGCACAAGGAGAGGAGAAATGAGGTGCGTTTTAGAAACCTTTCCCGATATCATGGCATACCATCTTCTGGGTTTCCCATGCATGTTTTGATGTAGGAAGATTCCCTTGTACCTGGAGATTTGAGACCCATGGGGTGGGTACCCCGCGGTATTACTTTAAAGTATCTGCATTTGCTCACCCAACCTCACCAATCCTCTCAGCCCCAAGAGTGTCCAGCCTTATGTCTCATCCAGCTGTGGGTCTAGATATGGTCAATCCAGGTTGCATCAGAGACCCTGAACGGATTTTGTAAGAATTTCTCTCTCTTTCACTGTCTTCGCTTTGTGGGTTTTTTAAAGTAATGTATGTTTAGAATGGGGTTTGGCTGCTTTTCCCTGCTGTGTTTATGCCGCTTTACACCCTCTTGATTCACTTGCAGAGAGATATCGATACATAGGTTTTCAGATTCATACTAGTCAGATATATTCTTGTGCGGTGACTAGGGGGTGTTGAGTCCAGTTCACTGAGCAGGGAGTAGGCCTTGTCTATTACATATTTGGCTTATGGAGCGGTGTCTGAGCTAATTTCAAACCCTTGTTTTATGCATCACCCCACCTCACCTTTCCAGTTAAGCAGCCATAGTGTGTCTTCTAAAGGTGTGCCTCTGTTCTGTTTTGTAATTCAGTTCAAGTGTAGCGATTTTGACATTCCCTCTATAAGCGATATCTTAGGACAAGTGCCTTTTTCTGTGTGACTTATTTCACTTAGAATCATCGTACCTAAATCCACTCATCATGCTGCTAACTAGCCTTATGACATTGATTTCATGGCTGAGTGATATTCCATTGTGCCAAGTACCACCATTTCTTTATCCATTTTTCTCTTTCCTGGGATATTGAAGGTGTACCGAAGCGGAGGTTCTTGGAAACAGAGCAGCCGTAAAGTTTGGGGTTCCTGTGTCTTGTTGATTTTTAGTTTTCCCCATTTATACACCCATGAGTGGAAGTGCCCTATGCTCTCTACGCTGTGTTTATTATTTGTTTCAGGACACACCGTACTCATCTCCAGAGTGCCTGTTGGCAATTTACATCCCGCCCATCAGCGTAGCAAGGCTCCCATGTCTCCATGGCCTGTCCTGCTTTTCTGGTTTTTACACTTTGTTCAGCATGGCCCTTTTGACCGAGGGCAAGCGAGACTTCTTTGTAGCGCTGATTTGCCCTTCCGGCTTGCTTGGTTGGCCAAAAAGGGCGTATGCGTTTTTTCCTGAATATATTCAGGAAAAAACGCATACGCCCTTTTTGGCCAAGGGCATCATTGTCAACCTTTTGCCGCTTTTCATGTGCTTTAAAGGCGAGTCGAATCTACCTCCTGAAATCTGTTTCCTGCAAATCTGCCTTGCTTTCAAATCCTCTTCGTTGCCTTCCCTCAATATATTTGTGGACGAGAGTTCTCATTTATAACTCTGCACGTTTGTGAATTGCAGTGCCCCTGAGCTCCATTTGTCTCCTCGCTTTTTTGGGAGCTGGCCGCAAAAGCGCAGGATTGCTTCAGGCCCTATTTTGGTTCTGGGGGGCAGGCTGAGCCTGTGGTTCATTCTTCTTCCTGCAGGGAAAATGGAGTGACCTGTGCCTGTCCCAACACCTAGGGCTAGTCTCTCGTTGGTTCCCCGTCTTCCCGTTCATCCTCAGGACAAATTGCAACCTGGACGAAACAGGAGGTTAAAGGTGCTGATTCTCCAAGTAGGGAGATGGTTAGTCAAGCGGCTGGAATGGCGAACCCGAGCACAAGGAGAGGAGAAATGAGGTGCGTTTTAGAAACCATTCCCGATATCATGGCATACCATCTTCTGGGTTTCCCATGCATGTTTTGATGTAGGAAGATTCCCTTGTACCTGGAGATTTGAGACCCATGGGGTGGGTACCCCGCGGTATTACTTTAAAGTATCTGCATTTGCTCACCCAACCTCACCAATACTCTCAGCCCCAAGAGTGTCCAGCCTTATGTCTCATCCAGCTGTGGGTCTAGATATGGTCAATCCAGGTTGCATCAGAGACCCTGAACGGATTTTGTAAGAATTTCTCTCTCTTTCACTGTCTTTGTTTTGTGGGTTTTTTAAAGTAATTTATGTTTAGAATCGGGCTTGGCTGCTTTTCCCTGCTGTGTTGATGCCGCTTTACACCCTCTTGATTCACTTGCAGAGAGATATCGATACATAGGTTTTCAGATTCTTACTAGGCAGATATATTCTTGTGTGGTGACTAGGGTGTGTTGAGTCCAGTTCACTGAGCAGGGAGTAGGCCTTGTCTATTACATATTTGGCTTATGGAGCGGTCTCTGAGCTAATTTGAAACCCTTGTTTTATGCATCACCCCACCTCACCTTTCCCGTTAAGCAGCCATAGTGTGTCTTCTAAAGGTGTGACTCTGTTCTGTTTTGTAATTCAGTTCAAGTGTAGCGATTTTGACATTCCCTCTATAAGCGATATCTTAGGATAAGTGTCTTTTTCTGTGTGACTTATTTCACTTAGAATCATCGTACCTAAATCCACTCATCATGCTGCTAACTAGCCTTATGACATTGATTTCATGGCTGAGTGATATTCCATTGTGCCAAGTACCACCATTTCTTTATCCATTTTTCTCTTTCCTGGGATATTGAAGGTGTACCGAAGCGGAGGTTCTTGGAAACAGAGCAGCCGTAAACTTTAGGGTGCCTGTGTCTTGTTGATTTTTAGTTTTCCCCATTTATACACCCATGAGTGGAAGTGCCCTATGCTCTCTACGCTGTGTTTATTACTTGTTTCAGGACACACCGTACTCTTCTCCAGAGTGCCTGTTGGCAATTTACATCCCGCCCATCAGCGTAGTAAGGCTGCCATGTCTCCAAGGCCTGTCCTGCTTTTCTGGTTTTTACACTTTGTTCAGCATGGCCCTTTTGACCGAGGGCAAGCGAGACTTCTTTGTAGCGTTGATTTGCACTTCCGGCTTGCTTGGTTGGCCAAAAAGGGCGTATGCGTTTTTTCCTGAATATATTCAGGAAAAAACGCATACGCCCTTTTTGGCCAAGGGCATCATTGTCAACGTTTTGCCGCTTTTCATGTGCTTTAAAGGCGAGTCGAATCTACCTCCTGAAATCTGCTTCCTGCAAATCTGCCTTGCTTTCAAATCCTCTTCGTTGCCTTCCCTCAATATATTTGTGGACGAGAGTTCTCATTTATAACTCTGCACGTTTGTGAATTGCAGTGCCCCTAAGCTCCATTTGTCTCCTCGCTTTTTTGGGAGCTGGCCGCAAAAGCGCAGGATTGCTTCAGGCCCTATTTTGGTTCTGGGGGGCAGGCTGAGCCTGTGGTTCATTCTTCTTCCTGCAGGGAAAATGGAGTGACCTATGCCTGTCCCAACACCTAGGGCTAGTCTCTCGTTGGTTCCCCGTCTTCCCGTTCATCCTCAGGACAAATTGCAACCTGGACGAAACAGGAGGTTAAAGGTGCTGATTCTCCAAGTAGGGAGATGGTTAGTCAAGCGGCTGGAATGGCGAACCCGAGCACAAGGAGAGGAGAAATGAGGTGCGTTTTAGAAACCATTCCCGATATCATGGCATACCATCTTCTGGGTTTCCCATGCATGTTTTGATGTAGGAAGATTCCCTTGTACCTGGAGATTTGAGACCCATGGGGTGGGTACCCCGCGGTATTACTTTAAAGTATCTGCATTTGCTCACCCAACCTCACCAATCCTCTCAGCCCCAAGAGTGTCCAGCCTTATGTCTCATCCAGCTGTGGGTCTAGATATGGTCAATCCAGGTTGCATCAGAGACCCTGAACGGATTTTGTAAGAATTTCTCTCTCTTTCACTGTCTTTGCTTTGTGGGTTTTTTAAAGTAATGTATGTTTAGAATGGGGTTTGGCTGCTTTTCCCTGCTGTGTTTATGCCGCTTTACACCCTCTTGATTCACTTGCAGAGAGATATCAATACATAGGTTTTCAGATTCATACTAGTCAGATATATTCTTGTGCGGTGACCAGGGGGTGTTGAGTCCAGTTCACTGAGCAGGGAGTAGGCCTTGTCTATTACATATTTGGCTTATGGAGCGGTGTCTGAGCTAATTTCAAACCCTTGTTTTATGCATCACCCCACCTCACCTTTCCGGTTAAGCAGGCATAGTGTGTCTTCTAAAGGTGTGCCTCTGTTCTGTTTTGTAATTCAGTTCAAGTGTAGCGATTTTGACATTCCCTCTATAAGCGATATCTTAGGATAAGTGCCTTTTTCTGTGTGACTTATTTCACTTAGAATCATCGTACCTAAATACACTCATCATGCTGCTAACTAGCCTTATGACATTGATTTCATGGCTGAGTGACACTGCATTGTGCCAAGTACCACCAGTTCTTTATCCATTTTTCTATTTCCTGGGATATTGAAGGTGTAACGAAGCGGAGGTTCTTGGAAACAGAGCAGCCGTAAAGTTTGGGGTGCCTGTGTCTTGTTGATTTTTAGTTTTCCCAATTTATACGCCCATGAGTGGAAGTGCCCTATGCTCTCAACGCTGTGTTTATTACTTGTTTCAGGACACACCGTACTCATCTCCAGAGTGCCTGTTGGCAATTTACATCCCGCCCATTAGCGTAGCAAGGCTCCCATGTCTCCATGGCCTGTCCTGCTTTTCTGGTTTTTACACTTTGTTCAGCATGGCCCTTTTGACCGAGGGCAAGCGAGACTTCTTTGTAGCGCTGATTTGCCCTTCCGGCTTGCTTGGTTGGCCAAAAAGGGCGTATGCGTTTTTTCCTGAATATATTCAGGAAAAAACGCATACGCCCTTTTTGGCCAAGGGCATCATTGTCAACGTTTTGCCGCTTTTCATGTGCTTTAAAGGCGAGTCGAATCTACCTCCTGAAATCTGTTTCCTGCAAATCTGCCTTGCTTTCAAATCCTCTTCGTTGCCTTCCCTCAATATATTTGTGGACGAGAGTTCTCATTTATAATTCTGCACGTTTGTGAATTGCAGTGCCCCTGAGCTCCATTTGTCTCCTCGCTTTTTTGGGAGCTGGCCGCAAAAGCGCAGGATTGCTTCAGGCCCTATTTTGGTTCTGGGGGGCAGGCTGAGCCTGTGGTTCATTCTTCTTCCTGATGGGAAAATGGAGTGACCTGTGCCTGTCCCAACACCTAGGGCTAGTCTCTCGTTGGTTCCCCGTCTTCCCTTTCATCCTCAGGACACATTGCAACCTGGACGAAACAGGAGGTTAAAGGTGCTGATTCTCCAAGTAGGGAGATGGTTAGTCAAGCGGCTGGAATGGCGAACCCGAGCACAAGGAGAGGAGAAATGAGGTGCGTTTTAGAAACCTTTCCCGATATCATGGCATACCATCTTCTGGGTTTCCCATGCATGTTTTGATGTAGGAAGATTCCCTTGTACCTGGAGATTTGAGACCCATGGGGTGGGTACCCCGCGGTATTACTTTAAAGTATCTGCATTTGCTCACCCAACCTCACCAATCCTCTCAGCCCCAAGAGTGTCCAGCCTTATGTCTCATCCAGCTGTGGGTCTAGATATGGTCAATCCAGGTTGCATCAGAGACCCTGAATGGATTTTGTAAGAATTTCTCTCTCTTTCACTGTCTTTGCTTTGTGGGTTTTTTAAAGTAATGTATGTTTAGAATGGGGTTTGGCTGCTTTTCCCTGCTGTGTTTATGCCGCTTTACACCCTCTTGATTCACTTGCAGAGAGATATCAATACATAGGTTTTCAGATTCATACTAGTCAGATATATTCTTGTGCGGTGACTAGGGGGTGTTGAGTCCAGTTCACTGAGCAGGGAGTAGGCCTTGTCTATTACATATTTGGCTTATGGAGCGGTGTCTGAGCTAATTTCAAACCCTTGTTTTATGCATCACCCCACCTCACCTTTCCAGTTAAGCAGCCATAGTGTGTCTTCTAAAGGTGTGCCTCTGTTCTGTTTTGTAATTCAGTTCAAGTGTAGCGATTTTGACATTCCCTCTATAAGCGATATCTTAGGACAAGTGCCTTTTTCTGTGTGACTTATTTCACTTAGAATCATCGTACCTAAATACACTCATCATGCTGCTAACTAGCCTTATGACATTGATTTCATGGCTGAGTGATATTCCATTGTGCCAAGTACCACCATTTCTTTATCCATTTTTCTCTTTCCTGGGATATTGAAGGTGTACCGAAGCGGAGGTTCTTGGAAACAGAGCAGCCGTAAAGTTTGGGGTGCCTGTGTCTTGTTGATTTTTAGTTTTCCCCATTTATACACCCATGAGTGGAAGTGCCCTATGCTCTCTACGCTGTGTTTATTACTTGTTTCAGGACACACCGTACTCATCTCCAGAGTGCCTGTTGGCAATTTACATCCCGCCCATCAGCGTAGCAAGGCTCCCATGTCTCCATGGCCTGTCCTGCTTTTCTGGTTTTTACACTTTGTTCAGCATTGCCCTTTTGACCGAGGGCAAGCGAGACTTCTTTGTAGCGCTGATTTGCCCTTCCGGCTTGCTTGGTTGGCCAAAAAGGGCGTATGCGTTTTTTCCTGAATATATTCAGGAAAAAACGCATACGCCCTTTTTGGCCAAGGGCATCATTGTCAACCTTTTGCCGCTTTTCATGTGCTTTAAAGGCGAGTCGAATCTACCTCCTGAAATCTGTTTCCTGCAAATCTGCCTTGCTTTCAAATCCTCTTCGTTGCCTTCCCTCAATATATTTGTGGAGGAGAGTTCTCATTTATAACTCTGCACGTTTGTGAATTGCAGTGCCCCTGAGCTCCATTTGTCTCCTCGCTTTTTTGGGAGCTGGCCGCAAAAGCGCAGGATTGCTTCAGGCCCTATTTTGGTTCTGGGGGGCAGGCTGAGCCTGTGGTTCATTCTTCTTCCTGCTGAGAAAATGGAGTGACCTGTGCCTGTCCCAACACCTAGGGCTAGTCTCTCGTTGGTTCCCCGTCTTCCCGTTCATCCTCAGGACAAATTGCAACCTGGACGAAACAGGAGGTTAAAGGTGCTGATTCTCCAAGTAGGGAGATGGTTAGTCAAGCGGCTGGAATGGCGAACCCGAGCACAAGGAGAGGAGAAATGAGGTGCGTTTTAGAAACCATTCCCGATATCATGGCATACCATCTTCTGGGTTTCCCATGCATGTTTTGATGTAGGAAGATTCCCTTGTACCTGGAGATTTGAGACCCATGGGGTGGGTACCCCGCGGTATTACTTTAAAGTATCTGCATTTGCTCACCCAACCTCACCAATCCTCTCAGCCCCAAGAGTGTCCAGCCTTATGTCTCATCCAGCTGTGGGTCTAGATATGGTCAATCCAGGTTGCATCAGAGACCCTGAACGGATTTTGTAAGAATTTCTCTCTCTTTCACTGTCTTTGTTTTGTGGGTTTTTTAAAGTAATTTATGTTTAGAATCGGGCTTGGCTGCTTTTCCCTGCTGTGTTGATGCCGCTTTACACCCTCTTGATTCACTTGCAGAGAGATATCGATACATAGGTTTTCAGATTCTTACTAGGCAGATATATTCTTGTGTGGTGACTAGGGTGTGTTGAGTCCAGTTCAGTGAGCAGGGAGTAGGCCTTGTCTATTACATATTTGGCTTATGGAGCGGTCTCTGAGCTAATTTGAAACCCTTGTTTTATGCATCACCCTACCTCACCTTTCCCGTTAAGCAGCCATAGTGTGTCTTCTAAAGGTGTGACTCTGTTCTGTTTTGTAATTCAGTTCAAGTGTAGCGATTTTGACATTCCCTCTATAAGCGATATCTTAGGATAAGTGTCTTTTTCTGTGTGACTTATTTCACTTAGAATCATCGTACCTAAATCCACTCATCATGCTGCTAACTAGCCTTATGACATTGATTTCATGGCTGAGTGATATTCCATTGTGCCAAGTACCACCATTTCTTTATCCATTTTTCTCTTTCCTGGGATATTGAAGGTGTACCGAAGCGGAGGTTCTTGGAAACAGAGCAGCCGTAAACTTTAGGGTGCCTGTGTCTTGTTGATTTTTAGTTTTCCCCATTTATACACCCATGAGTGGAAGTGCCCTATGCTCTCTACGCTGTGTTTATTACTTGTTTCAGGACACACCGTACTCTTCTCCAGAGTGCCTGTTGTCAATTTACATCCCGCCCATCAGCGTAGTAAGGCTGCCATGTCTCCAAGGCCTGTCCTGCTTTTCTGGATTTTACACTTTGTTCAGCATGGCCCTTTTGACCGAGGGCAAGCGAGACTTCTTTGTAGCGTTGATTTGCACTTCCGGCTTGCTTGGTTGGCCAAAAAGGGCGTATGCGTTTTTTCCTGAATATATTCAGGAAAAAACGCATACGCCCTTTTTGGCCAAGGGCATCATTGTCAACGTTTTGCCGCTTTTCATGTGCTTTAAAGGCGAGTCGAATCTACCTCCTGAAATCTGTTTCCTGCAAATCTGCCTTGCTTTCAAATCCTCTTCGTTGCCTTCCCTCAATATATTTGTGGACGAGAGTTCTCATTTATAACTCTGCACGTTTGTGAATTGCAGTGCCCCTAAGCTCCATTTGTCTCCTCGCTTTTTTGGGAGCTGGCCGCAAAAGCGCAGGATTGCTTCAGGCCCTATTTTGGTTCTGGGGGGCAGGCTGAGCCTGTGGTTCATTCTTCTTCCTGATGGGAAAATGGAGTGACCTATGCCTGTCCCAACACCTAGGGCTAGTCTCTCGTTGGTTCCCCGTCTTCCCGTTCATCCTCAGGACAAATTGCAACCTGGACGAAACAGGAGGTTAAAGGTGCTGATTCTCCAAGTAGGGAGATGGTTAGTCAAGCGGCTGGAATGGCGAACCCGAGCACAAGGAGAGGAGAAATGAGGTGCGTTTTAGAAACCATTCCCGATATCATGGCATACCATCTTCTGGGTTTCCCATGCATGTTTTGATGTAGGAAGATTCCCTTGTACCTGGAGATTTGAGACCCATGGGGTGGGTACCCCACGGTATTACTTTAAAGTATCTGCATTTGCTCACCCAACCTCACCAATCCTCTCAGCCCCAAGAGTGTCCAGCCTTATGTCTCATCCAACTGTGGGTCTAGATATGGTCAATCCAGGTTGCATCAGAGACCCTGAACGGATTTTGTAAGAATTTCTCTCTCTTTCACTGTCTTTGCTTTGTGGGTTTTTTAAAGTAATGTATGTTTAGAATGGGGTTTGGCTGCTTTTCCCTGCTGTGTTTATGCCGCTTTACACCCTCTTGATTCACTTGCAGAGAGATATCAATACATAGGTTTTCAGATTCATACTAGTCAGATATATTCTTGTGCGGTGACCAGGGGGTGTTGAGTCCAGTTCACTGAGCAGGGAGTAGGCCTTGTCTATTACATATTTGGCTTATGGAGCGGTGTCTGAGCTAATTTCAAACCCTTGTTTTATGCATCACCCCACCTCACCTTTCCGCTTAAGCAGGCATAGTGTGTCTTCTAAAGGTGTGCCTCTGTTCTGTTTTGTAATTCAGTTCAAGTGTAGCGATTTTGACATTCCCTCTATAAGCGATATCTTAGGATAAGTGCCTTTTTCTGTGTGACTTATTTCACTTAGAATCATCGTACCTAAATACACTCATCATGCTGCTAACTAGCCTTATGACATTGATTTCATGGCTGAGTGATACTGCATTGTGCCAAGTACCACCAGTTCTTTATCCATTTTTCTATTTCCTGGGATATTGAAGGTGTACCGAAGCGGAGGTTCTTGGAAACAGAGCAGCCGTAAAGTTTGGGGTGCCTGTGTCTTGTTGATTTTTAGTTTTCCCAATTTATACGCCCATGAGTGGAAGTGCCCTATGCGCTCAACGCTGTGTTTATTACTTGTTTCAGGACACACCGTACTCATCTCCAGAGTGCCTGTTGGCAATTTACATCCCGCCCATTAGCGTAGCAAGGCTCCCATGTCTCCATGGCCTGTCCTGCTTTTCTGGTTTTTACACTTTGTTCAGCATGGCCCTTTTGACCGAGGGCAAGCGAGACTTCTTTGTAGCGCTGATTTGCCCTTCCGGCTTGCTTGGTTGGCCAAAAAGGGCGTATGCGTTTTTTCCTGAATATATTCAGGAAAAAACGCATACGCCCTTTTTGGCCAAGGGCATCATTGTCAACGTTTTGCCGCTTTTCATGTGCTTTAAAGGCGAGTCGAATCTACCTCCTGAAATCTGTTTCCTGCAAATCTGCCTTGCTTTCAAATCCTCTTCGTTGCCTTCCTTCAATATATTTGTGGACGAGAGTTCTCATTTATAACTCTGCACGTTTGTGAATTGCAGTGCCCCTGAGCTCCATTTGTCTCCTCGCTTTTTTGGGAGCTGGCCGCAAAAGCGCAGGATTGCTTCAGGCCCTATTTTGGTTCTGGGGGGCAGGCTGAGCCTGTGGTTCATTCTTCTTCCTGATGGGAAAATGGAGTGACCCATGCCTGTCCCAACACCTAGGGCTCGTCTCTCTTTGGTTCCCCATCTTCACGTTCATCCTCAGGACAAATTGCAACCTGTACAATCAGGAGGTTAAAGGTGCTGATTCTCCAAGTAGGGAGATGGTTAGTCAAGGAGTTGGAATGGTGAACCCGTGCACAAGGAGAGGAGAAATGAGGTGCATTTTAGAAACCTTTCCCGATCTCATGGCATACCATCTTCTGGGTTTCCCATGCATGTTTTGATATAGGAAGATGCCCTTGTAACTGGAGATTTGATACCCATGGGGTGTGTTCCCCGCAGTGTTACTTTAAAGTATCTGCGTTTGCTCACCCAACCTCACCAATCCTCTCAGCCCCAAGAGTGTCCAGCCTTATGTCTCATCCAGCTGTGGGTCTAGATATGGTCAATCCAGGTTGCGTCATAGAACCTGAACGGATTTTGTAAGAATTTCTCTCTCTTTCACTGTCTTTGTTTTGTGGGTTTTTTAACGTAATTTATGTTTAGAATCGGGCTTGGCTGCTTTTCCCTGCTGTGTTGATGCCGCTTTACACCCTCTTGATTCACTTGCAGAGAGATATCGATACATAGGTTTTCAGATTCTTACTAGTCAGATATATTCTTGTGTGGTGACTAGGGTGTGTTGAGTCCAGTTCACTGAGCAGGGAGTAGGCCTTGTCTATTACATATTTGGCTTATGGAGCGGTCTCTGAGCTAATTTCAAACCCTTGTTTTATGCATCACCCCACCTCACCTTTCCCGTTAAGCAGCCATAGTGTGTCTTCTAAAGGTGTGACTCTGTTCTGTTTTGTAATTCAGTTCAAGTGTAGCGATTTTGACATTCCCTCTATAAGCGATATCTTAGGATAAGTGTCTTTTTCTGTGTGACTTATTTCACTTAGAATCATCGTACCTAAATCCACTCATCATGCTGCTAACTAGCCTTATGACATTGATTTCATGGCTGAGTGATATTCCATTGTGCCAAGTACCACCATTTCTTTATCCATTTTTCTCTTTCCTGGGATATTGAAGGTGTACCGAAGCGGAGGTTCTTGGAAACAGAGCAGCCGTAAACTTTAGGGTGCCTGTGTCTTGTTGATTTTTAGTTTTCCTCATTTATACACCCATGAGTGGAAGTGCCCTATGCTCTCTACGCTGTGTTTATTAATTGTTTGAGGACACACCGTACTCTTCTCCAGAGTGCCTGTTGGCAATTTACATCCCGCCCATCAGCGTAGGAAGGCTGCCATGTCTCCATGGCCTGTCCTGCTTTTCTGGTTTTTACACTTTGTTCAGCATGGCCCTTTTGACCGAGGGCAAGCGAGACTTCTTTGTAGCGTTGATTTGCACTTCCGGCTTGCTTGGTGGGCCAAAAAGGGCGTATGCGTTTTTTCCTGAATATATTCAGGAAAAAACGCATACGCCCTTTTTGGCCAAGGGCATCATTGTCAACTTTTTGCCGCTTTTCATGTGCTTTAAAGGCGAGTCGAATCTACCTCCTGAAATCTGTTTCCTGCAAATCTGCCTTGCTTTCAAATCCTCTTCGTTGCCTTCCCTCAATATATTTGTGGACGAGAGTTCTCATTTATAACTCTGCACGTTTGTGAATTGCAGTGCCCCTGAGCTCCATTTGTCTCCTCGCTTTTTTGGGAGCTGGCCGCAAAAGCGCAGGATTGCTTCAGGCCCTATTTTAGTTCTGGGGGGCAGGCTGAGCCTGTGGTTCATTCTTCTTCCTGATGGGAAAATGGAGTGACCTGTGCCTGTCCCAACACCTAGGGCTAGTCTCTCGTTGGTTCCCCGTCTTCCCGTTCATCCTCAGGACACATTGCAACCTGGACGAAACAGGAGGTTAAAGGTGCTGATTCTCCAAGTAGGGAGATGTTTAGTCAAGCGGCTGGAATGGCGAACCCGAGCACAAGGAGAGGAGAAATGAGGTGCGTTTTAGAAACCTTTCCCGATATCATGGCATACCATCTTCTGGGTTTCCCATGCATGTTTTGATGTAGGAAGATTCCCTTGTACCTGGAGATTTGAGACCCATGGGGTGGGTACCCCGCGATATTACTTTAAAGTATCTGCATTTGCTCACCCAACCTCACCAATCCTCTCAGCCCCAAGAGTGTCCAGCCTTATGTCTCATCCAGCTGTGGGTCTAGATATGGTCAATCCAGGTTGCATCAGAGACCGTGAACGGATTTTGTAAGAATTTCTCTCTCTTTCACTGTCTTTGCTTTGTGGGTTTTTTAAAGTAATGTATGTTTAGAATGGGGTTTGGCTGCTTTTCCCTGCTGTGTTTATGCCGCTTTACACCCTCTTGATTCACTTGCAGAGAGATATAATTACATAGGTTTTCAGATTCATACTAGTCAGATATATTCTTGTGCGGTGACTAGGGGGTGTTGAGTCCAGTTCACTGAGCAGGGAGTAGGCCTTGTCTATTACATATTTGGCTTATGGAGCGGTGTCTGAGCTAATTTCAAACCCTTGTTTTATGCATCACCCCACCTCACTTTTCCGGTTAAGCAGCCATAGTGTGTCTTCTAAAGGTGTGCCTCCGTTCTGTTTTGTAATTCAGTTCAAGTGTAGCGATTTTGACATTCCCTCTATAAGCGATATCTTAGGATAAGTGCCTTTTTCTGTGTGACTTATTTCACTTAGAATCATCGGACCTAAATCCACTCATCATGCTGCTAACTAGCCTTATGACATTGATTTCATGGCTGAGTGATATTGCATTGTGCCAAGTACCACCATTTCTTTATCCATTTTTCTATTTCCTGGGATATTGAAGGTGTACCGAAGCGGAGGTTCTTGTAAACACAGCAGCCGTAAAGTTTGGGGTGCCTGTGTCTTGTTGATTTTTAGTTTTCCCAATTTATACGCCCATGAGTGGAAGTGCCCTATGCTCTCAACGCTGTGTTTATTACTTGTTTCAGGACACACCGTACTCATCTCCAGAGTGCCTGTTGGCAATTTACATCCCGCCCATCAGCGTAGCAAGGCTCCCATGTCTCCATGGCCTGTCCTGCTTTTCTGGTTTTTACACTTTGTTCAGCATGGCCCTTTTGACCGAGGGCAAGCGAGACTTCTTTGTAGCGTTGATTTGCCCTTCCGGCTTGCTTGGTTGGCCAAAAAGGGCGTATGCGTTTTTTCCTGAATATATTCAGGAAAAAACGCATACGCCCTTTTTGGCCAAGGGCATCATTGTCAACGTTTTGCCGCTTTTCATGTGCTTTAAAGGCGAGTCGAATCTACCTCCTGAAATCTGTTTCCTGCAAATCTGCCTTGCTTTCAAATCCTTTTCGTTGCCTTCCTTCAATATATTTGTGGACGAGAGTTCTCATTTATAACTCTGCACGTTTGTGAATTGCAGTGCCCCTGAGCTCCATTTGTCTCCTCGCTTTTTTGGGAGCTGGCCGCAAAAGCGCAGGATTGCTTCAGGCCCTATTTTGGTTCTGGGGGGCAGGCTGAGCCTGTGGTTCATTCTTCTTCCTGATGGGAAAATGGAGTGACCTATGCCTGTCCCAACACCTAGGGCTCGTCTCTCGTTGGTTTCCCGTCTTCACGTTCATCCTCAGGACAAATTGCAACCTGTACAATCAGGAGGTTAAAGGTGCTGATTCTCCAAGTAGGGAGATGGTTAGTCAAGCAGCTGGAATGGTGAACCCGAGCACAAGGAGAGGAGAAATGAGGTGCATTTTAGAAACCTTTCCCGATCTCATGGCATACCATCTTCTGGGTTTCCCATGCATGTTTTCATGTAGGAAGATGCCCTTGTACCTGGAGATTTGATACCCATGGGGTGTGTTTCCCGCAGTGTTACTTTAAAGTATCTGCGTTTGCTCACCCAACCTCACCAATCCTCTCAGCCCCAAGAGTGTCCAGCCTTATGTCTCATCAAGCTGTGGGTCTAGATATGGTCAATCCAGGTTGCATCAGAGACCCTGAACGGATTTTGTAAGAATTTCTCTCTCTTTCACTGTCTTTGTTTTGTGGGTTTTTTAAAGTAATTTATGTTTAGAATCGGGCTTGGCTGCTTTTCCCTGCTGTGTTGATGCCGCTTTACACCCTCTTGATTCACTTGCAGAGAGATATCGATACATAGGTTTTCAGATTCTTACTAGTCAGATATATTCTTGTGTGGTGACTAGGGTGTGTTGAGTCCAGTTCACTGAGCAGGGAGTAGGCCTTGTCTATTACATATTTGGCTTATGGAGCGGTCTCTGAGCTAATTTGAAACCCTTGTTTTATGCATCACCCCACCTCACCTTTCCCGTTAAGCAGCCATAGTGTGTCTTCTAAAGGTGTGCCTCTGTTCTGTTTTGTAATTCAGTTCAAGTGTAGCGATTTTGACATTCCCTCTATAAGCGATATCTTAGGATAAGTGTCTTTTTCTGTGTGACTTATTTCACTTAGAATCATCGTACCTAAATCCACTCATCATGCTGCTAACTAGCCTTATGACATTGATTTCATGGCTGAGTGATATTCCATTGTGCCAAGTACCACCATTTCTTTATCCATTTTTCTCTTTCCTGGGATATTGAAGGTGTACCGAAGCGGAGGTTCTTGGCAACAGAGCAGCCGTAAAGTTTGGGGTGCCTGTGTCTTGTTGATTTTTAGTTTTCCCAATTTATACACCCATGAGTGGAAGTGCCCTATGCTCTCTACGCTGTGTTTATTACTTGTTTCAGGACACACCGTACCCTTCTCCAGAGTGCCTGTTGGCAATTTACATCCCGCCCATCAGCGTAGTAAGGCTGCCATGTCTCCATGGCCTGTCCTGCTTTTCTGGTTTTTACACTTTGTTCAGCATGGCCCCTTTGACCGACGGCAAGCGAGACTTCTTTGTAGCGTTGATTTGCACTTCCGGCTTGCTTGGTTGGCCAAAAAGGGCGTATGCGTTTTTTCCTGAATATATTCAGGAAAAAACGCATACGCCCTTTTTGGCCAAGGGCATCATTGTCAATGTTTTGCCGCTTTTCATGTGCTTTAAAGGCGAGTCGAATCTACCTCCTGAAATCTGTTTCCTGCAAATCTGCCTTGCTTTCAAATCCTCTTCGTTGCCTTCCCTCAATATATTTGTGGACGAGTGTTCTCATTTATAACTCTGCACGTTTGTGAATTGCAGTGCCCCTGAGCTCCATTTGTCTCCTCGCTTTTTTGGGAGCTGGCCGCAAAAGCGCAGGATTGCTTCAGGCCCTATTTTGGTTCTGGGGGGCAGGCTGAGCCTGTGGTTCATTCTTCTTCCTGATGAGAAAATGGAGTGACCTGTGCCTGTCCCAACACCTAGGGCTAGTCTCTCGTTGGTTCCCCGTCTTCCCGTTCATCCTCAGGACAAATTGCAACCTGGACGAAACAGGAGGTTAAAGGTGCTGATTCTCCAAGTAGGGAGATGGTTAGTCAAGCGGCTGGAATGGCGAACCCGAGCACAAGGAGAGGAGAAATGAGGTGCGTTTTAGAAACCTTTCCCGATCTCACGGCATACCATATTCTGGGTTTCCCATGCATGTTTTGATGTAGGAAGATTCCCTTGTACCTGGAGATTTGAGACCCATGGGGTGGGTACCCCGGGGTATTACTTTAAAGTATCTGCATTTGCTCACCCAACCTCACCAATCCTCTCAGCCCCAAGAGTGTCCAGCCTTATGTCTCATCCAGCTGTGGGTCTAGATATGGTCAATCCAGGTTGCATCAGAGACCCTGAACGGATTTTGTAAGAATTTCTCTCTCTTTCACTGTCTTTGCTTTGTGGGTTTTTCAAAGTAATGTATGTTTAGAATGGGGCTTGGCTGCTTTTCCCTGCTGTGTTGATGCCGCTTTACACCCTCTTGATTCACTTGCAGAGAGATATCGATACATAGGTTTTCAGATTCTTACTAGTCAGATATATTCTTGTGTGGTGACTAGGGTGTGTTGAGTCCAGTTCACTGAGCAGGGAGTAGGCCTTGTCTATTACATATTTGGCTTATGGAGCGGTCTCTGAGCTAATTTGAAACCCTTGTTTTATGCATCACCCCACCTCACCTTTCCGGTTAAGCAGCCATAGTGTGTCTTCTAAAGGTGTGACTCTGTTCTGTTTTGTAATTCAGTTCAAGTGTAGCGATTTTGACATTCCCTCTATAAGCGATATCTTAGGATAAGTGCCTTTTTCTGTGTGACTTATTTCACTTAGAATCATCGTACCTAAATCCACTCATCATGCTGCTAACTAGCCTTATGACATTGATTTCATGGCTGAGTGATATTCCATTGTGCCAAGTACCACCATTTCTTTATCCATTTTTCTGTTTCCTGGGATATTGAAGGTGTACCGAAGCGGAGGTTCTTGGCAACAGAGCAGCCGTAAAGTTTGGGGTGCCTGTGTCTTGTTGATTTTTAGTTTTCCCAATTTATACACCCATGAGTGGAAGTGCCCTATGCTCTCTACGCTGTGTTTATTACTTGTTTCAGGACACACCGTACCCTTCTCCAGAGTGCCTGTTGGTAATTTACATCCCGCCCATCAGCGTAGTAAGGCTGCCATGTCTCCATGGCCTGTCCTGCTTTTCTGGTTTTTACACTTTGTTCAGCATGGCCCTTTTGACCGAGGGCAAGCGAGACTTCTTTGTAGCGCTGATTTGCCCTTCCGGCTTGCTTGGTTGGCCAAAAAGGGCGTATGCGTTTTTTCCTGAATATATTCAGGAAAAAACGCATACGCCCTTTTTGGCCAAGGGCATCATTGTCAACGTTTTGCCGCTTTTCATGTGCTTTAAAGGCGAGTCGAATCTACCTCCTGAAATCTGTTTCCTGCAAATCTGCCTTGCTTTCAAATCCTCTTCGTTGCCTTCCCTCAATATATTTGTGGACGAGTGTTCTCATTTATAACTCTGCACGTTTGTGAATTGCAGTGCCCCTGAGCTCCATTTGTCTACTCGCTTTTTTGGGAGCTGGCAGCAAAAGCGCAGGATTGCTTCAGGCCCTATTTTGGTTCTGGGGGGCAGGCTGAGCCTGTGGTTCATTCTTCTTCCTGATGGGAAAATGGAGTGACCTGTGCCTGTCCCAACACCTAGGGCTAGTCTCTCGTTGGTTCCCCGTCTTCCCGTTCATCCTCAGGACAAATTGCAACCTGGACGAAACAGGAGGTTAAAGGTGCTGATTCTCCAAGTAGGGAGATGGTTAGTCAAGCGGCTGGAATGGCGAACCCGAGCACAAGGAGAGGAGAAATGAGGTGCGTTTTAGAAACCTTTCCCGATCTCACGGCATACCATATTCTGGGTTTCCCATGCATGTTTTGATGTAGGAAGATTCCCTTGTACCTGGAGATTTGAGACCCATGGGGTGGGTACCCCGCGGTATTACTTTAAAGTATCTGCATTTGCTCACCCAACCTCACCAATCCTCTCAGCCCCAAGAGTGTCCAGCCTTATGTCTCATCCAGCTGTGGGTCTAGATATGGTCAATCCAGGTTGCATCAGAGACCCTGAACGGATTTTGTAAGAATTTCTCTCTCTTTTACTGTCTTTGCTTTGTGGGTTTTTTAAAGTAATGTATGTTTAGAATGGGGTTTGGCTGCTTTTCCCAGCTGTGTTTATGCCGCTTTACACCCTCTTGATTCACTTGCAGAGAGATATCAATACATAGGTTTTCAGATTCATACTAGTCAGATATATTCTTGTGCGGTGACTAGGGGGTGTTGAGTCCAGTTCACTGAGCAGGGAGTAGGCCTTGTCTATTACATATTTGGCTTATGGAGCGGTGTCTGAGCTAATTTCAAACCCTTGTTTTATGCATCACCCCACCTCACCTTTCCGGTTAAGCAGCCATAGTGTGTCTTCTAAAGGTGTGCCTCCGTTCTGTTTTGTAATTCAGTTCAAGTGTAGCGATTTTGACATTCCCTCTATAAGTGATATCTTAGGATAAGTGTCTTTTTCTGTGTGACTTATTTCACTTAGAATCATCGTACCTAAATCCACTCATCATGCTGCTAACTAGCCTTATGACATTGATTTCATGGCTGAGTGATATTGCATTGTGCCAAGTACCACCATTTCTTTATCCATTTTTCTATTTCCTGGGATATTGAAGGTGTACCGAAGCGGAGGTTCTTGTAAACAGAGCAGCCGTAAAGTTTGGGGTGCCTGTGTCTTGTTGATTTTTAGTTTTCCCGATTTATACGCCCATGAGTGGAAGTGCCCTATGCTCTCAACGCTGTGTTTATTACTTGTTTCAGGACACACCGTACTCATCTCCAGAGTGCCTGTTGGCAATTTACATCCCGCCCATCAGCGTAGCAAGGCTCCCATGTCTCCATGGCCTGTCCTGCTTTTCTGGTTTTTACGCTTTGTTCAGCATGGCCCTTTTGACCGAGGGCAAGCGAGACTTCTTTGTAGCGCTGATTTGCCCTTCTGGCTTGCTTGGTTGGCCAAAAAGGGCGTATGCGTTTTTTCCTGAATATATTCAGGAAAAAACGCATACGCCCTTTTTGGCCAAGGGCATCATTGTCAACGTTTTGCCGCTTTTCATGTGCTTTAAAGGCGAGTCGAATCTACCTCCTGAAATCTGTTTCCTGCAAATCTGCCTTGCTTTCAAATCCTCTTCGTTGCCTTCCTTCAATATATTTGTGGACGAGAGTTCTCATTTATAACTCTGCACGTTTGTGAATTGCAGTGCCCCTGAGCTCCATTTGTCTCCTCGCTTTTTTGGGAGCTGGCCGCAAAAGCGCAGGATTGCTTCAGGCCCTATTTTGGTTCTGGGGGGCAGGCTGAGCCTGTGGTTCATTCTTCTTCCTGATGGGAAAATGGAGTGACTTATGCCTGTCCCAACACATAGGGCTCGTCTCTCGTTGGTTCCCCGTCTTCACGTTCATCCTCAGGACAAATTGCAACCTGGACGAAACAGGAGGTTAAAGGTGCTGATTCTCCAAGTAGGGAGATGGTTAGTCAAGCGGCTGGAATGGCGAACCCGAGCACAAGGAGAGGAGAAATGAGGTGCGTTTTAGAAACCATTCCCGATATCATGGCATACCATCTTCTGGGTTTCCCATGCATGTTTTGATGTAGGAAGATTCCCTTGTACCTGGAGATTTGAGACCCATGGGGTGGGTACCCCGCGGTATTACTTTAAAGTATCTGCATTTGCTCACCCAACCTCACCAATCCTCTCAGCCCCAAGAGTGTCCAGCCTTATGTCTCATCCAGCTGTGGGTCTAGATATGGTCAATCCAGGTTGCATCAGAGACCCTGAACGGATTTTGTAAGAATTTCTCTCTCTTTCACTGTCTTTGTTTTGTGGGTTTTTTAAAGTAATGTATGTTTAGAATCGGGCTTGGCTGCTTTTCCCTGCTGTGTTGATGCCGCTTTACACCCTCTTGATTCACTTGCAGAGAGATATCGATACATAGGTTTTCAGATTCTTACTAGTCAGATATATTCTTGTGTGGTGACTAGGGGGTGTTGAGTCCAGTTCACTGAGCAGGGAGTAGGCCTTGTCTATTACATATTTGGCTTATGGAGCGGTCTCTGAGCTAATTTGAAACCCTTGTTTTATGCATCACCCCACCTCACCTTTCCCGTTAAGCAGCCATAGTGTGTCTTCTAAAGGTGTGACTCTGTTCTGTTTTGTAATTCAGTTCAAGTGTAGCGATTTTGACATTCCCTCTATAAGCGATATCTTAGGATAAGTGTCTTTTTCTGTGTGACTTATTTCACTTAGAATCATCGTACCTAAATCCACTCATCATGCTGCTAACTAGCCTTATGACATTGATTTCATGGCTGAGTGATATTCCATTGTGCCAAGTACCACCATTTCTTTATCCATTTTTTCTTTCCTGCGATATTGAAGGTGTACCGAAGCGGAGGTTCTTGGAAACAGAGCAGCCGTAAAGTTTAGGGTGCCTGTGTCTTGTTGATTTTTAGTTTTCCCCATTTATACACCCATGAGTGGAAGTGCCTTATGCTCTCTACGCTGTGTTTATTACTTGTTTGAGGACACACCGTACTCTTCTCCAGAGTGCCTGTTGGCAATTTACATCCCGCCCATCAGCGTAGTAAGGCTGCCATGTCTCCATGGCCTGTCCTGCTTTTCTGGTTTTTACACTTTGTTCAGCATGGCCCTTTTGACCGAGGGCAAGCGAGACTTCTTTGTAGCGTTGATTTGCACTTCCGGCTTGCTTGGTTGGCCAAAAAGGGCGTATGCGTTTTTTCCTGAATATATTCAGGAAAAAACGCATACGCCCTTTTTGGCCAAGGGCATCATTGTCAACGTTTTGCCGCTTTTCATGTGCTTTAAAGGCGAGTCGAATCTACCTCCTGAAATCTGTTTCCTGCAAATCTGCCTTGCTTTCAAATCCTCTTCGTTGCCTTCCATCAATATATTTGTGGACGAGAGTTCTCATTTATAACTCTGCACGTTTGTGAATTGCAGTGCCCCTGAGCTCCATTTGTCTCCTCGCTTTTTTGGGAGCTGGCCGCACAAAGCGCAGGTTTGCTTCAGGCCCTATTTTGGTTCTGGGGGGCAGGCTGAGCCTGTGGTTCATTCTTCTTCCTGATGGGAAAATGAGTGACCTGTGCCTGTCCCAACACCTAGGGCTAGTCTCTCGTTGGTTCCCCGTCTTCCCGTTCATCCTCAGGACAAATTGCAACCTGGACGAAACAGGAGGTTAAAGGTGCTGATTCTCCAAGTAGGGAGATGGTTAGTCAAGCGGCTGGAATGGCGAACCGAGCACAAGGAGAGGAGAAATGAGGTGCGTTTTAGAAACCATTCCCGATATCATGGCATACCATCTTCTGTGTTTCCCATGCATGTTTTGATGTAGGAAGATTCCCTTGTACCTGGAGATTTGAGACCCCATGGGGTGGGTACCCCGCGGTATTACTTTAAAGTATCTGCATTTGCTCACCCAACCTCACCAATCCTCTCAGCCCCAAGAGTGTCCAGCCTTATGTCTCATCCAGCTGTGGTCTAGATATGGTCAATCCAGGTTGCATCAGGGACCCTGAACGGATTTTGTAAGAATTTCTCTCTCTTTCACTGTCTTTGCTTTGTGGGTTTTTAAAGTAATGTATGTTTAGAATGGGTTTGGCTGCTATTCCCTGCTGTGTTTATGCCGCTTTACACCCTCTTGATTCACTTGCAGAGAGATATCAATACATAGGTTTTCAGATTCATACTAGTCAGATATATTCTTGTGCGGTGACTAGGGGGTGTTGAGTCCAGTTCACTGAGCAGGGAGTAGGCCTTGTCTATTACATATTTGGCTTATGGAGCGGTGTCTGAGCTAATTTCAAACCCTTGTTTTATGCATCACCCCACCTCACCTTTCCGGTTAAGCAGCCATAGTGTGTCTTCTAAAGGTGTGCCTCTGTTCTGTTTTGTAATTCAGTTCAAGTGTAGCGATTTTGACATTCCCTCTATAAGCGATATTTTAGGATAAGTGCCTTTTTCTGTGTGACTTATTTCACTTAGAATCATCGTACCTAAATCCACTCATCATGCTGCTAACTAGCCTTATGACATTGATTTCATGGCTGAGTGATATTCCATTGTGCCAAGTACCACCATTTCTTTATCCATTTTTCTCTTTCCTGGGATATTGAAGGTGTACCGAAGCGGAGGTTCTTGTAAACAGAGCAGCCGTAAACTTTAGGGTGCCTGTGTCTTGTGATTTTTAGTTTTCCCCATTTTATACACCCATGAGTGGAAGTTGCCCTATGCTCTCTACGCTGTGTTTATTACTTGTTTCAGGACACACCGTACTCTTCTCCAGAGTGCCTGTTGGCAATTTACATCCCGCCCATCAGCGTAGTAAGGCTGCCATGTCTCCATGGCCTGTCCTGCTTTTCTGGTTTTTACACTTTGTTCAGCATGGCCCTTTTGACCGAGGGCAAGCGAGACTTCTTTGTAGCGCTGATTTGCCCTTCCGGCTTGCTTGGTTGGCCAAAAAGGGCGTATGCGTTTTTTCCTGAATATATTCAGGAAAAAACGCATACGCCCTTTTTGGCCAAGGGCATCATTGTCAACGTTTTGCCGCTTTTCATGTGCTTTAAAGGCGAGTCGAATCTACCTCCTGAAATCTGTTTCTCTGCAAATCTGCCTTGCTTCAAATCCTCTTCGTTGCCTTCCCTCAATATATTTGTGGACGAGAGTTCTCATTTATAACTCTGCACGTTTGTGAATGGCAGTGCCCCTGAGCTCCATTTGTCTCCTCGCTTTTTTGGGAGCTGGCCGCAAAAGCGCAGGATTGCTTCAGGCCCTATTTTGGTTCTGGGGGGCAGGCTGAGCCTGTGGTTCATTCTTCTTCCTGCTGGGAAAATGGAGTGACCTGTGCCTGTCCCAACACCTAGGGCTAGTCTCTCGTTGTGTTCCCAGTCTTCCCGTTCATCCTCAGGACAAATTGCAACCTGGACGAAACAGGAGGTTAAAGGTGCTGAATCTCCAAGTAGGGAGATGGTTAGTCAAGCAGCTGGAATGGTGAACCCGAGCACAAGGAGAGGAGAAATGAGGTGCATTTTAGAAACCTTTCCCGATCTCATGGCATACCATCTTCTGGGTTTTCCCTTGCATGTTTTGATGTAGGAAGATGCCCTTGTACCTGGAGATTTGAGACCCATGGGGTGTGTTCCCCGCAGTGTTACTTTAAAGTATCTGCGTTTGATCACCCAACCTCACCAATCCTCTCAGCCCCAAGAGTGTCCAGCCTTATGTCTCATCCAGCTGTGGGTCTAGATATGGTCAATCCAGGTTGCATCATAGACCCTGAACGGATTTTGTAAGAATTTCTCTCTCTTTCACTGTCTTTGTTTTGTGGGTTTTTTAAAGTAATGTTTGTTTAGAATCGGGCTTGGCTGCTTTTCCCTGCTGTGTTGATGCCGCTTTACACCCTCTTGATTCACTTGCAGAGAGATATCGATACATAGGTTTTCAGATTCTTACTAGTCAGATATATTCTTGTGTGGTGACTAGGGGGTGTTGAGTCCAGTTCACTGAGCAGGGAGTAGGCCTTGTCTATTACATATTTGGCTTATGGAGCGGTCTCTGAGCTAATTTGAAACCCTTGTTTTATACATCACCCCACCTCACCTTTCCCGTTAAGCAGCCATAGTGTGTCTTCTAAAGGTGTGACTCTGTTCTGTTTTGTAATTCAGTTCAAGTGTAGCGATTTTGACATTCCCTCTATAAGCGATATCTTAGGATAAGTGTCTTTTTCTGTGTGACTTATTTCACTTAGAATCATCGTACCTAAATCCACTCATCATGCTGCTAACTAGCCTTATGAAATTGATTTCATGGCTGAGTGATATTGCATTGTGCCAAGTACCACCATTTCTTTATCCATTTTTCTATTTCCTGGGATATTGAAGGTGTACCGAAGCGGAGGTTCTTTTAAACAGAGCAGCCGTAAAGTTTGGGGTGCCTGTGTCTTGTTGATTTTTAATTTTCCCAATTTATACGCCCATGAGTGGAAGTGCCCTATGCTCTCAACGCTGTGTTTATTACTTGTTTCAGGACACACCGTACTCATCTCCAGAGTGCCTGTTGGCAATTTACATCCCGCCCATCAGCGTAGCAAGGCTCCCATGTCTCCATGGCCTGTCCTGCTTTTCTGGTTTTTACACTTTGTTCAGCATGGCCCTTTTGACCGAGGGCAAGCGAGACTTCTTTGTAGCGCTGATTTGCCCTTCCGGCTTGCTTGGTTGGCCAAAAAGGGCGTATGCGTTTTTTCCTGAATATATTCAGGAAAAAACGCATACGCCCTTTTTGGCCAAGGGCATCATTGTCAACGTTTTGCCGCTTTTCATGTGCTTTAAAGGCGAGTCGAATCTACCTCCTGAAATCTGTTTCCTGCAAATCTGCCTTGCTTTCAAATCCTCTTCGTTGCCTTCCCTCAATATATTTGTGGACGAGAGTTCTCATTTATAACTCTGCACGTTTGTGAATTGCAGTGCCCCTGAGCTCCATTTGTCTCCTCGCTTTTTTGGGAGCTGGCCGCAAAAGCGCAGGATTGCTTCAGGCCCTATTTTGGTTCTGGGGGGCAGGCTGAGCCTGTGGTTCATTCTTCTTCCTGCTGGGAAAATGGAGTGACCTGTGCCTGTCCCAACACCTAGGGCTAGTCTCTCGTTGGTTCCCCGTCTTCCCGTTCATCCTCAGGACAAATTGCAACCTGGACGAAACAGGAGGTTAAAGGTGCTGATTCTCCAAGTAGGGAGATGGTTAGTCAAGCGGCTGGAATGGCGAACCCGAGCACAAGGAGAGGAGAAATGAGGTGCGTTTTAGAAACCATTCCAGATATCATGGCATACCATCTTCTGGGTTTCCCATGCATGTTTTGATGTAGGAAGATTCCCTTGTACCTGGAGATTTGAGACCCATGGGGTGGGTACCCCGCGGTATTACTTTAAAGAATCTGCATTTGCTCACCCAACCTCACCAATCCTCTCAGCCCCAAGAGTGTCCAGCCTTATGTCTCATCCAGCTGTGGGTCTAGATATGGTCAATCCAGGTTGCATCAGAGACCCTGAACGGATTTTGTAAGAATTTCTCTCTCTTTCACTGTCTTTGCTTTGTGGGTTTTTTAAAGTAATGTATGTTTAGAATGGGGTTTGGCTGCTTTTCCCTGCTGTGTTGATGCCGCTTTACACCCTCTTGATTCACTTGCAGAGAGATATCAATACATAGGTTTTCAGATTCTTACTAGTCAGATATATTCTTGTGCGGTGACTAGGGGGTGTTGAGTCCAGTTCACTGAGCAGGGAGTAGGCCTTGTCTATTACATATTTGGCTTATGGAGCGGTGTCTGAGCTAATTTCAAACCCTTGTTTTATGCATCACCCCACCTCACCTTTCCGGTTAAGCAGCCATAGTGTGTCTTCTAAAGGTGTGCCTCTGTTCTGTTTTGTAATTCAGTTCAAGTGTAGCGATTTTGACATTCCCTCTATAAGCGATATCTAAGGATAAGTGCCTTTTTCTGTGTGACTTATTTCACTTAGAATCATCGTACCTAAATCCACTCATCATGCTGCTAACTAGCCTTATGACATTGATTTCATGGCTGAGTGATATTGCATTGTGCCAAGTACCACCATTTCTTTATCCATTTTTCTCTTTCCTGGGATATTGAAGGTGTACCGAAGCGGAGGTTCTTGTAAACAGAGCAGCCGTAAAGTTTGGGGTGCCTGTGTCTTGTTGATTTTTAATTTTCCCAATTTATACGCCCATGAGTGGAAGTGCCCTATGCTCTCAACGCTGTGTTTATTACTTGTTTCAGGACACACCGTACTCATCTCCAGAGTGCCTGTTGGCAATTTACATCCCACCCATCAGCGTAGCAAGGCTCCCATGTCTCCATGGCCTGTCCTGCTTTTCTGGTTTTTACACTTTGTTCAGCATGGCCCTTTTGACCGAGGGCAAGCGAGACTTCTTTGTAGCGCTGATTTGCCCTTCCGGCTTGCTTGGTTGGCCAAAAAGGGCGTATGCGTTTTTTCCTGAATATATTCAGGAAAAAACGCATACGCCCTTTTTGGCCAAGGGCATCATTGTCAACCTTTTGCCGCTTTTCATGTGCTTTAAAGGCGAGTCGAATCTACCTCCTGAAATCTGTTTCCTGCAAATCTGCCTTGCTTTCAAATCCTCTTCGTTGCCTTCCCTCAATATATTTGTGGACGAGAGTTCTCATTTATAACTCTGCTCGTTTGTGAATTGCAGTGCCCCTGAGCTCCATTTGTCTCCTCGCTTTTTTGGGAGCTGGCCGCAAAAGCGCAGGATTGCTTCAGGCCCTATTTTGGTTCTGGGGGGCAGGCTGAGCCTGTGGTTCATTCTTCTTCCTGATGGGAAAATGGAGTGACCTGTGCCTGTCCCAACACCTAGGGCTAGTCTCTCGTTGGTTCCCCGTCTTCACGTTCATCCTCAGGACAAATTGCAACCTGGACGAAACAGGAGGTTAAAGGTGCTGATTCTCCAAGTAGGGAGATGGTTAGTCAAGCAGCTGGAATGGTGAACCTGAGCACAAGGAGAGGAGAAATGAGGTGCATTTTAGAAACCTTTCCCGATCTCATGGCATACCATCTTCTGGGTTTCCCATGCATGTTTTGATGTAGGAAGATGCCCTTGTACCTGGAGATTTGAGACCCATGGGGTGTGTTCCCCGCAGTGTTACTTTAAAGTATCTGCGTTTGATCACCCAACCTCACCAATCCTCTCAGCCCCAAGAGTGTCCAGCCTTATGTCTCATCCAGCTGTGGGTCTAGATATGGTCAATCCAGGTTGCATCAGAGACCCTGAACGGATTTTGTAAGAATTTCTCTCTCTTTCACTGTCTTTGTTTTGTGGGTTTTTTAAAGTAATGTATGTTTAGAATCGGGCTTGGCTGCTTTTCCCTGCTGTGTTGATGCCGCTTTACACCCTCTTGATTCACTTGCAGAGAGATATCGATACATAGGTTTTCAGATTCTTACTAGTCAGATATATTCTTGTGTGGTGACTAGGGGGTGTTGAGTCCAGTTCACTGAGCAGGGAGTAGGCCTTGTCTATTACATATTTGGCTTATGGAGCGGTCTCTGAGCTAATTTGAAACCCTTGTTTTATGCATCACCCCACCTCACCTTTCCCGTTAAGCAGCCATAGTGTGTCTTCTAAAGGTGTGACTCTGTTCTGTTTTGTAATTCAGTTCAAGTGTAGCGATTTTGACATTCCCTCTATAAGCGATATCTTAGGATAAGTGTCTTTTTCTGTGTGACTTATTTCACTTAGAATCATCGTACCTAAATCCACTCATCATGCTGCTAACTAGCCTTATGACATTGATTTCATGGCTGAGTGATATTCCATTGTGCCAAGTACCACCATTTCTTTATCCATTTTTTCTTTCCTGCGATATTGAAGGTGTACCGAAGCGGAGGTTCTTGGAAACAGAGCAGCCGTAAAGTTTAGGGTGCCTGTGTCTTGTTGATTTTTAGTTTTCCCCATTTATACACCCATGAGTGGAAGTGCCTTATGCTCTCTACGCTGTGTTTATTACTTGTTTGAGGACACACCGTACTCTTCTCCAGAGTGCCTGTTGGCAATTTACATCCCGCCCATCAGCGTAGTAAGGCTGCCATGTCTCCATGGCCTGTCCTGCTTTTCTGGTTTTTACACTTTGTTCAGCATGGCCCTTTTGACCGAGGGCAAGCGAGACTTCTTTGTAGCGTTGATTTGCACTTCCGGCTTGCTTGGTTGGCCAAAAAGGGCGTATGCGTTTTTTCCTGAATATATTCAGGAAAAAACGCATACGCCCTTTTTGGCCAAGGGCATCATTGTCAACGTTTTGCCGCTTTTCATGTGCTTTAAAGGCGAGTCGAATCTACCTCCTGAAATCTGTTTCCTGCAAATCTGCCTTGCTTTCAAATCCTCTTCGTTGCCTTCCATCAATATATTTGTGGACGAGAGTTCTCATTTATAACTCTGCACGTTTGTGAATTGCAGTGCCCCTGAGCTCCATTTGTCTCCTCGCTTTTTTGGGAGCTGGCCGCAAAAGCGCAGGTTTGCTTCAGGCCCTATTTTGGTTCTGGGGGGCAGGCTGAGCCTGTGGTTCATTCTTCTTCCTGATGGGAAAATGGAGTGACCTGTGCCTGTCCCAACACCTAGGGCTAGTCTCTCGTTGGTTCCCCGTCTTCCCGTTCATCCTCAGGACAAATTGCAACCTGGACGAAACAGGAGGTTAAAGGTGCTGATTCTCCAAGTAGGGAGATGGTTAGTCAAGCGGCTGGAATGGCGAACCCGAGCACAAGGAGAGGAGAAATGAGGTGCGTTTTAGAAACCATTCCCGATATCATGGCATACCATCTTCTGGGTTTCCCATGCATGTTTTGATGTAGGAAGATTCCCTTGTACCTGGAGATTTGAGACCCATGGGGTGGGTACCCCGCGGTATTACTTTAAAGTATCTGCATTTGCTCACCCAACCTCACCAATCCTCTCAGCCCCAAGAGTGTCCAGCCTTATGTCTCATCCAGCTGTGGGTCTAGATATGGTCAATCCAGGTTGCATCAGGGACCCTGAACGGATTTTGTAAGAATTTCTCTCTCTTTCACTGTCTTTGCTTTGTGGGTTTTTTAAAGTAATGTATGTTTAGAATGGGGTTTGGCTGCTATTCCCTGCTGTGTTTATGCCGCTTTACACCCTCTTGATTCACTTGCAGAGAGATATCAATACATAGGTTTTCAGATTCATACTAGTCAGATATATTCTTGTGCGGTGACTAGGGGGTGTTGAGTCCAGTTCACTGAGCAGGGAGTAGGCCTTGTCTATTACATATTTGGCTTATGGAGCGGTGTCTGAGCTAATTTCAAACCCTTGTTTTATGCATCACCCCACCTCACCTTTCCGGTTAAGCAGCCATAGTGTGTCTTCTAAAGGTGTGCCTCTGTTCTGTTTTGTAATTCAGTTCAAGTGTAGCGATTTTGACATTCCCTCTATAAGCGATATTTTAGGATAAGTGCCTTTTTCTGTGTGACTTATTTCACTTAGAATCATCGTACCTAAATCCACTCATCATGCTGCTAACTAGCCTTATGACATTGATTTCATGGCTGAGTGATATTCCATTGTGCCAAGTACCACCATTTCTTTATCCATTTTTCTCTTTCCTGGGATATTGAAGGTGTACCGAAGCGGAGGTTCTTGTAAACAGAGCAGCCGTAAACTTTAGGGTGCCTGTGTCTTGTTGATTTTTAGTTTTCCCCATTTATACACCCATGAGTGGAAGTGCCCTATGCTCTCTACGCTGTGTTTATTACTTGTTTCAGGACACACCGTACTCTTCTCCAGAGTGCCTGTTGGCAATTTACATCCCGCCCATCAGCGTAGTAAGGCTGCCATGTCTCCATGGCCTGTCCTGCTTTTCTGGTTTTTACACTTTGTTCAGCATGGCCCTTTTGACCGAGGGCAAGCGAGACTTCTTTGTAGCGCTGATTTGCCCTTCCGGCTTGCTTGGTTGGCCAAAAAGGGCGTATGCGTTTTTTCCTGAATATATTCAGGAAAAAACGCATACGCCCTTTTTGGCCAAGGGCATCATTGTCAACGTTTTGCCGCTTTTCATGTGCTTTAAAGGCGAGTCGAATCTACCTCCTGAAATCTGTTTCCTGCAAATCTGCCTTGCTTTCAAATCCTCTTCGTTGCCTTCCCTCAATATATTTGTGGACGAGAGTTCTCATTTATAACTCTGCACGTTTGTGAATGGCAGTGCCCCTGAGCTCCATTTGTCTCCTCGCTTTTTTGGGAGCTGGCCGCAAAAGCGCAGGATTGCTTCAGGCCCTATTTTGGTTCTGGGGGGCAGGCTGAGCCTGTGGTTCATTCTTCTTCCTGCTGGGAAAATGGAGTGACCTGTGCCTGTCCCAACACCTAGGGCTAGTCTCTCGTTGGTTCCCCGTCTTCCCGTTCATCCTCAGGACAAATTGCAACCTGGACGAAACAGGAGGTTAAAGGTGCTGAATCTCCAAGTAGGGAGATGGTTAGTCAAGCAGCTGGAATGGTGAACCCGAGCACAAGGAGAGGAGAAATGAGGTGCATTTTAGAAACCTTTCCCGATCTCATGGCATACCATCTTCTGGGTTTCCCTTGCATGTTTTGATGTAGGAAGATGCCCTTGTACCTGGAGATTTGAGACCCATGGGGTGTGTTCCCCGCAGTGTTACTTTAAAGTATCTGCGTTTGATCACCCAACCTCACCAATCCTCTCAGCCCCAAGAGTGTCCAGCCTTATGTCTCATCCAGCTGTGGGTCTAGATATGGTCAATCCAGGTTGCATCATAGACCCTGAACGGATTTTGTAAGAATTTCTCTCTCTTTCACTGTCTTTGTTTTGTGGGTTTTTTAAAGTAATGTTTGTTTAGAATCGGGCTTGGCTGCTTTTCCCTGCTGTGTTGATGCCGCTTTACACCCTCTTGATTCACTTGCAGAGAGATATCGATACATAGGTTTTCAGATTCTTACTAGTCAGATATATTCTTGTGTGGTGACTAGGGGGTGTTGAGTCCAGTTCACTGAGCAGGGAGTAGGCCTTGTCTATTACATATTTGGCTTATGGAGCGGTCTCTGAGCTAATTTGAAACCCTTGTTTTATACATCACCCCACCTCACCTTTCCCGTTAAGCAGCCATAGTGTGTCTTCTAAAGGTGTGACTCTGTTCTGTTTTGTAATTCAGTTCAAGTGTAGCGATTTTGACATTCCCTCTATAAGCGATATCTTAGGATAAGTGTCTTTTTCTGTGTGACTTATTTCACTTAGAATCATCGTACCTAAATCCACTCATCATGCTGCTAACTAGCCTTATGAAATTGATTTCATGGCTGAGTGATATTGCATTGTGCCAAGTACCACCATTTCTTTATCCATTTTTCTATTTCCTGGGATATTGAAGGTGTACCGAAGCGGAGGTTCTTTTAAACAGAGCAGCCGTAAAGTTTGGGGTGCCTGTGTCTTGTTGATTTTTAATTTTCCCAATTTATACGCCCATGAGTGGAAGTGCCCTATGCTCTCAACGCTGTGTTTATTACTTGTTTCAGGACACACCGTACTCATCTCCAGAGTGCCTGTTGGCAATTTACATCCCGCCCATCAGCGTAGCAAGGCTCCCATGTCTCCATGGCCTGTCCTGCTTTTCTGGTTTTTACACTTTGTTCAGCATGGCCCTTTTGACCGAGGGCAAGCGAGACTTCTTTGTAGCGCTGATTTGCCCTTCCGGCTTGCTTGGTTGGCCAAAAAGGGCGTATGCGTTTTTTCCTGAATATATTCAGGAAAAAACGCATACGCCCTTTTTGGCCAAGGGCATCATTGTCAACGTTTTGCCGCTTTTCATGTGCTTTAAAGGCGAGTCGAATCTACCTCCTGAAATCTGTTTCCTGCAAATCTGCCTTGCTTTCAAATCCTCTTCGTTGCCTTCCCTCAATATATTTGTGGACGAGAGTTCTCATTTATAACTCTGCACGTTTGTGAATTGCAGTGCCCCTGAGCTCCATTTGTCTCCTCGCTTTTTTGGGAGCTGGCCGCAAAAGCGCAGGATTGCTTCAGGCCCTATTTTGGTTCTGGGGGGCAGGCTGAGCCTGTGGTTCATTCTTCTTCCTGCTGGGAAAATGGAGTGACCTGTGCCTGTCCCAACACCTAGGGCTAGTCTCTCGTTGGTTCCCCGTCTTCCCGTTCATCCTCAGGACAAATTGCAACCTGGACGAAACAGGAGGTTAAAGGTGCTGATTCTCCAAGTAGGGAGATGGTTAGTCAAGCGGCTGGAATGGCGAACCCGAGCACAAGGAGAGGAGAAATGAGGTGCGTTTTAGAAACCATTCCAGATATCATGGCATACCATCTTCTGGGTTTCCCATGCATGTTTTGATGTAGGAAGATTCCCTTGTACCTGGAGATTTGAGACCCATGGGGTGGGTACCCCGCGGTATTACTTTAAAGAATCTGCATTTGCTCACCCAACCTCACCAATCCTCTCAGCCCCAAGAGTGTCCAGCCTTATGTCTCATCCAGCTGTGGGTCTAGATATGGTCAATCCAGGTTGCATCAGAGACCCTGAACGGATTTTGTAAGAATTTCTCTCTCTTTCACTGTCTTTGCTTTGTGGGTTTTTTAAAGTAATGTATGTTTAGAATGGGGTTTGGCTGCTTTTCCCTGCTGTGTTGATGCCGCTTTACACCCTCTTGATTCACTTGCAGAGAGATATCAATACATAGGTTTTCAGATTCTTACTAGTCAGATATATTCTTGTGCGGTGACTAGGGGGTGTTGAGTCCAGTTCACTGAGCAGGGAGTAGGCCTTGTCTATTACATATTTGGCTTATGGAGCGGTGTCTGAGCTAATTTCAAACCCTTGTTTTATGCATCACCCCACCTCACCTTTCCGGTTAAGCAGCCATAGTGTGTCTTCTAAAGGTGTGCCTCTGTTCTGTTTTGTAATTCAGTTCAAGTGTAGCGATTTTGACATTCCCTCTATAAGCGATATCTAAGGATAAGTGCCTTTTTCTGTGTGACTTATTTCACTTAGAATCATCGTACCTAAATCCACTCATCATGCTGCTAACTAGCCTTATGACATTGATTTCATGGCTGAGTGATATTGCATTGTGCCAAGTACCACCATTTCTTTATCCATTTTTCTCTTTCCTGGGATATTGAAGGTGTACCGAAGCGGAGGTTCTTGTAAACAGAGCAGCCGTAAAGTTTGGGGTGCCTGTGTCTTGTTGATTTTTAATTTTCCCAATTTATACGCCCATGAGTGGAAGTGCCCTATGCTCTCAACGCTGTGTTTATTACTTGTTTCAGGACACACCGTACTCATCTCCAGAGTGCCTGTTGGCAATTTACATCCCACCCATCAGCGTAGCAAGGCTCCCATGTCTCCATGGCCTGTCCTGCTTTTCTGGTTTTTACACTTTGTTCAGCATGGCCCTTTTGACCGAGGGCAAGCGAGACTTCTTTGTAGCGCTGATTTGCCCTTCCGGCTTGCTTGGTTGGCCAAAAAGGGCGTATGCGTTTTTTCCTGAATATATTCAGGAAAAAACGCATACGCCCTTTTTGGCCAAGGGCATCATTGTCAACCTTTTGCCGCTTTTCATGTGCTTTAAAGGCGAGTCGAATCTACCTCCTGAAATCTGTTTCCTGCAAATCTGCCTTGCTTTCAAATCCTCTTCGTTGCCTTCCCTCAATATATTTGTGGACGAGAGTTCTCATTTATAACTCTGCTCGTTTGTGAATTGCAGTGCCCCTGAGCTCCATTTGTCTCCTCGCTTTTTTGGGAGCTGGCCGCAAAAGCGCAGGATTGCTTCAGGCCCTATTTTGGTTCTGGGGGGCAGGCTGAGCCTGTGGTTCATTCTTCTTCCTGATGGGAAAATGGAGTGACCTGTGCCTGTCCCAACACCTAGGGCTAGTCTCTCGTTGGTTCCCCGTCTTCACGTTCATCCTCAGGACAAATTGCAACCTGGACGAAACAGGAGGTTAAAGGTGCTGATTCTCCAAGTAGGGAGATGGTTAGTCAAGCAGCTGGAATGGTGAACCTGAGCACAAGGAGAGGAGAAATGAGGTGCATTTTAGAAACCTTTCCCGATCTCATGGCATACCATCTTCTGGGTTTCCCATGCATGTTTTGATGTAGGAAGATGCCCTTGTACCTGGAGATTTGAGACCCATGGGGTGTGTTCCCCGCAGTGTTACTTTAAAGTATCTGCGTTTGATCACCCAACCTCACCAATCCTCTCAGCCCCAAGAGTGTCCAGCCTTATGTCTCATCCAGCTGTGGGTCTAGATATGGTCAATCCAGGTTGCATCAGAGACCCTGAACGGATTTTGTAAGAATTTCTCTCTCTTTCACTGTCTTTGTTTTGTGGGTTTTTTAAAGTAATGTATGTTTAGAATCGGGCTTGGCTGCTTTTCCCTGCTGTGTTGATGCCGCTTTACACCCTCTTGATTCACTTGCAGAGAGATATCGATACATAGGTTTTCAGATTCTTACTAGTCAGATATATTCTTGTGTGGTGACTAGGGGGTGTTGAGTCCAGTTCACTGAGCAGGGAGTAGGCCTTGTCTATTACATATTTGGCTTATGGAGCGGTCTCTGAGCTAATTTGAAACCCTTGTTTTATGCATCACCCCACCTCACCTTTCCCGTTAAGCAGCCATAGTGTGTCTTCTAAAGGTGTGACTCTGTTCTGTTTTGTAATTCAGTTCAAGTGTAGCGATTTTGACATTCCCTCTATAAGCGATATCTTAGGATAAGTGTCTTTTTCTGTGTGACTTATTTCACTTAGAATCATCGTACCTAAATCCACTCATCATGCTGCTAACTAGCCTTATGAAATTGATTTCATGGCTGAGAGATATTGCATTGTGCCAAGTACCACCATTTCTTTATCCATTTTTCTCTTTCCTGGGATATTGAAGGTGTACCGAAGCAGAGGTTCTTGTAAACAGAGCAGCCGTAAAGTTTGGGGTGCCTGTGTCTTGTTGATTTTTAATTTTCCCAATTTATACGCCCATGAGTGGAAGTGCCCTATGCTCTCAACGCTGTGTTTATTACTTGTTTCAGGACACACCGTACTCATCTCCAGAGTGCCTGTTGGCAATTTACATCCCACCCATCAGCGTAGCAAGGCTCCCATGTCTCCATGGCCTGTCCTGCTTTTCTGGTTTTTACACTTTGTTCAGCATGGCCCTTTTGACCGAGGGCAAGCGAGACTTCTTTGTAGCGCTGATTTGCCCTTCAGGCTTGCTTGGTTGGCCAAAAAGGGCGTATGCGTTTTTTCCTGAATATATTCAGGAAAAAACGCATACGCCCTTTTTGGCCAAGGGCATCATTGTCAACGTTTTGCCGCTTTTCATGTGCTTTAAAGGCGAGTCGAATCTACCTCCTGAAATCTGTTTCCTGCAAATCTGCCTTGCTTTCAAATCCTCTTCGTTGCCTTCCCTCAATATATTTGTGGACGAGAGTTCTCATTTATAACTCTGCACGTTTGTGAATTGCAGTGCCCCTGAGCTCCATTTGTCTCCTCGCTTTTTTGGGAGCTGGCCGCAAAAGCGCAGGATTGCTTCAGGCCCTATTTTGGTTCTGGGGGGCAGGCTGAGCCTGTGGTTCATTCTTCTTCCTGCTGAGAAAATGGAGTGACCTGTGCCTGTCCCAACACCTAGGGCTAGTCTCTCGTTGGTTCCCCGTCTTCCCGTTCATCCTCAGGACAAATTGCAACCTGGACGAAACAGGAGGTTAAAGGTGCTGATTCTCCAAGTAGGGAGATGGTTAGTCAAGCGGCTGGAATGGCGAACCCGAGCACAAGGAGAGGAGAAATGAGGTGCGTTTTAGAAACCATTCCCGATATCATGGCATACCATTTTCTGGGTTTCCCATGCATGTTTTGATGTAGGAAGATTCCCTTGTACCTGGAGATTTGAGACGCATGGGGTGGGTACCCCGCGGTATTACTTTAAAGTATCTGCATTTGCTCACCCAACCTCACCAATCCTCTCAGCCCCAAGAGTGTCCAGCCTTATGTCTCATCCAGCTGTGGGTCTAGATATGGTCAATCCAGGTTGCATCAGAGACCCTGAACGGATTTTGTAAGAATTTCTCTCTCTTTCACTGTCTTTGCTTTGTGGGTTTTTTAAAGTAATGTATGTTTAGAATGGGGTTTGGCTGCTTTTCCCTGCTGTGTTTATGCCGCTTTACACCCTCTTGATTCACTTGCAGAGAGATATCAATACATAGGTTTTCAGATTCATACTAGTCAGATATATTCTTGTGCGGTGACTAGGGGGTGTTGAGTCCAGTTCACTGAGCAGGGAGTAGGCCTTGTCTATTACATATTTGGCTTATGGAGCGGTCTCTGAGCTAATTTCAAACCCTTGTTTTATGCATCACCCCACCTCACCTTTCCGGTTAAGCAGCCATAGTGTGTCTTCTAAAGGTGTGCCTCTGTTCTGTTTTGTAATTCAGTTCAAGTGTAGTGATTTTGACATTCCCTCTATAAGCGATATCTTAGGACAAGTGCCTTTTTCTGTGTGACTTATTTCACTTAGAATCATCGTACCTAAATCCACTCATCATGCTGCTAACTAGCCTTATGACATTGATTTCATGGCTGAGTGATATTGCATTGTGCCAAGTACCACCATTTCTTTATCCATTTTTCTCTTTCCTGGGATATTGAAGGTGTACCGAAGCGGAGGTTCTTGTAAACAGAGCAGCCGTAAACTTTAGGGTGCCTGTGTCTTGTTGATTTTTAGTTTTCCCCATTTATACACCCATGAGTGGAAGTGCCCTATGCTCTCTACGCTGTGTTTATTACTTGTTTCAGGACACACCGTACTCTTCTCCAGAGTGCCTGTTGGCAATTTACATCCCGCCCATCAGCGAAGCAAGGCTCCCATGTCTCCATGGCCTGTCCTGCTTTTCTGGTTTTTACACTTTGTTCAGCATGGCCCTTTTGACCGAGGGCAAGCGAGACTTCTTTGTAGCGCTGATTTGCCCTTCCGGCTTGCTTGGTTGGCCAAAAAGGGCGTATGCGTTTTTTCCTGAATATATTCAGGAAAAAACGCATACGCCCTTTTTGGCCAAGGGCATCATTGTCAACCTTTTGCCGCTTTTCATGTGTTTTAAAGGCGAGTCGAATCTACCTCCTGAAATCTGTTTCCTGCAAATCTGCCTTGCTTTCAAATCCTCTTCGTTGCCTTCCTTCAATATATTTGTGGACGAGACTTCTCATTTATAACTCTGCACGTTTGTGAATTGCAGTGCCCCTGAGCTCCATTTGTCTCCTCGCTTTTTTGGGAGCTGGCCGCAAAAGCGCAGGATTGCTTCAGGCCCTATTTTGGTTCTGGGGGGCAGGCTGAGCCTGTGGTTCATTCTTCTTCCTGATGGGAAAAAGGAGTTACCTATGCCTGTCCCAACACCTAGGGCTCGTCACTCGTTGGTTCCCCGTCTTCACGTTCATCCTCAGGACAAATTGCAACCTGTACAATCAGGAGGTTAAAGGTGCTGATTCTCCAAGTAGGGAGATGGTTAGTCAAGCAGCTGGAATGGTGAACCCGAGCACAAGGAGAGGAGAAATGAGGTGCATTTTAGAAACCTTTCCCGATCTCATGGCATACCATCTTCTGGGTTTCCCATGCATGTTTTGATGTAGGAAGATGCCCTTGTACCTGGAGATTTGATACCCATGGGGTGTGTTCCCCGCAGTGTTACTTTAAAGTATCTGCGTTTGCTCACCCAACCTCACCAATCCTCTCAGCCCCAAGAGTGTCCAGCCTTATGTCTCATCCAGCTGTGGGTCTAGATATGGTCAATCCAGGTTGCATCAGAGACCCTGAACGGATTTTGTAAGAATTTCTCTCTCTTTCACTGTCTTTGCTTTGTGGGTTTTTTAAAGTAATGTATGTTTAGAATGGGGTTTGGCTGCTTTTCCCTGCTGTGTTGATGCCGCTTTACACCCTCTTGATTCACTTGCAGAGAGATATCAATACATAGGTTTTCAGATTCTTACTAGTCAGATATATTCTTGTGCGGTGACTACGGTGTGTTGAGTCCAGTTCACTGAGCAGGGAGTAGGCCTTGTCTATTACATATTTGGCTTATGGAGCGGTGTCTGAGCTAATTTCAAACCCTTGTTTTATGCATCACCCCACCTCACCTTTCCGGTTAAGCAGCCATAGTGTGTCTTCTAAAGGTGTGCCTCTGTTCTGTTTTGTAATTCAGTTCAAGTGTAGCGATTTTGACATTCCCTCTATAAGCGATATCTTAGGATAAGTGCCTTTTTCTGTGTGACTTATTTCACTTAGAATCATCGTACCTAAATCCACTCATCATGCTGCTAACTAGCCTTATGACATTGATTTCATGGCTGAGTGATACTGCATTGTGCCAAGTACCACCATTTCTTTATCCATTTTTCTCTTTCCTGGGATATTGAAGGTGTACCGAAGCGGAGGTTCTTGTAAACAGAGCAGCCGTAAAGTTTGGGGTGCCTGTGTCTTGTTGATTTTTAATTTTCCCAATTTATACGCCCATGAGTGGAAGTGCCCTATGCTCTCAACGCTGTGTTTATTACTTGTTTCAGGACACACCGTACTCATCTTCAGAGTGCCTGTTGGCAATTTACATCCCACCCATCAGCGTAGCAAGGCTGCCATGTCTCCATGGCCTGTCCTGCTTTTCTGGTTTTTACACTTTGTTCAGCATGGCCCTTTTGACCGAGGGCAAGCGAGACTTCTTTGTAGCGCTGATTTGCCCTTCCGGCTTGCTTGGTTGGCCAAAAAGGGCGTATGCGTTTTTTCCTGAATATATTCAGGAAAAAACGCATACGCCCTTTTTGGCCAAGGGCATCATTGTCAACCTTTTGCCGCTTTTCATGTGCTTTAAAGGCGAGTCGAATCTACCTCCTGAAATCTGTTTCCTGCAAATCTGCCTTGCTTTCAAATCCTCTTCGTTGCCTTCCCTCAATATATTTGTGGACGAGAGTTCTCATTTATAACTCTGCTCGTTTGTGAATTGCAGTGCCCCTGAGCTCCATTTGTCTCCTCGCTTTTTTGGGAGCTGGCCGCAAAAGCGCAGGATTGCTTCAGGCCCTATTTTGGTTCTGGGGGGCAGGCTGAGCCTGTGGTTCATTCTTCTTCCTGATGGGAAAATGGAGTTACCTATGCCTGTCCCAACACCTAGGGCTCGTCACTCGTTGGTTCCCCGTCTTCACGTTCATCCTCAGGACAAATTACAACCTGTACAATCAGGAGGTTAAAGGTGCTGATTCTCCAAGTAGGGAGATGGTTAGTCAAGCAGCTGGAATGGTGAACCCGAGCACAAGGAGAGGAGAAATGAGGTGCATTTTAGAAACCTTTCCCGACCTCATGGCATACCATCTTCTGGGTTTCCCATGCATGTTTTGATGTAGGAAGATGCCCTTGTACCTGGAGATTTGATACCCATGGGGTGTGTTCCCCGCAGTGTTACTTTAAAGTATCTGCGTTTGCTCACCCAACCTCACCAATCCTCTCAGCCCCAAGAGTGTCCAGCCTTATGTCTCATCCAGCTGTGGGTCTAGATATGGTCAATCCAGGTTGCATCATAGACCCTGAACGGATTTTGTAAGAATTTCTCTCTCTTTCACTGTCTTTGTTTTGTGGGTTTTTTAAAGTAATTTATGTTTAGAATCGGGCTTGGCTGCTTTTCCCTGCTGTGTTGATGCCGCTTTACACCCTCTTGATTCACTTGCAGAGAGATATCGATACATAGGTTTTCAGATTCTTACTAGTCAGATATATTCTTGTGTGGTGACTAGGATGTGTTGAGTCCAGTTCACTGAGCAGGGAGTAGGCCTTGTCTATTACATATTTGGCTTATGGAGCGGTCTCTGAGCTAATTTCAAACCCTTGTTTTATGCATCACCCCACCTCACCTTTCCCGTTAAGCAGCCATAGTGTGTCTTCTAAAGGTGTGACTCTGTTCTGTTTTGTAATTCAGTTCAAGTGTAGCGATTTTGACATTCCCTCTATAAGCGATATCTTAGGATAAGTGTCTTTTTCTGTGTGACTTATTTCACTTAGAATCATCGTACCTAAATCCACTCATCATGCTGCTAACTAGCCTTATGAAATTGATTTCATGGCTGAGAGATATTGCATTGTGCCAAGTACCACCATTTCTTTATCCATTTTTCTCTTTCCTGGGATATTGAAGGTGTACCGAAGCAGAGGTTCTTGTAAACAGAGCAGCCGTAAAGTTTGGGGTGCCTGTGTCTTGTTGATTTTTAATTTTCACAATTTATACGCCCATGAGTGGAAGTGCCCTATGCTCTCAACGCTGTGTTTATTACTTGTTTCAGGACACACCGTACTCATCTCCAGAGTGCCTGTTGGCAATTTACATCCCACCCATCAGCGTAGCAAGGCTCCCATGTCTCCATGGCCTGTCCTGCTTTTCTGGATTTTACACTTTGTTCAGCATGGCCCTTTTGACCGAGGGCAAGCGAGACTTCTTTGTAGCGCTGATTTGCCCTTCAGGCTTGCTTGGTTGGCCAAAAAGGGCGTATGCGTTTTTTCCTGAATATATTCAGGAAAAAACGCATACGCCCTTTTTGGCCAAGGGCATCATTGTCAACGTTTTGCCGCTTTTCATGTGCTTTAAAGGCGAGTCGAATCTACCTCCTGAAATCTGTTTCCTGCAAATCTGCCTTGCTTTCAAATCCTCTTCGTTGCCTTCCCTCAATATATTTGTGGACGAGAGTTCTCATTTATAACTCTGCACGTTTGTGAATTGCAGTGCCCCTGAGCTCCATTTGTCTCCTCGCTTTTTTGGGAGCTGGCCGCAAAAGCGCAGGATTGCTTCAGGCCCTATTTTGGTTCTGGGGGGCAGGCTGAGCCTGTGGTTCATTCTTCTTCCTGATGGGAAAATGGAGTGACCTGTGCCTGTCCCAACACCTAGGGCTAGTCTCTCGTTGGTTCCCCGTCTTCCCGTTCATCCTCAGGACAAATTGCAACCTGGACGAAACAGGAGGTTAAAGGTGCTGATTCTCCAAGTAGGGAGATGGTTAGTCAAGCGGCTGGAATGGCGAACCTGAGCACAAGGAGAGGAGAAATGAGGTGCGTTTTAGAAACCATTCCCGATATCATGGCATACCATCTTCTGGGTTTCCCATGCATGTTTTGATGTAGGAAGATTCCCTTGTACCTGGAGATTTGAGACCCATGGGGTGGGTACCCCGCGGTATTACTTTAAAGTATCTGCATTTGCTCACCCAACCTCACCAATCCTCTCAGCCCCAAGAGTGTCCAGCCTTATGTCTCATCCAGCTGTGGGTCTAGATATGGTCAATCCAGGTTGCATCAGAGACCCTGAACGGATTTTGTAAGAATTTCTCTCTCTTTCACTGTCTTTGCTTTGTGGGTTTTTTAAAGTAATGTATGTTTAGAATGGGGTTTGGCTGCTTTTCCCTGCTGTGTTTATGCCGCTTTACACCCTCTTGATTCACTTGCAGAGAGATATCAATACATAGGTTTTCAGATTCATACTAGTCAGATATATTCTTGTGCGGTGACCAGGGGGTGTTGAGTCCAGTTCACTGAGCAGGAGTAGGCGTTGTCTATTACATATTTGGCTTATGGAGCGGTGTCTGAGCTAATTTCAAACCCTTGTTTTATGCATCACCCCACCTCACCTTTCCGGTTAAGCAGCCATAGTGTGTCTTCTAAAGGTGTGCCTCCGTTCTGTTTTGTAATTCAGTTCAAGTGTAGCGATTTTGACATTCCCTCTATAAGTGATATCTTAGGATAAGTGTCTTTTTCTGTGTGACTTATTTCACTTAGAATCATCGTACCTAAATCCACTCATCATGTTGCTAACTAGCCTTATGACATTGATTTCATGGCTGAGTGATATTGCATTGTGCCAAGTACCACCATTTCTTTATCCATTTTTCTATTGCCTGGGATATTGAAGGTGTACCGAAGCGGAGGTTCTTGTAAACAGAGCAGCCGTAAAGTTTGGGGTGCCTGTGTCTTGTTGATTTTTAGTTTTCCCGATTTATATGCCCATGAGTGGAAGTGCCCTATGCTCTGTACGCTGTGTTTATTACTTGTTTCAGGACACACCGTACTCATCTCCAGAGTGCCTGTTGGCAATTTACATCCCGCCCATCAGCGTAGCAAGGCTCCCATGTCTCCATGGCCTGTCCTGCTTTTCTGGTTTTTACACTTTGTTCAGCATGGCCCTTTTGACCGAGGGCAAGCGAGACTTCTTTGTAGCGCTGATTTGCCCTTCCGGCTTGCTTGGTTGGCCAAAAAGGGCGTATGCGTTTTTTCCTGAATATATTCAGGAAAAAACGCATACGCCCTTTTTGGCCAAGGGCATCATTGTCAACGTTTTGCCGCTTTTCATGTGCTTTAAAGGCGAGTCGAATCTACCTCCTGAAATCTGTTTCCTGCAAATCTGCCTTGCTTTCAAATCCTCTTCGTTGCCTTCCTTCAATATATTTGTGGACGAGAGTTCTCATTTATAACTCTGCACGTTTGTGAATTGCAGTGCCCCTGAGCTCCATTTGTCTCCTCGCTTTTTTGGGAGCTGGCCGCAAAAGCGCAGGATTGCTTCAGGCCCTATTTTGGTTCTGGGGGGCAGGCTGAGCCTGTGGTTCATTCTTCTTCCTGATGGGAAAATGGAGTGACCTATGCCTGTCCCAACACCTAGGGCTCGTCTCTCGTTGGTTCCCCGTCTTCACGTTCATCCTCAGGACAAATTGCAACCTGTACAATCAGGAGGTTAAAGGTGCTGATTCTCCAAGTAGGGAGATGGTTAGTCAAGCAGCTGGAATGGTGAACCCGAGCACAAGGAGAGGAGAAATGAGGTGCATTTTAGAAACCTTTCCCGATCTCATGGCATACCATCTTCTGGGTTTCCCATGCATGTTTTGATGTAGGAAGATGCCCTTGTACCTGGAGATTTGATACCCATGGGGTGTGTTTCCCGCAGTGTTACTTTAAAGTATCTGCGTTTGCTCACCCAACCTCACCAATCCTCTCAGCCCCAAGAGTGTCCAGCCTTATGTCTCATCCAGCTGTGGGTCTAGATATGGTCAATCCAGGTTGCATCATAGACCCTGAACGGATTTTGTAAGAATTTCTCTCTCTTTCACTGTCTTTGTTTTGTGGGTTTTTTTAATTAATTTATGTTTAGAATCGGGCTTGGCTGCTTTTCCCTGCTGTGTTGATGCCGCTTTACACCCTCTTGATTCACTTGCAGAGAGATATCGATACATAGGTTTTCAGATTCTTACTAGTCAGATATATTCTTGTGTGGTGACTAGGGTGTGTTGAGTCCAGTTCACTGAGCAGGGAGTAGGCCTTGTCTATTACATATTTGGCTTATGGAGCGGTCTCTGAGCTAATTTGAAACCCTTGTTTTATGCATCACCCCACCTCACCTTTCCCGTTAAGCAGCTATAGTGTGTCTTCTAAAGGTGTGACTCTGTTCTGTTTTGTAATTCAGTTCAAGTGTAGCGATTTTGACATTCCCTCTCTAAGCGATATCTTAGGATAAGTGTCTTTTTCTGTGTGACTTATTTCACTTAGAATCATCGTACCTAAATCCACTCATCATGCTGCTAACTAGCCTTATGACATTGATTTCATGGCTGAGTGATATTCCATTGTGCCAAGTACCACCATTTCTTTATCCATTTTTCTCTTTCCTGGGATATTGAAGGTGTACCGAAGCGGAGGTTCTTGGAAACAGAGCAGCCGTAAACTTTAGGGTGCCTGTGTCTTGTTGATTTTTAGTTTTCCCAATTTATACGCCCATGAGTGGAAGTGCCCTATGCTCTCTACGCTGTGTTTATTACTTGTTTCAGGACACACCGTACTCTTCTCCAGAGTGCCTGTTGGCAATTTACATCCCGCCCATCAGCGTAGTAAGGCTGCCATGTCTCCATGGCCTGTCCTGCTTTTCTGGTTTTTACACTTTGTTCAGCATGGCCCTTTTGACCGAGGGCAAGCGAGACTTCTTTGTAGCGTTGATTTGCACTTCCGGCTTGCTTGGTTGGCCAAAAACGGCGTATGCATTTTTTCCTGAATATATTCAGGAAAAAACGCATACGCCCTTTTTGGCCAAGGGCATCATTGTCAACCTTTTGCCGCTTTTCATGTGCTTTAAAGGCGAGTCGAATCTACCTCCTGAAATCTGTTTCCTGCAAATCTGCCTTGCTTTCAAATCCTCTTCGTTGCCTTCCCTCAATATATTTGTGGACGAGAGTTCTCATTTATAACTCTGCACGTTTGTGAATGGCAGTGCCCCTGAGCTCCATTTGTCTCCTCGCTTTTTTGGGAGCTG